>NC_134694.1:70855258-71193592 GCF_050947455.1 Rhinoderma darwinii | reverse complement strand
CCAAGTGTTCCCCTCTGCCCGGACAGAGCTGGATGGACGTCTCATTGCATGAACTGGATGTTTACCAGCTTCAGATGAATCCATATTTTTCCTGGATGTTTCGATTTAAAGCATGTACAAACTGTAGTCTATTTTTTTATCATGTTCAGATTTATTTATCTACCTGTCTTGTCTTTATGAGAAATGAACAGAAACTACACAAGAGTTTTAAATTATTTTTTTTTTATATATAAGATTGTGTCCAAATGTCTGATACTTTTGGCAGCTCATTTTGTACCTTCAATAAAATGTAGCTTTCCAAATAAAAAATGTATTGTGTCGCTGAACAAGTGTTACATCTGTATACTCAATGATGTCATTGTAATGGAGACAAGAAGTAGAAGCAGACGTCATTCATTTGTATGACAGTGCTGTGGCCTGGAACAATTACTTGTATGTTTCTAAACCGACTGCTTTAATCAAATACACATCAGCAAGTGGTTTTCTAAGACCACAATGATTTATTTTTACATAATTTGCTATATACTGTAGTTAACAAAAGAAACCACTTTGTCAATTTATGTTCTCTTTGGCAGGTGCCACCTACTGGTGTATGCCAAGAATACAGCCACAGTCACTTGTCGTCCATTCTGAAGTCACTTGCAGTTGTGTCATCCATTGGGCTAGTGCAGTATGGGGCAAATTTACTAAGACTGGCATTTCATACGCTACGCTTAGCTCAAAGCCCGCATGAGTAAGAAGCACCTAATTTTTTTTAAAACACGCACACCTCTTGTTGAATTAGGCAGATCTCTGGCCTTCCGTGCCCCTGAAAGGAAAATTTACACCAGCTCTGATCTTGCGTTTATTTCTACTATAATTTTCTCCAGATTCTGCCATTAATTATAGATAATGTGTTGGACCGCGGGTAGCCCTGTCCCCTTCCGCTATGATCTGCTTACTATTGAGAAATAGTGTGAGTGACGGAAATGTAAATTGCGGTATTTTTACCGTTTGTAACTTTTGTTATACCAGAAAAGTGTTGTAGAAAAGTTAATAGATTCTCCCTTAGTCTTTATAGGGCAATTAATATTTTCATTAATTGGAGTTATGTATGTAGAAGAGAAATAGTCGGCCCTATTTATGAAAATTGTCTGAAAACTGAAAAACTGTTTTTTGGCCATAACAACCAATCACAGAGCAGCTTTCCATGTTTCCAGAGCAGTTTAACCCCTTCCCGACATGCGCCATATACATATATATATATATATATATATATACAGTGCATGTCAGGTGGGGGAGTATGGAGTGGACTCACGGGTTGAGCCCGCCCCATAGAACGAGCGTG
This sequence comes from Rhinoderma darwinii, assembly GCF_050947455.1. Lineage (NCBI taxonomy): Eukaryota > Metazoa > Chordata > Amphibia > Anura > Rhinodermatidae > Rhinoderma > Rhinoderma darwinii. The sequence continues at coordinate 71,192,265 of NC_134694.1, read as the reverse complement.
CCGTCTGTGTGTTACAGCCAACAATTTCGGGTAACGAGTGGGATCCCGCTCAAGTGCGATAACGCTAGTTTAACCCACTAAATGCCGCGGTCAATAGCCACCGCGGCATTTAAATTACTAAAAACAAGGCGGTGACCCCCGGTAACATTCCAACGCCCCCCCACGCAGTGTGATCGGGTGTGCCGTTGGTTGGCATGGCAGCCTGGGGGCCTGATGAAGGCCCCCAGGTCCGTCATCTTTGTACTCCTATGAAGCCCTGCCTCCGGGCTTCATAGGAGACTGTCACTATCACAATATACTGCAATACATCAGTATTGCAGTATAACGTGCAAGCGATCCAGCGATCGCTGGTTTAAGTCCCCTAGGGGGAAAACAACAGTAAAATTTTTTTTTTTTAATAAATAAAATAATTCAAATGAAAAAAAACACAATGTAAAAAATAAAAAAAATTAACATAACTGGTATCGACACATCCGTAAAAGTCTGAACCATTACAATATATCATTATTTAGTCCGCACGGTGAACGCAGTAAAAAATTAAAAACGTCAGAATTTCTGTTTTGTGGTCACTTCATCTCCCACAAAAAAATTTAATAAAAAGTGATCAAAAAGTCTCATGTACCCCAAAATGGTACCAACAGAAACGACAGCTTGCCCCACAAAAAAATAAGCCCTCATACCGCTAAATCGACTGAAAAATAATAAAGTTATGGCAAATTTAATTTTTAACAATCATTTTGCAAAAGTAGTAAAACATAAAAAAAACAATATAAATTTGGTATTGCTGTAATCGTATTGACCCGCAGAATAAAGTTAACATGCCGTTTTTACCGCACGGTGAACACCGTAAAAAAAAAAATTACAAAAAAATATTGTATTGTGGATTGACCCTAAAGGGGGACTATGTATCCTGTTACTAGAGTAAGGTACGGATGTAGCCATTTTTAACTTGGTTGTGGAAAAACTTGCTGCAGCCTGATATCACACAACAAAAGCCATTGAAAAGTCATTGAAAAAGTCAAGATAAGAGATCTAGCCACTGTTTATTTAATGCGTTAAAAGTCAAGATAAAGACGGCTACATCTGTATGTAGGCGAAGAGAGGAATGTGGTCCAATATGACCATGTGGACATGTAACGTGCGGAGTCAGCTGGGGAATGTGCCATCAGGTGTTCCATCCTCTTAAGTTAAGGCGATTTCTTGGAACCACTCATCCAGAGTCGGAGAGTCCGTTAATTTCCATTTATGCTGGATAACTGTTTTGGCAGCCTTTTAAGAGGTGTCTAGTTAGGGATCGTTTATATGTGAATAGTGGCATAGGGTACATAAATAGTAGGGTTGCCCTGGGGGAATCAGGGACCGAAACCCCAGTGATTTCTGATATGACTTTAAGTACGGCGTTCCAAAAACTCTGCAAGGAGGGACAGCTCCACCAAATATGAGACATGGACCCACCTGTGGCACCAATACAGGAAGGTCATTCGTTATTCGAATCCCGAGATAAGTTATGGCCTAAGTAGGCCAGGAAAAGGGGAAGTTCATTTTAAGGAGCGATACCGTTGAGGGCGAAAGGGATATGTTTAGAGCTTCTGATTTCGAAAGGTTGATCTTAAAGTTGGACCATGTTCCAAATCAGGACAGCTCGGACATCAGCGAAGGGAGAGATATATGCAGATTTGTGAGGTAAACCAGTAAATCATCAGCAAATGCTGAGCACTTATATTCCACTCCGCCTATGAGAATGCCCTTAATATCTGGACTGTTCCGAATGGAAGCCATAAAATGCTCCAAAACTAGTACATGTAGCAGTGAAGACAGTGGGCAGCCCTGTCTGGCTCCATTATGAATAGTAAAGAGAGCAGAGAGGCCCTTGATTTTTAATTGGGTGGAAGGGTATTGGTAAAGCTCGAAAATTTTATTGGTAACGGATGGGCCTAGCCCTATGTCTTAATGGGTATGGCAGAGAGCGGGCCACAATATTCTATCAAATGCCTTCTCGGCATCCAGGGATAGAATCATGAGAGGAATTTTCTGAGTTTGGGCATGATGAAAATTATTACAAATTTTGAGTGTATTATCGCATGCCTCCCGACCAGGCACGAACCCCACTTGATCTGGGTGTACTAGGCTAGGTAAGTGCCTGTTCAATCTGTTAGCTAATAATTTGGCACAGATTTTGAGGTCCACGTTAAGTAAAGGAATAGGTCAATAACTGGAGCATAATTAGGGATCCTTGCCTGGTTTGGGGAGGACAGCGACATGTGCTAAGGTGGAACTAGGTCGGAAAAGGATGTCAGGTGCAATATAGTTAAATGATAGCAGCAGGAGGGGTGCTAGATGATCAGCTAATGTTTTATAGAACTTGGCGATGTTACCGTCCAGTCCAGGACTCTTTTCCCTCGGAAGATCAGTTATGACTTCAAGAAGTAGTGAAATTCTTTTCCATCTTGTCAGAAGCCTCCCTGGAGAGACAGGTAAATGGGGAGAGGAAAGAGTCCTGGTTCGTAGACGGCAGATGGTCCAAGGTTATAGAGGTTAGAATAAAAGGCGTGAAAGCAGTCAGAAATTTCAGGTGTAGTATGAACTATAGGGCCAGTCGGGTGTCACGTAGGGTACGTGGACCCACTGGACCGTACCGCCTTGACGGTGTGGCAGCTGGCCAACAGGACACAGAACAAAGTCTATAGTTCTACAGGTGTACCTGTGATCATTTTCAGACAGTAGCTGGACAGGCTCAGACGGGACTTTGGCAACAGGCAGGTACCAGGCTTGGCATAGCGGAGCAGGCGCAGACTCAGGGCAACACGACTCCAATACGATACGGCACTTGGATCAGGATAACACGGGATACAGGTTACAGGGAGCAGGAATGGGAACACTGGGAACTGGAAGACACTTAATGGACCATTTGCATAGACGAACATAGGTAACGTCAACAAAGCTCAGGCAAGGCAGCAGTGGCGGATTATCATATGGGCGATTCGGGCGGCCGCCCGGGGCCCGAGGCTCCCAGGGGGCCCATGGCAGCCCGAACCGCACATTATCGTACAAACCTATTCAGCGCGCTAGCGCTGCTAATTTCCGAAGATGAGGAGGGGAGGAGCAGGGAATTGGCCGGGAAAGGGGTAGGACACGCCTCCCTGACAAGTGCGGGCGCCGCCATGAGTAACAGAACAGCGACGGACGGCTGTTCTGTTGCTCTAAAGCTGCAAGAGAAGACCCGGGCGGGCGGTCACCGGCGCTGAGGTTAGTCGGCTTATCCTCCTGCCCAACTGTTTCCCGTCCGCTGGCTGTATTTTTACGGCCAGCGGTCAGGGACGGGTCCTTAAAACCCGAGCCATAGACTTTCTACGGCTCGGGTTTTAACTTGCTGCCCGCGCGATTCGGCAGCTGAATGTCGGGTCTCCGGCTGTCAGTGACTGCCGGGGACCCTGAGGAGAAGACAGAAGCAGCTTTCGCTGCTTCTGTCTTCTCCGATGTCTTCTTACACAGCGTTCAATGAACGCTGTGTATAGGAATAGAGGCAGCAGCAGCGGCGCTGTCTCTATTCCTCCCGGTGATCATGTGACTGGTCACATGATCGCCGGGTGCCGTTAGTGGCAGGCTGCTGCTGGGTCTTACTAGACCCAGCACAGCCCTATTAGTGACAATCGTCACTATGAGAGGGCTGATTTCCCCTGTAACTGGGGCTGCTGTGCAGCTCCAGTTACAGGGGAAAAGATGGTGTAAAAGAAAGAAAAAAAATATATAAAGTTCCCCAAAGGTCTTTTTTGACCTTTGAGGGACAGACCACAGTAATAAAAAAATAATAAAGTAAAGTGCAAAAAAAAATTTAATAATAAATACACATAAAATACCCACCCCAAAAAAAAACGTTCCCCGCCAAACATTGTTGTAACGCTAGCGCTGACCCAATTACTCTAATATAGACATGTAATATATTAAAATTTACGGTAAACAATGACGATTACAAATAAAAGGTCTATTTTAGGGTAAAACTATGTTATTACCAAAAAAAAATAGCTGAAACGTAAAAAAGCTTATTTTTTTTACTATTATTTTCAAACTTTATGAATAAAAATTCTAAAATAGCAAAAAAGTGTGCATAAAAACGATAAAAAAGGAAACCTGCATTGTCTACGGAAAAAAACGTCGCAAAAATCACGTCTTTTTTTTTTTCTTTTTATAAAAATGTGTGTTTGGTGCAACTTTGTAATTCCGTTTTATTAAAAAATATTTTCACTTTTTGAGATACAGCTGCTTTGTATCCTGTATCCGTCAGGTCAGCAGGACTGACGGGATCAGTGAAACGGGCCTTGCGCTAAATTATAATCTTAGATGTGATAGATTTGAGGTGGATCCTGCGTGTCACTGATCCGGTCAGTCCTGCTGACCTGACGGATACAAAGCAGCTGTATCTCAAAAAGTGAAAATATTTTTTAATAAAATCAATCAATCACACACATACTAATATATATATAATTATGATATAAAGTTTTTAAATGTGTACATAACCTTGTGGCACTATATACAAGGGGGAGCGCTGTGTGCCACTATATACAAGGGGGATATATACAAGGGGAGTGCTGTGTGGCACTATATACAAGGGGGATATATACAAGGGGAGTGCTGTGTGGCACTATATACAAGGGGGAGCGCTGTGTGGCACTATATACAAGGGGGAGCGCTGTGTGGCACTATATACAAGGGGGGGCTGTGTAGTGCTATCCACAGTGGTATGTGTGTGGCGCTCTTTATAGGGGGGGCTTTTTGGTGCTATTTACAAGAGGGGGAGGGCTGTGTGGCGCTCTCTACAGGGGGCTGTATGGCACTATCTTTAGGGGGCTGTGTGTAACACTCTCTACGGGGGGATGTGTGATATATAGAGGGGGCTGTGTATGGCGATATCTATGGGGGTGTGTAATATCTACAGGGACTGTGTGTGGCACTATGTACAGGGGGCTGTGTGTATGTGGTGTTTTACAGTGTGTGGTATTATTATATTCAGGGGCGCAGTGTTTGGTGCTATTATATTTAGGGGCACAGTATGTGGCACCATGATAACTTTATTTTCGTTTATAGGTGTGGAAATGTTGGAAAAGTGAGGAGACGTCTGAGTGGCAAATTCTGCAGAAATGAGTCATGGCCGGGAGAAGTCGTCATGAGTGCTGGACCGGATGGAGAAGAAAAGAGGAAAAAAACTTCTAGAATCTGAGACGTCGTCACCTGTGAGTCACTAGATTTATAGAGAATCTGTCACCTCTCCTGACATGTTTATTATAGGAATCCTTGTATTTCACAAAAAGTCTTTCTGCAGTCCAGGACTGATAGACAATTCCCCTTGTCAGGAGGTTGTGTCCCTGCACAGTGTGATACTGTCAGTATGTAGGGACACAGCCCTGTGACAAGGGAAACCGTAACACTGTTAATGCTTGCCCAAAAAGGTAGTGTTAAAAATAGTTACGGCAGGGCGGCGGTGAGGAAGGGGGGCCCAAGTTTGGGTAACAGCCCAGGGCCCATGGTCTACTTAATCCGCCACTGCAAGGCAGAAAGGGGCAGAGCCCTTCTTATAGTCCAGGATCATGGGCTAATTACCTAACAGATTCAGGTACGAGCGTGCGTGCACCCTACGGGGCACAGCAGAGCAGAAGTGAGCGCTGGCATCTCCTGAGGAGGAGAAGCGGGTCAGCGCTCACAGGACCATGGCTGCGGCCGTCAGGGGGTGAGTAAATCTGACGGTCCACGGCCATGGATGTTACATCGGGGATCTAATGCATGGTATGTGCGATTGTGCAATCTGGCTCTTTAGGGCTCTGGCTAACATGTGTCTGCTTTTGTTGCCAAATTTGGAGATGTGTTCAGTAAACGTCTGGCTTCTTTGCGAGGACTTTGTAGGTCCCGCAAAATCGAGATAGAAAGCCCACGCTTATGAGCCAGTTCAGGAGAGCTAATTTTTTGAAGGGTAATTTTAAGGGAGTGGGCCCTTTCTTTTTTAAGATGAGCCCCATGTTTTATGAGGACCCCCCTGAGTACACATTTAAGAGCCTTCCACTGCATCACAGGAGAGGTGGTATTGTGGGCATGATCGGAGATGAAACGTTCAATGGTTTTTAGCAGGTCAGCATTGCAGACCTCATCAAAGAGTAGAGACTCGTTGAGTCTCCCGGACCAGGAACCCTTAGTGAGAAATGGTCTGACCACAGAATATTGCCAATGGACGTGGAAGTTATCCAGCGGAGGGCATGGTGTTGGCGAAGGACATAGTCCGGGCGACTGTAGGTACCATGCGGATGATAATAAAAGCTGTAATCTTTGTCAGAGGCATGTTGAATGCGCCATGTGTCACAGAGCTGAAGTTGTAACAGGGCACGTTTCACCTTTTTAATAGCACTGTATGTTATACTGGAGTGACCAGTAAATTATCCACGGTCGGATCTAAAGTAAGGCTAAAGTCTCCGCATAGCACCACAGTCCCCCACACTATGGGTAGGGCAGTGTCTATGAGTTTTATGAGGAAGGGAACTTGGCCTTGGTTGGGGGCATATGCATTGATCACTGTGAACTCACGGCCGCCAATGTTTAGAACTAGAATAATATACCGAACTTCAGGATCTGCTACGAAGTATATGACTTGGTGGGTGAAGGATTTATGAAGTGCTATGGCAACGCCACAAGATCTGTAATGTGGGTTATTATTTAGGTGCTAGTGTGTGTATAATTTATGTTTGATGGTGGGGGCCTAACCCTCCTTGAAGTGTGTCTCCTGAAAACAGGACCTTATGTACCTTACGTTTGTGAAGGTGGTGTAGAATTTGCTCCCAATTTTCTGGGGTGTTCAGCCCCTTTGTATTGAAGGAGGCTATAGTGATGTCAGCCATGGAGATAGATAAAACTGTTCGGTGAGGTGTTCCGGAGGAGGTAGAAAAAGCAGGACCAGGGTCACCATGAAGGGAAATGGGGATGGCAACGATCTAGGGATATAAAATGAAAAACAAATACATTAACAAAAAAGGCAGTTCAGGGGAAACTGCCGTGTATACTAAGTACAAGTGTGTGAGGGACCAAAAGGTACCTGTGGCGCCTGCAATATGTCCGTTACCTACCGGGGAGGAGGAGTGACAGATATGCATAAGAGCTATCTGCGCCCCTTGAAATATGATATGGTAAATATAAACAGCTAGCAGTATACATCAAACTGAAGTGATGGGGAGAGGTATATGTAGAACATAATAGACAAATGGTCAATAACAAAAAGTCAGGTTAGACATTTAAGATTTATCTAGACCAGTGGATGGATTATCAAATTCTGATAACACGATTATGGCTTGCAATAGAGTACCAGGTAGGTACGTGCAGGCTACAGCGCAAAGTCTGACATCATGCAGAACTGGCCGCCTCCATGGCGGTGTGGGGTCTCGTTCTTGCCGGTATCCAGACCTGCTTCTAGGGCCCCGTTGGGGGCATCCCCCAGTAGGATTTGGGTTTCGGTTGGATGGGTGACTAAACTGCGATCCCCTGCCCACAGAGGATTGCAATGAGGACCACTCCTGTATTGAAATGTGAGGAAAGTTTAAGTCCCGCAAGAAATTTGGCAAGTCATCAGTTAATCGTAGGGTATACGTGTGGCATCACTTCTAACCATCAGGGCAAAGGGGAAGCCCCATCTATAGGAGAGACCTTGGGCTTAAAGAATCTCTAAGAGTGGTTTGAGAGTCGACCTTTGTGCCAATGTGTGTCTAGACAAATCTGGTAAGATACGTATTTGCAAACTGTGGTGAAAGATGGTGGGCTGTTGTCTAGTTTTTTGCAAAATGAAGCCCTTTATGGCATAGAAATTAATCCGGCATATGACATCCCTTGGTCGGTGCTCGTCAAGACTCGGAGGACATAGGACCCGATGGGCTCAGTCAATTTCTATGTGGGTGTTAGGAGGACAGACCAGTAGGTTATTGAAAATGTTGGATAGTGTGGAGAAGAGATCAGACGTAGGAAGCAATTCAAGGAGACCACGGATATGAAGGTTGGAGTGTGGCTGGATAGTGGATTGTAGAGGTGCAAGGGTTGCCGTGTCAGCAATGTGTTTGTGATCAAGTGTGTCTACCCTTGCATAGAGTGAGGAAAGCTCAGCCCGGAACTGGGTAAACTCCAGTTTACATTCTTCCACAATCTGTTTGGCAAAGGAGGACATATCAGCCCTTGTGGGTAACATTTGAACCATCAGGCATATATCAGAAAGAGTAGCTGGTCTATTTTCCCCAGAGTATGGTGGTTCACAGACAGGCAGGGCTGTAGAGCCCGCTTAACTTAAGTTCCAGAGCGGGGGTCCGGCACAAGAGGAAGTAGGGCCATAATTGTGACTATATGATGGAGGTAAAGTCCATTGAGAAGGAAGAAACCCTTGATGGGTTAAGGGTGGTATGGTCGTGGGTTGATGAGAGGGGCTACTCCAAGAGGTACCAGAGGACCAGGAAGGGGAGACCCCAATTCGCACTGAAGCTTGTTGGATTAGGATGGGTGCTTGAGAGGGCATGTGACGAAACCGGGTCAGTGGGGGTCGGTTTACGCCAAGAGAATGTGGGCGATAGATTCAGGCGACACAGATTAACAGGGGACAAGCCACAGCGGCGCGTTTATTAACAGGGACAGACACACATAGAAACAATGTACCGCTGCTTCTCCCCTCTGGGCTGGATGGGACAGGCTACCTCACTATGGGGTCTCTCCACTGTACCTTTCATCCTTTGGGGTGTCTCCAGATCCTCCTTAGTTAGATGGGACTCCAGCACTTGTCCTCTATTACTGTCCCTAGGTCAGGTACCATCTCTGAGGTAGACAGCCCCTGCCTGCAGCTCACACTGCTATCTCATCCTCTCCTGGGCAGCAACTAACTGAGAACTCATCCAGCACCACTATATCCCTCACTCACCCCTCCCTTTTTCTTATTTACATTAGATAAGTTCCCACTTGCAGCCTGTGACTCATTCTCCTTCAGTATAAGATTAACCCTAGAGGGGGAGGACAGTGAAGCAGCACTGAATACAATACAATACAAATCAACTGGTTATCAAACATAACGTAATGCAGTTTGAGGGGACATATCCACATCTAGCACCGGGTGCCATCTAAGCTATGGCACCCGGATGGCGGGAGTGCGACGGTTTGCGGCAGGCTTAACCTGTATTTGGGTACAATGCCTGTAACCGTCACCCGTTCCGCCACAGACCTCCCCCAGTTTAGATCCAGAATCAGTCCTGCTGACCCTCTGTCGGGTCAGTGATGAGATCTGGGCCCGGTGCTGTCAGTCTCCGCCCATCAGTGTCCTGCTGCCGAGAGAGTCCATCAACATTCCCGTGGTCCCGGCGCTTTTTATGAGATGGTAAAGTTATAGGATTGTAAGGCCAGGCTCCACCGTAGTAAATGCCCATTGTCCCCGGCGGTTCGGTTCAACCAACTGAGAGGACTGTGGTCTGTGACTATTGTGAACTCCCTCCCATAAACGTAGGGCTGGAGCTTCTTTAGAGCCCACACGACAGCCAGGCACTCCTTCTCAATGGTTGCGTATGCCCTCTCTCGGTCCAGCAACTTCCGGGAGAGGTACGCGACCGGGTGTTCATGGCCCGCCTGGTCCACTTGGCTCAGTACCGCTCCCAGCCCGACGTCTGAGGCATCGGTTTGGACTATGAACCGCCAGTGGAAGTCAGGGGCAGCCAGGACAGGGGAGGTGGAGAGGGCAGTCTTAAGGCTCCCGAAGGCCGCTTCACAGTCAGGGGACCAGGGCATCAGTCGACTGAACCTTTTGGACGTCAAGTCGGTCAAGGGCTTGGCCAGGGTACTATACTGCGGGATGAATTTTCGGTAGTACCCTGGGACTCCCAGAAAGGCCCTAACCTGCTTCTGGTTGGCCGGCCGGGGCCAATGGAGAATGGCCTCCACCTTGGCCGGCTCGGGGCGGATCTGTCCGCTGCCCACTCGGTGCCCCAGGTAGGCGACTTCTGCCATCCCCATCTGGCACGTGTCGGGGCGGATGGTGAGGCCGGCGTACCGGATGTACTCCAGGATCTGCGCCACGTGCCCCATGTGTTCCTCCCAAGTCTCGCTAAAGATAGCGATATCGTCCAGGTAGGCCTGGGCAAACTCCTGACACCCCACGAGGATCCGGTCGACCACCCTCTGGAAGGTTGCGGGGGCGTTCTTCATCCCGAACGGCATGCACGTAAATTCAAACAGGCCGAACGGGGTGATGAACGCCGAGCGCTCTTGGGCTTCCTTGGTCAGAGGAATCTGCCAGTAGCCCTTGCTGAGAACCAGAGTGGACACGAAGCGTGCCCCTCCCAGCCTATCGAGCAGCTCATCAATCCGGGGCATCGGATAGGCATCCGTAACGGTTACCTCGTTCAGCCGCCGGTAGTCTACACAGAACCTTGTGGTTTTGTCCTTCTTGGGGACCAACACAACGCCGGCGGCCCAAGGACTGTGAGATGGTATAATGACCCCCATCTCCAGCATTTCTTCTACTTCTTTTCTCATCGCGGTCAGCACTGAGGGAGCCACTCGGAACGCGGGCTGCCTCAGGGGTCGGGCTCCTCCAGTGTCGACCTCGTGAGCGACTAGGGAGGTACGTCCGGGGGACGCGGTGAACAGGGCCTCCTGGGCTGCTAACACCTCCCCCATCTCCCTACTCTGCAAGCGCGATAGCTGGACTTCAAGCTGCACATCTGCCAGCCCTGTCTGGCGTCGGGCCTCTGCCAGTAGGTCAGGGATGCGGTACACGTCAGGGTTTTCCATGGGTGGGCAGCATATCGCGACCGCTCCTACCTCCCTTACCACATAGGCCTTGAGCCGGTTTATGTGGTAGTTCCATACCCGCTTTTCTTCCTTGTCGTGGGCTACTAGGTAGTTCGTCGTCCCCTGTCGCCCCACTACAGTGTACGGTCCAGCCCAATTGGCCTGCAACTTGTTGCCTCGTACTGGCGCGAGGACCAGTACCTTCTCCCCCACCCCCAGCTCTCGGGGTCGGGCGCTACAATTGTACTCGTCCCGTTGACGGCTTCGAGCTACTTCCAATCGCTGATGGGCCAAATCCATCAGCCGTGCTATGCGCTCCCGCATTTGGCTCACATACTCTACTACCGGGATCTCCGGGCTTGCAAACTTCCCTTCCCAACCTTCCCGGACTAAGTCCAAGGGTCCCCGGACCCACCTCGCGAACAGCAACTCGAATGGGGAGTGCCCGGTAGACTCCTGCGGCACCTCTCGATAGGCAAAGAGAAGCTGCTGCAAGGAGCGGTCCCAGTCTCTCCCCTCCGAGTGGACGTATCGGAGTAGCAACTGCTTGAGGGTACCGTTGAACCTTTCACACAGTCCGTTCGTTTGGGGGTGGTAGGCGGTGGTTCTTAGAGAACTCACCCCGTGCCGATTCCAGAAGTCCTGCATGAGTTCTCCCTGGAATTGAGATCCCTGGTCTGTGAGTACCTCACGCGGGAACCCCACCCGGCTGAAGATGTCCATGAGTCCCTGGGCGACGTGCTCGGCATCTATGGAGGACAGAGCCACTGCGTCCAGGTATCTGGTAACGAAGTCTACCAGGGTTAGGATGTAACACTTTCCCCCTCGGCTGGGGGGATTAATGGGGCCAACCAGATCTATGGCCACCCGCTGGAAGGGCTCTCGGATGAGGGGCAGCTGCTTGAGCGGCACCTTGCGTGGGGCCCCCGCCACCCGTTGGCAGACAGGGCACGAAGCTCGGTACCGCCGCACGTCCTCAGTCAGCCCTGGCCAAAAGAAAGCCTTCGAGAGCCGGGCCCTGGTGGACCTGGTCCCAGTGTGACCTGCCGCGGGTATATCGTGGGCCAGGGCTAACAGTCGTGCACGGTAGGCTTGGGGAACAAGCAGCTGTTTGGAGGCGGTCCAGGGTGACTCGGGCTTGGTCGGGGCTTCGACCCGGTACAACAGCCCGTTGTCCCACTGGAACCCTGCCTGGGCCCCTCCACTGGGTGGTCGATCGGCCAGGCTACGGGCAGAGGACAGGGAAGGATCCGTATGCTGGGCCTCCCTAAAAGCGACCCTATCCACCTCCCCCAGGTCTGTCGGGGGGTTCGTCGGGTCGGTCAGTTGTGAGGCGTCAGGGGCTTGGGTACTTACCACCGGCGGTTCGGGGGGCGGGGCTTCCGGGAGAGGAGCCTCGGTGGTTACACGGGTCGGTGGTGGAGGCCGGTAAAGGTTCTCCCGGGCTTGGCTGCAGGTCACGGCCCCCGCGAACTGACTTGTGAGACCGTTCCCAAGGTCGTTCCCCAATAAGACATCGGCGGGGAGATCCGGCATGAGCCCGACTTCGACCTCCCCTTTTCCGGGGCCCCAGTCCAGGTAGACTCTGGCGCGGGGAATGGACCGCTGCTGTCCGTCCGCCAGGGCAATCCGGGCTAATCGCTGGGGAAGAACCTTAGCCTGGGGAACCAGGTCCGCTCTTACCAGGGTGAGGGATGCCCCCGAGTCACGGAGTCCTTCGACGGTGCAGCATCCCAGCACCACGGGCTGTCGGTGGCCCTGCATGTTGGCAGGGACCTGGTTCATCACGAGGCTCGCAAGCTCTACGTGGTAGACCACCTCCTCCACCTCTGGTGCATCTAGGAGGTGGTCACACTCATCAGGGTCGCCCGCCTCCGGGCAAAAGGCGACCCGGGTTGGGGTTGGTCTGGGAAAGGGCACCGTTGATTGGGCCAGGGGGCAGTCCCGTCGGATGTGCCCCGGCTGGTGGCACCCATAACACTGGCGGGAGTTCGTAGGGCCGCGGACCCTTGGAGGGATCGGGGCAGCCGTAGGCTGCGGCTGGGGTCTCATCGAAGTTGGCCGGGGTGGTTCCGCTATTTTGGTAGGGGCTCGGAGCTCTCGGCGTTGGTCCTGGCGCGGAAGGCTTCTCCACTGGGGTCGGTGGGCCAAGAACTCGTCGGCCAGGGTGGCGGCATCTTCAGGGGTGCTGGGGTGGCGGTCCGCGACCCAGGCATGAACGGGGACCTCCATCCTGGAGAGGAGTTGCTCCAAAATGACGAGGTCCTTCAGGGCCTCCCGACTGAAGGCCTTCTTCCCCTCGGCCCACCTGGAGCAGCTTAAGCGGAGCTGGGCTGCCAGTTCCACATGGGTACCATGGCCGGCGAGCGTCAAATTACGGAACCGCTCTCTGTAAGTCTCTGGGGTGATCGCATACCTCTTCAGCAGGGCGTCCCGGAGGCAACTGTAGTCCCGTCCGTCCTCTGGACCTAGGCTCCGGTAGACTTCAAGGGCCCTCCCTTGCAGGCTGGGCCCCACGTAGCGAGCCCATTCGGTGGTGGGGATGTCATGCACCTGTAGCTGTGTCTCCAGCATGGTTAGGTGCGCATCGATATCCGTGGACGAAGGATCCAACTTGGGGAGGTCGTTGTATCGTAGTTGGGGTCTTTGGGGCCCGGCAGGGATTGGGGTTGTTGGTTCTGGGGGTGCCACTGCACGGGCCACAGCCCCAACGATGATCAGGCGCTCGGCCTCGGAGCTTTGAGGCCCCAGAGTGGTCAGCAGATCCTCCATCCGCAGGGCCTGGGCGTCCGAGATGGCCCTCGGCCATCTCTCCCATCTCGGCCGGGTTCGCCAGGTCCCAGGCTTGGAGCTTCTCAATCAGCCGATCCTTGATGTCGCGGGACGAGAAGGCAATGTGCCGGAACCGGCACAGCTCTTGGAGTGTAATTCGGAGGTAGCTGCCGTAGGGGACAGCCTCTGCTCCGCCGGGAGGATCCATAGAGTCAGGCTCCATGACTGGGGATTTAGGTGCCTGTGGTCCCCCTGTACTGCAGCACGTGTGGCAGTCCGCCCTTGAGGTCTGGCCGCGAAGCGCCGGATGGTACTAGGGTACCTATCCCCTGCCGCTTCCCCTAGAACGGGCTGAATCTATCCCACCGCTGCCACCAAATGTGGCGAAACCGGGTCAGTGGGGGTCGGTTTACGCCAAGAGAATGTGGGCGATAGATTCAGGCGACACAGATTAACAGGGGACAAGCCACAGCAGCGCGTTTATTAACAGGGACAGACACACATAGAAACAATGTACTGCTGCTTCTCTCCTCTGGGCTGGATGGGACAGGCTACCTCACTATGGGGTCTCTCCACTGTACCTTTCATCCTTTGGGGTGTCTCCAGATCCTCCTTAGTTAGATGGGACTCCAGCACTTGTCCTCTATTACTGTCCCTAGGTCAGGTACCATCTCTGAGGTAGACAGCCCCTGCCTGCAGCTCACACTGCTATCTCATCCTCTCCTGGGCAGCAACTAACTGAGAACTCATCCAGCACCACTATATCCCTCACTCACCCCTCCCTTTTTCTTATTTACATTAGATAAGTTCCCGCTTGCAGCCTGTGACTCATTCTCCTTCAGTATAAGATTAACCCTAGAGGGGGAGGACAGTGAAGCAGCACTGAATACAATACAATACAAATCAACTGGTTATCAAGCACAACGTAATGCAGTTTGAGGGGACATATCCACATCTAGCTCCGGGTGCCATCTAAGCTATGGCACCCGGATGGCGGGAGCGCGGCGGTTTGCGGCAGGTTTAACCTGCATTTGGGTACAATGCCTGTAACCGTCACCCGTTCCGCCACAGGGCACTTGGGGTGACTCTTTAGGGGAGAGAGGTGCTTGGGGTCTGTGACCCCTGTACTCAGAGTTTATGGCTTCCAGCTGACTGGAGGTGGCCTGCAGCGTGTTGGCTGATGACTGAGCCAGAGTATTCAAGTCCAATAACGGAGGTTCAGCAGGGCCCAGTTCCATAGGTGCTGACGTCTCAGAGGAAAGAGTGTTTCCACCAGGCCCGGATATGCAAGTGGCCACATGAGACCTGTCATGCTGTGGAGAGTGGTTGCAGAAGGAGACATCCTCCGGGGAGGTCGACGGGTGAGTTCTCCTCACCCTTGTCCCTGATTCTGAGGGCCAGCAGGCATTTTGTGAAATCTCATACATGGCCTTGATGAAAGTGTCGGGTGCAGGGAAGTCCGAAGGGAGCAGGGGTGGCAGCGCTACGTCTCCCATGATTCCCTCATATGAGGCTGCTGTCGGAGGGTCTTCGGTCAGCTGTGCAGGCTGAGGATCGGACTTGGAAGGGTTCCATTGTCCATCTTGAATGGCGGTCGTCACCGGGAATTTTCCACCAACGGTGGGTGGAGGCAGAGGTAAGAGGCAAGCTATCGGTGGCGGTTCTGCTGCGGCCATCAAGCTGACTGCAGCAGCCTGTGTGGCAGGGCTGCTGGTGTCCTGCGGTGGAAGGAAGGGAGGCTGAGCGGATATCTTGATTTTGGCCTTGGTCTGGTGCGGAGCTGGTAGCTGCACAGGGGTCATCCTGTCAAAATATGCCCCCAAAATATTGCCTTGGGGAGAGGAGGGACAGGTAGAAGATCTGGTCTTGATCTTTTTATGGGCTGTTCCCATCTTTTATGCTGGATGCTAGTCAATTTGAGTGAGGCTTGTGAAGAAGCTCTCAAGTCTGCACGTCTTCGCTCTTTCATAGCTGACCACGCCCCTAGTTTAAAATATTTTTAAATTAAACACCTGATTTAAATATTATGTCATTTTATGATGGTGCTTTCCCTTTAAATTGCAGTATTAACTTTTGTAATGTTGGCCTGGGTGGTGTAAGGCCAACATGTAAGGCTCTGTATGCACTCTTGTGTTTAGGGCCATTACTCGTGCCATCTAGTACCAACGTAACTCACAGCACCCGGCAATAACACTGTTTGTTCTCTCTTGGACTTTTCTTTGACTACTGAACCTCATTAGACAGTAACAGCTGCTTTATATGCACTAAGGACTGCCCCCTGTGTGAGGACGCAGTGTCGCCATGCTGTGTCACATCTCCAGTGCTATTACAGCGCGGCAATACCTACTAACCAACATGACATTCAGGCCGTGTCTCCCGGGGCCAAA
Organism: Rhinoderma darwinii; assembly: GCF_050947455.1. Lineage (NCBI taxonomy): Eukaryota > Metazoa > Chordata > Amphibia > Anura > Rhinodermatidae > Rhinoderma > Rhinoderma darwinii. Next base: position 71,176,321 of record NC_134694.1, on the reverse strand, counting down.
TGCTTTAAAATTACAGTAGCAAGCCATCATGGAAAATAATCCACAACATAAAATATGCAGCTTTTACAAAATAATATGTCCTCCTCCTGATTCAGCACTCCTCAGAAGTGTAAAGCAGGTAAGCAGATCAACCTACAATATCTTAAAGAGACAGTAAATAAATACGACATCACTGACACAGAGTATACAGTACAATACAAAGGGATCATCTTATCATCATTTCTACAGGGTCGGATAAAGGTAGGTGGAGGCAGCTTGGCAAAAAAATCTGATGGGAGCCCACCATCATTTTAGTTATTATTAAGGGCAACAGTAGTGCATAAATAGGCCATTATTTTCTGGGGTTTCACTAGCAGACTCAGACCCTAATATATATTCAAGTCATAGACCCCTAAATAAATTCAGACTCCAGATCAGACCTCAAAATAAATTTGGATGCCAGATCAGATGCTAAAATAGATTCAGACCTCAGACCAGACCCCAAAATTCATTCAGACTCCAAGCCTCTAAATAAATTAAGACCCCCAGACCACACCTCGAAATTAACCATGACCCCACACTAAAAGGGCAATCAGAGCTAAATGCCAAAATACAAATCAAAGGCCGAAAAATAATCAATATAGATAAGATATACATATAACATAGTATATAATGAACACAAAGGATAGGGATAAGACAAGGGACACAAGAATAAAGACAACAAATACACATAGAAAAGGGTGGCAGAGCAACTAGTAAGCAGGTATTCTATAAGAGGTCATCTAGCCAGCGAGGCAGGTCAGCACTATCCCAGAACAGGGACCAGACTGCCCAACTCCGGACAAGGTGTCGAATTTACCGCTATCAATCGCCATCAAGTCCTCCATTCTCATGATGTTGTTCATCTCGTTTACCCATTCCTGTAAGGAAGGCACAGTAGTGGACTTCCAATGGCGAGGAATCACAGTTCTAGCTGCAGTTGGAAAGTGCCTAAAGAAGCCCCTCTTAAGGTGTGGGAGTGACCCAGGAATCATAGAATGTAATCCAACAGAAGGAGAGGCAATAATAGAAGTATCCGTAAGTTTATTTCCAAGGTCATAAAATATCCCCCAAAAAGGACGAGGCCTGGGGCAATCCCACCAAATGTGCAACATATTTCCAGGGGCACTACTACATCTCCAACAATCCTCCGACACAATAGGGAATATCCAATGGAGAAAAGCAGGACATCAGTACCATCATGTGCGATTTTCATAAATTATTTCCTGTGCAAAATAGGCGGTCGGCAACCTGTGAGCTAACAAGAACGCCGTTTGCCAATCCTCGTCAGAATGTTGAATCCCCATCTCCCTGTCCCAGGCCGCAGTGAATGCCAACTGAGCAGAAGAGTAAGAAGGCTGGAGGATCCCATGCAAATAAGACAACATGTGTGATGGCAAAGAAGATAGTGAGAGATAAAGCTCCATAGGAGTCCTGTCTTGCAGAAAAATAGTACAGTCCCCAAAGGAGGATAAGTACGATCTTAATTGAAAATATGGCCACCATACTGCACGCCTCCCCAGACAGGAGTCTGTAATAGTATTAAGAGGAAGGATATCACCAGTGGACTAAAAGGTTTGAGCCAAACAAATACCATCTTGCCTCCCCAAGCACTGGGTTATGTCCACCGCAACTGCCGGAAGAAAGGAAGGATCATCAAAGAGAGGAGTCAATGGACCAGGTCTGTGGGAGAGGTCAGAAGTACAAATCACTCGCTCCCAAACTGCAAGAAATTGACGCGTGAGAAAGGGCAAGTAAGTCATTGGTCTTTGCGATCTATCCGGCCATGGCAGAGAAGATAGTGCAAGCGGAGACATTCCCTTACGAACGGAACCAATCCACAACCCTCATCAGTAGTGCGGCTTGATGATAACAACGTTTGAAACCCCTCAAACCCGTGCCCCCTGCCAATTTAGGACAACATAGAACAGAGTACCTAATACGATGTCTTGAAGAGCCCCATACAAATTTGGTAATGGCCTGATGTAGCATTTTATAAAAAGTGTCAGCCACCACAATAGGAACCGTTTGGAATATCTACAAAAATTTTGGTAAAATGTCCATTTTAATAGTGTTGATGCAACCAAACCACGACATACGCCCACAGCCATATCCCTCCAAGTCCCGCAAGGTGTGAATGTAATTTAACTTAAATAAATCAGGCAAGTGGATGGGAATTTGTATGCCCAAATATTTCAGAGAAGTGGGTTGCCATTTGAAGGGAAGACCAGAGCGAGATGGGCAGCAAGAGAAGCACCTAGGGATATATTCAGGGCCTCTGATTTAGTGTAATTTACATTAAAATTACTCAGTTGGCCAAATTGCACAAACTCCTAAATCAACGAGGGCACAGAAATCATAGGGTCTGTGATATATAAGAGAAGATCACCAGCATAAAGTGACAATTTATGATGTTGGGTACCAATTCAAATGCCTTTAATGCTGGAGTTACTCCACAATGCCACAGCCTGTGCTCCATAACCAATACATACAGCAGGGGTGACAGGGGACATCCCTGTCTGGTGCCATTGGTGATTGTCAACGAATCCGACAAGAGCCCATTAACTTTAACTTGAGCTTTGGGTCTATGATACAAAGCCATAATTTTACTTAACAGGTTAGGGCCAATTCCAATCTGAGCCAAGACACTACAGAGAAACACCCAATGCACTCGATCAAACGCCTTCTCGGCATCTACAGATAATAAACATGTTGGCATGCGTCTGACTATAAGGTGATAGAAGAAGGGTTTTGCTAGTATTGTCACGCGCCATCTTTCCACGTACAAACCCCACCTGGTCATCACAGATCAAGCTGGGTTACAACGGAGAGAGACGAGAGGCAATCATTTCGCCTAAATTTTCTCATTTACATTTATCAAAGAGATAGGTCTAAAGTTGGCGCATGTCGTGAGGTCCTTTCCCGGTTTTGGCAAGAGGGTTATGTGAGCCTCTAGAGATTGAGGAATAAAGGAACAAGTAGAGGAGATGGAGTTAAAGACTTCCATTAAGAACGAAGCCAGTTGTTCTCTAAATGTCTTGTAGAACCTGTTGTTAAAACCATCAGGTCCTGGGCTTTTACCCATTGGAAATTCTTTAATCGCTTGCTCCACCTCCATATCCAAGAGCTCTTCCTCAAGACCTGATTCATTTCAGTCACATAACGATCCACTTTGTCTCGCAGCGCATCCGCCAGCATATCATGAAAATGTCCTTTATTATTATACAAGGAAAAATAATATTGTTTGAAGCATTCAGTGATGCCTACCGGGTTATTAACATCAGTGCCAGATGATGATTTAATTTAAGGGATGTAAGACGCTTGTGTGCGGGGATGTAAAACCGTGCCAAAGGTCTACTGCATTTATCCGCAAATTCATAGGAGTGTTTACGTATCCGATCTCTAAATCTAGCATAGGATTGATCAATTAGAGAACGCAATGATTCTCTGGCAGTCATGAGGTCTGCAAAAACGTGTGAAGATTGTACACGTTTATGTCCAGATTCTAGATCTCTTATTTGTGCGAGAAGCCTAGTAATAGCAACCCCTTTCTCCCTTTTTATACGAGCTTTGTATAAGTACAACTCTCACCACACATTTCAGAGCTTCCCACTGTGTCGGGAGAGGGGTAGGGTCATGAGCATAAGTGGCTAGAAACGTTTCAATTGTCTCTTTGATTGCTGTCTCTTTGATTGCTGACATGACACGCAAAAGGTTATCCTTAATCTTCCAAGATTGGAAGTTTTTCGTCAGTTGAGAAAGGTCAATGACATGAAGACCGGCGCATGATCTGACCACAACATAGTCCCCACCTCAGATGTGAGAGTGCATAATGTCCTTCAAGACAGCCATCTGGAATTGAGTAACAAAACTCCTTCCCTAGGAAGTATTAAACCTGCAATCGAAGGTTAAATTAAAATCGCTGCTCACAATTAGGAGGACTTCCGCAAACTCCTCCAGCCTTTTTAGAATCAGTCGAAACACACGTGCTAGGGTAAAAACCTTGTCACAAATAGAAAATTTTAGAACTAAATAACGACCTTCTGCATCAGTCAACACCTTTAATACCTTGTGAGGGAGAGATCTATGAATACAAATACTGACACCCTTAGATTTGGCCTCAGGTTTGGCGCTATGATACTAAACTGGATATTATCAGTTAGTAAACTGTGGCGTATGGCCTACTTTAAAATGGATTTCTTGCAGGAACAAAAGATGAACCTTATGCATGTTATACAATATGTGTGAGCGTTTTTCTGGGACGTAAAGTCCACTAACATTAAGGGTACCAAACTGCAATTGAGCCATCTCACTTGCCACCTCTTTCAACTGTAGTGTCAAATGAAATAGTACAACACATATTAAGTAAATATGTAAAGACATCGACAAGACAAATCAAGGAAGGGAAATACACACAACACACAAGAAAGGGGAAGGGTAACAATTAGGAGGATGAGAACTATCACCCACTTCTAGATACTAAATCAGGGAGAAAACAAGGCACAGATAGACCAGTAACCAGTGAGTCCCTAAGGAGAGAAGTGTCAGGATAAGTTCAACCGACATCCTGCACGAGCCCCAGCACTATCAATGGCAAGCCATTCATCTGTATCAAAAAGAAAAGTATAAGCATATCTTGGTCATAAAAAATAAAATAGGAAAAAAGGGAGAACAAGCATTGGAAACAACCCTCAATAGGATAGTCACAGAAATTGCATGTGGAAACTTATCATTGGTGAGCAGGGTAAAGAAATCTAATGACTACCAGGAGAAATTCCAACAAGAGTCAATCATTTCGGCTCCACAATGCGACCCCTAGGTTGACCCCCAGGAGATGCGGGAGAGTGTCCACGCTGGCATTGAGGCACCTGTTGAGTTGGTGGTGGAGCAGTAGGCCAATTAGGAATGGAGATTCATGGTAAATTAAGATCAGCACAAAAGTCAGGAACATCCCTCTCTCAAAACATCCAGCAAAGGTCGAAGCGCCCTGCGTTTGTCTAAAGTCATCTTAGAGAGGTCAGACAACAACTGAAGCTTTGCGCCATTCAGCAGTAGATCACCTTTATCATGAGACCTTCGCTTGATTTGTTCCTTAAGAATGAAAAAAGTAACGCTGCAAATGACTTCTCTTGTTCTGACAGGGTCCGGGTTGCGAGGACCAAGGGTTCTATATGACTGATCTATCTCCAAAATCTCATCAGCTGGGCAGTCTAGTAAGGAGTTAAAGAGCTTCTGTAAAGTGGGTATTAGCTGTACAGGAGATATTGCTTCGGGCACACCCCTAACCCTGATATTGTTCCTATTTTCATGATCCTCTGCCAAATTAAAGAGCATGTGAATCTGTTAGGAGTGTTGATCCAAGCGATCCGCCTGAGATGTTTGTTGAGCAGATACAGCAGAAATATCTCCCTCTATACGCTGTACTTGATCAGTTAAATGAGAGAGATTGGTGGCAGGGGCGTAACTAGGAAAGACTGGGCCCCAAAGCAAACTTTTGACTGGGGCCCCCCATCCCCTGGGTATCACAAAACCCCCCTTGTAGATAGTGACTCCGTATAGATTCCGCCACACAGCGCCCCCTATAGATAGCGCCATACACAGCCCCCTGTAGATAACGCCTTACAGCCCCCTGTAGATAACGCCTTACAGCCCCCTGTAGATAACGCCATACAGCCCTCCCCTATAGATAATGCCATACAGCCCCCTGTAGATAATGCCATACAGCCCTCCCCCTGTAGATAACACCATACAGCCCCTGTAGATAACGCCATACAGCCCCCTGTAGATGACGCCTTACAGCCCCCTGTAGATAACGCTATACAGCCCTCCCCCTGTAGATAACGCTATACAGCCCTCCCACTGTAGATAACGCCATACAGCCCCCCTGTAGATAACGCCATACAGCCCCCTGTAGATAACACCTTACAGCCCCCTGTAGATAACGCCATACAGCCCTCCACCTGTAGATAACGCCATACAGCCCTCCCACTGTAGATAACGCCATGCAGTGCCTGTCGATAACGCCATACAGCCCCCCTGTAGATAACGCCATACAGCCCCCCTGTAGATAACGCCATACAGCCCCCTGTAGATAACGCCATACAGCCCCCCTGTAGATAACGCCATACAGCCCTACCCCTGTAGATAATGCCATACAGCCCTCCCCCTGTAGATAACGCCATACAGGCCCCCTGTAGATAACGCCATACAACCCCCCCTGTAGATAACGCCATACAGCCCCCCCTGTAGATAATGCCATACAGCCACCCTGTAGATAACGCCATACAAACCCCCTGTAGATAACGGCATACAGCCCCAAACCCCCCTGTAGATAACGCCATACAGCCCCCTGTAGATAACGCCACACAGCCGCCCTGTAGATAACGCCATGCAGCCCCCCTGTAGATAACGCCATACAGCCTCCAACTCCACCCCCAAAAAAACGGCCTATAGTTTGCCCTACAAAAGAGATGTATCCCCTATCCACAGGATAGGGGATACATGTGTGATCGCTGCCAGCGATAAAGAGAAAGGGGGACCGAAAGTCCCCCGAAGTTCTCCATGAGAAACCTTGGACTTCCGTCGTCTGCGTAGTTCAATAAAAATGAAAGGAGCGCTGGTCACGCATGCGCACAAGTGCGACCGGTGCACAATTCGGTCCTCATGCTGCGTGTCCCGTAGCAGCTGCTACGGCTGCTACAGCGGTAGTTACGCCACTGATTGGTGGTAAGAGATTGAATCACTGATTTATAAGTAGTCTTCAAGTGTTGAATATAATTTTCCATGTCCTGTTTTGTAGGCATAGAAGCTAATTGTTGTTTCAACCCCTGTAAATCATCCTCCATAACAGGGTCCCTAGATATATTATGTCTCTGTGACAAGACCTGCTCACTGGTGGGAAGAGGGGACATAACTGCAGCCCCTGCAGAACTGGGGAAAGAGACAGGAGTGTTCAAAGCAGCAGTACAAGCTACATGTGTGGAATCAATGGTAATTCGAATGGAACCGTTGCTTTCTGTTTAATCTTTCGATCCTCTCTTCCTCTGACGGTATACTAAAGGTAGTGTGAAAGAAGACTCAGTTGCCATGAGGCTTTTTCACAATTTTTTACTACAAAACCATTAGTTTTGTCGTTAGTTGTTGTTAGCTGTCATCATTTTTTTCCATCCATTTTTAAAATCTGTTTTTGTCACAATGGTCCACCAAAAAGGTATTCTAAAGTCTGAAAATGTGCCAATTTTATCAGAGTGGTGCATAGTTTGTGAAAGATTGGATACATGATAGATTAGATACATGTTGTGTACTTGTCCTTTCACAAAACTTCTGATGTGATCCTGGCATGTCAGAAGTTTTTTTTGTTGTGGTCCAGGTTCTGGTAATCTCACCAAAAACCTCTCTGATCAGCTTTGTTTGGTTATCGTGGGAGCAGAGCCGTGTATGCAACAAGCAAAGCCGCAAAACACTAGTCCTAATTTCAGGGAGGAGCTAGTATTTGGCGCCTTTACAGCTACCCAATCCCACGTCACATCTCCTACCCACACCACACCTGGTTGCTGGCGGAAGGTGGATGCAGCAACACCCGGTGTTTTGTTGCTTATTCTCCGACGCCGTTTGCTGGTGGAAGGTGGATGCAGCAGCACCCGGCGTTCATCCAGTAAACAGTACTTTAATATAGGATACGGCGCCACACCTCCCAGGGAGCCAGACATAAGAACAGTTGCAGTTAACACAACTTATGTCCCATGTGTCAGAAGCTATGGTATCCGTTCTAGCATCAGTTTTCCTACAGCTTTTCTGAAACACGCCGGAGGGAAACTGACAGGGACAATGGACGTACACTACCGTTCAAAAGTTTGGGGTCACCCAGACAGTTTTGTGTTTTCCATGAAAACTCACAGTTATATTTATCAAATGAGTTGCAAAATGACTAGAAAATATAGTCAAGACATTGACAAGGTTAGAAATAATGATTTTTATTTCCGATAATAATTTTCTCCTTCAAACTTTGCTTTCGTCAAAGAATGCTTCATTTGCCGCAATTACAGCATTGCAGACCTTTGGCATTCTAGCTGTTAATTTGCTGAGGTAAACGGGAGAAATTTCACCCCATGCTTCCAGAAGCCCCTCCCACAAGTTGGATTGGCTTGATGGGCACTTCTTGCATACCATACGGTCAAGCTGCTCCCACAACAGCTCTATGGGGTTGAGATCTGGTGACTGTGCTGGCCACTCCATTACAGATAGAATACCAGCTGCCTGCTTCTTCCCTAAATAGTTCTTGCATAATTTGGAGGTGTGCTTTGGGTCATTGTCCTGTTGTAGGATGAAATTGGCTCCAATCAAGCGCTGTCCACAGTGTATGGCATGGCGTTGCAAAATGGAGTGATAGCCTTCCTTATTCAAAATCCCTTTTACCTTGTACAAATCTCCCACTTTACCAGCACCAAAGCAACCCCAGACCATCACATTACGTACACCATGCTTGACAGATGGCGTCAGGCACTCTTCCAGCATCTTTTCAGTTGTTCTGCGTCTCACAAATGTTCTTCTGTGTGATCCAAACACCTCAAACTTCGATTCGTCTGTCCAGAACACTTTTTTCCAATCTTCCTCTGTCCAATGTCTGTGTGCTTTTGCCCATATTAATACTTTCCTTTTATTAGCCAGTCTCAGATATGGCTTTTTCTTTGCCACTCTGCCCTGAAGGCCAGCTTCCCGGAGTCGCCTCTTCATTGTAGACGTTGATACTGGCGTTTTGCGGGTACTATTTAATGAAGCTGCCAGTTGAGGACCTGTGAGGCGTCTATTTCTCAAACTAGGGACTCTAATGTACTTGTCTTGTTGCTCAGTTGTGCAGCTGGGCCTCCCACTTCTCTTTCTACTCTGGTTAGAGCCTGTTTGTGCTGTCCTCTGAAGGGAGTAGTACACACCGTTGTAGGAAATCTTCAGTTTCTTGGCAATTTCTCGCATGGAATAGCCTTCATTTCTAAGAACAAGAATAGACTGTCGAGTTTCACACGAAAGCTCTCTTTTTCTAGCCATTTTGAGAGTTTAATCGAACCCACAAATGTAATGCTCCAGATTCTCAACTAGCTCAAAGGAAGGTCAGTTTCATAGCTCCTCTAAACAGCAAAACTGTTTACAGCGGTGCTAACATAATTGCACAAGGGTTTTCTAATCATCCATTAGCCTTCTAACACAGTTAGCAAACACAATGTACCATTAGAACACTGGAGTGATGGTTGCTGGAAATGGGCCTCTATACACCTATGTAGATATTGCATTAAAAACCAGACATTTGCAGCTAGAATAGTCATTTAGCACATTAACAATGTATAGAGTGTATTTCTTATTAATTTAATATTATCTTCATTGAAAAAAACGGTGCTTTACTTGCAAAAATAAGGAAATTTCTAAGTGACCCTAAACTTTTGAACAGTAGTGTATGTGAATGGCCCCTTACTTCCCCCTGATCACAATCTCCACGGGTCTCTCAGATTACACAGACACTGAAACCAAGTCAACCAATCACAAATATTCTAAGACTGTCGGAGCTGGTCTGTGATTGGTTAATAATACTATATCTTTGTGTCTGAGCACTCTACAGCCTCAAATAGAGGGGGAAAAGGAAGGAGTCCTGCAGGCATCAGCACAAGTAGTTAACCTGTGCACAGGAAGGTATCCCCTTCACTGCGCTAGACTGCCGGAAAGTTATTATTCACCCATTCACTACTCTAGACCACAAGGGATGTTATCATTAAACCCTTCGTTGCCCTGGACCACCAGGGATGTTATCATTAGCCTCTTCCGTGCTCTAGACACAAGTGAAAAACCCTTCACTGCCCTAGATCATAGGGGATGTTGCCATTATCCATACCTCCCAACCGTCTCTGATTCAGCGGGACAGTCTCGGATTCCGGGCGGTGTCCCACTGTCCCGGGCGGCCGTGGGTATGTTATACAGTTAGGATATGGTACAGTTGAACCCAATGCTGAAGCCATCAGCTCCCTGCTTCAGAATTAGTTCAGAGTGGAGGAGCAGAGGGAGCTCCTCCACTCGCCGAGGACTGCCCGGGCACAGCGCTACTTTTAGCGCTGTGCTCGGGGAAGCCCTTGACGTCACTGTCCATATATGGACAGTAAAGTAGAAAAGAGAGGCAGCACTCCAATGCACTGTTTATTGCACTGATGGGAGAAAAAAATCCACTTTTCTGACAACATGTGTTTGGAGTGCTGCCTCTCTTTTCTACTTCTTGTTTGGACATTGTGGGATTTAAAAGTCAGATCCCTGGAGGTCGGCACCCATCTGGGCCCTGGAGGCTTCTCTTGTTCTGCTGTGCTGCCCACACTCTCTTTCCATATATGGACAGTGACGTCAGTGGCTACAGATTGAGCGGAATCCCCGTTTCCGATGATCTGGCCAGGGATTCCGCTCCTAAAGGAAACCCCGCGGTCACTGTACATAAATGGACATTGACGTCAGAGGCTGCTCCTGTAGCGGAATCCCCTGCCAGAGTCGGCAACGGGGATTCCGCTAAAGGAGTAGCCACTGACGTCACTGTCATCAGGGCTTTCCTCTAGGAGTGGAATCCCTGGCCTATGCTTTGGCTTGGGATTCCACTCCTAGAGAGTGTCCCAATGGCGCTAACTACAGGGGGTAGCGCTATCTACAGGGGGGTTGTGCTATCGTCAAGGGGGATGTGTCACTATCAACATGGACACTGTGGCACTATATTGGGGCACTATCTACATGGGCACTATTTAAATGGGCACTATCTACATGGGCACTGTGGCACTATCTACAAGGGCAGTGGCACTTTATATGTGGGCACTGTCACTAGGGGGGCAGCTATGGAGGCATTATACGATATAAGGCCAGCTATGGGGGCATTATACAGTATGGGGCAGCTATGGGGGCATTATGCTGTATGGGGCATTAAGCTGTATGGCGTAGCTATGGGGCATTATGCTGTATGGGGCAGCTGCGGGGGGCATTATACTGTATGGGGGCATCTGTGTGGGCATTATACTGTATGGCGGCATTATAATGTCTGGAGCAGCTATGGGGGCATTATGCTCCATGGGGCAGCATTATGCAGTATGGGGGAATTTGTTTTGGCATTATACTGCATGGGGGCATCTGTGTGGGGATTATATTGTATGCGAGTATCTGTGTTGGCTTTATACTGTATGGGTGCATCTATGGGCCATTATACTGTATGTTGGCAGCTAGACGGCATTATACTGTGTGGGGGCAGCTATTTGGCATTATACTGTGTGGGAGGCACTATGGGAGCATGATACTGGGTGGGCTAAACTGCGTGTGTATAGCCGGGGATTGGGTGGGATTAGGGGCATGGTTTAAAAGAAATAAAATTGCCGTGCCACATCGGTTGTCCCTCTTTCTGATACTTGAAAGTTGGGAGGTATTCCATTATCCCCTTCACTACCCTAGACTACCATCGATGTTACCCATCACAGCAGGGGAAATTAACATTAGAGATAACAGTAAAATTAGTTTTTACAACCAATAATCATTTTAATTATGAAAGATGTCAGTAGCAGTAATGCTAGCAGAAGGGGCCCCACACAGGGGCCCTCAGTTGTCTGTGTCTGGTATGAAGACTCTGCCAGGTGTCTACTTTACATTCGCACTCTTGCAATGCAGAAAAGAGTGTTTGGGAAATAGAGAACCAGTCGTCTGTTCCAGGTTGCCATGAAATGTGTAAAAGTAACATTTATATTCATCATGGTAATGATGTAAGGAAAATCCTAGCCAAAAAACACAAAGTCACCACGTAATGGTAAGAGCAGAGTTCACAGCAGCACAGAGTATTTCAGGAGATGAGCGTGCGGATCTTGTGCGGGGTGGTGACTTGCCAATCATGTGAAGGTGTTATTGAGGACAGGAGTGGAGGAGAGGTAACAGACTGAGAGCTACGTAATGGTAAGAGCAGAGTTCACAGCAGCACAGAATATTTCAGGGGAGGAGCGTGCAGATTCTGTGCTGCTGTGAACTCTGCTCTTACCATTACGTAACTCTCAGTCTGTTACCTCTCCTCCACTCCTGTCCTCAATAACACCTTCACATGATTGGCTAGTCACCACCGCGCACAAGATCCGCACGCTCATCTCCTGAAATACTCTGTGCTGCCTTAAACTCTGTGGACAGGTCAGGATCCTGTTTCTTTTAAATGCTGCTGGGGAACCCGCTCGATCCACTATATAAGGCTGCGCCTCCATCCTCTTCTGCCCCAGTCACTTATTCCCAAGCACTGTAGCGCAGCCTTATATAGTGGATCGAGCCGGTTCTCCAGCAGCATTTAAAAGAAACAGGATCCTGACCTGTCCACAGAGTTTAAGGCAGCACAGAGTATTTCAGGAGATGAGCACAGCCGGCCACGGGCAGCCGGTCGTTTTTCCGAGCCGTGCTCCCATTATAAAGTATAGGAGCACGGCCCGTAAAATAAAAATATAGAACATGTTCTATCTTTTTAACGGCACGGGCACCTTCCCGTGAGAAAACGGGAAAGTACCCGTGGCTAACAGAAGTCTATGGGCCCGCTATGTCGGGTCGTAATTACGACCCGTAATAACGGGTATTTTTACGGTCGTGTGCATGAGGCCCCGTAATGACGGGTGGCTACATGTGTGCACCCGTCATTACGGCAGCGTTGCTAGTCGACGTCAGTAAATAGTCACTGTCCAGGGTGCTGAAAGAGTTAACTGATCGGCAGTAACTGTTTCAGCACCCTGGACAGTGAATTCCGATCAGAATATAGAGTAACCTGTAAAAAAAAAAGACGTTCATACTTACCGAGAACTTTCTGCTTCCTCCAGTCCGGTCTCCCGGCCGTTGCCTTGGTGACGCGTCCCTCTCGACATCCGGCATGACATTCCTGGATGACGTTACAGCCCATGTGACCGCTGCAGCCAATCACAGGCTGCCGCGGCCTCTGCAGCCAATCACAGGCTGCAGCAGCCTCTGCAGCCAATCACAGGCTGCCGCGTCAGGAAAGAAGCTCGGACTGGAGGAAGAAGAGGGACTCGTCACCAAGACAACGACCGGGTACGTATGAAATGCTTTTTATTTTATTTTTAATCAGCAGCCTCTTTTCTCTATCAGTGATTGATAGAGACAAGTGGCTGCCGATTTGTATAATATTTTTGACCGGGCTCGGTCAAAACGTGTTCGGTCGAACCCGGTGAAGTTCGGATTCGCTGCGAACCGAACTTTTCCCGATGTTCGGACTGAAACCGGGTTCGGTTGTCCCGGTTCGATCATCTCTAGTTTTCAATGACTTAAGTGATAAATTATCTCATTGCAGCAAGTTAGAGTCAAGATGACAAATGCTATATTTGTAGCCTTAGGCTGGATTCACACGAGCATGTTCAGTCCGTAAAGGGCGGAACGTATTTCGGCCGGAAGTCCCAGACCGAACAAACTGCAGGGAGCTGGGCTCCTAGCATCAAAGTTATGTACGACGCCAGGAGTCCCTGCCTCGCTGCGGGACAACTGTCCCGTCCTGTAATCCTATTTTCAGTACGGGACAATTGTCCCACAGCGAGGCAGGGACTCCGTACATAACTATGATGCTAGGAGCCCGGCTCCCTGCAGTGTGTTCGGTCTGGGACTTGCGGCCGAAATACGTTCCGTTTTTTACGGACCAAATATGCTCGTGTGAATCCCGCCTTACACAAATTTATTTTCGTTTCTCAAATTGACACATACTCTGCACAAACAGCATGAAAAGCCATAATCTTGCAAGGAGGACCACACATATACAGTAGTGAAGTAAAAAGTGTTTGCCCCTTTCAATATACAGGGGGTGCATGAGTAGGTATACAGGGGGAGTTTTTTCAAATAGTCGAATTACAATTTTGTGAGTAAATTTTGAATGAAGAAACACAAGGAGACGGCATTATTAGAAAAATAACTTGGTCCGATGAAGCCAACTTCAAACTTTCAGGTGCTGTTAATAGGCACAACTGGGTTTATTACTCAACAGAAAACCCCCTTGCAACAATTGAAGAACAGTTGAATCACCCTGGGTTTACAGTTTGGGCGACCCATTCATGTAAAGAGGTAATTGGACCTATCTTATCAAAGATAAGGTATATTCAAGAAAACCACACACAGTTGATAACAGGATTCAGTTTATAAAGAAGCATGCCAAGAAATTAATGCCAATACAGAACTTTGTGCCAAAGTGTGCGTGAGCGTAAAAACTACATTACAGCAATGTATAAATAGTGAGCGGCGTCAATAAGAGCATATAAGAGATTGTACTCAATTCTTTTCTTAAAATTCTATAAAATACTATTTAAACTGTATACCTATTATTATTATATTTACCTATTATTTAAACTGTATACCTACTTATGCACACCCCTGTATATTATGGTATATTTGTCACACTGAATAATTACAAAAAAAAATGCAATATTACAAAAAAAGTAAAATGAGAAAACACATAAGTTTTTGAATTAATATTGCTTTTATGTAAAGGGGGTACTCTCATCTCAGACATTTATGGCATAACCATAGGCCATGGCATAAATGTTTGGTAGGAGGGGTTCTTATATGGAGGCTGACCCCTTTTTCTGATACAGCCAACCCCAATCTCAGCCAACCCCTTTAAACCTCATTCACATGCATTGTACTGTACTAATCCACTATGTAAGAATATATGTGGATCTTAATGTGGGTCCATTCTTCCCTATTTTGTTTCTTTAACTAAAAAAGAAAAACAAATCCAAACTAAATAAAATCATTCCAAAGAGAAAACTTGGGAAGCTTTTTCCTTTCCTCTTCTGGGATCTGTTCAGTTTTTGGATAAAAAAAAACAACTAAGGGAAACCGACCCATATAACGTCCTTCTTATCCAGTAGAAGGAAACCTGTGAATCCATTATATGGTAACTATCCCAATAATATGAATCAGTCTATGGACAGAACTGCCAACAATTTGACCCCTTCTGACTGTGAGATAATTGTGGTACAGTCCATGACTCATTAACCTGTTATATTAAGACACACACACCATCGTAATATATTTATTGTCATGAATTAACACATGCAATTAGAGGCATTGTCTCTGTGTTCTTAAAACAAATACATCAATCTCTTTAAATACTGTAATAACAAGCAGCATTTCATTGTAGTCCTATGGACGATCATACAGAAATAAAGCTTATGCTGACCTTACGTGTCCTGGGCTAGTGTGTGCATACACTACATAGTCCACTACACAGAGCACTTGCTTACAGTTAACAGCTGTGTACAGTAAGAAATAAATACAGGCAGCAACATATATACCACAATCATATGTTGATCACTTCTTTACTGATGAAAGACTTGGCTCTCACTTTGGCTTTGTCCACTTGGTCTCTTGAGGTAACTCTATTCTAGAATTGGTAAATGTCATATTACAGTGTTTGATCAACTACATCATCCATGATGCTTTGCTCTCTGAAGCTTATAGGAAATGTAGTACAACAGGAGCTATAGTGAAGAAAGTTGACTTTCCATGCACCGTTTAAGTTCATTTCATGGTTTTGTACTATCGGTGATTGTAATGGAAGAAAGGGTTTTTTTGTTAGTGTATCGCTGCTTGGAGTTACTCTTACCACTCTAAGGCTGGGTTCACACGACCTATTTTCAGACGTAAACGAGGAGTATTATGCCTCGAATTACGCCTGAAAATAGGGCTACAATACGTCGGCAAACATCTGCCCATTCATTTGAATGGGTTTGCCGACGTACTGTGCCGACGACCTGTCATTTATGCGTCGTCGTTTGACAGCTGTCAAGCGACGACGCGTAAAATGACTGCCTCGGCAAAGAAGTGCAGGACACTTCTTTGCAACGTAATTTGAGCCGTTCTTCATTGAAGTCAATGAAGAGCAGCTCAAGATTTACGAGCGTCAAAGACGCCTCACATAATGCGAGGAGCTTTTACATCTCAAACGACGCAGCTGTTTTCTCCTGAAAACAGTCTGTCTTTTCAGACGTAAAAGCCACTTCTCGTGTGCACATACCCTTAGGGCTTATGAACACAAGTGTATTATGGCTCTGTTCAATCTCCAAGTTGTATAAGGCTGTAATATTGCACCCATAGAGGTGTATGGGGCCTCTGTACCTCTATATGTCTCCAATTTCATACAGATGTAACAATCTTTAACTTGACACTTAACGGCTTAAATAGATTGTTGCAAGAAATTTTAACTTGACTTTTTTAATGGCTTTTCAATGGTTTTCGTTGCGATAAGATATCATGCTGCAGCAAGTTATCAGAGTTAAGTTAAGGATGGCTATATCTGTATGGAGGCATCTACAGGGTTTTGTCTGTTGTATTCAGTATGAATCAGACAGAAAGAAAATTGGCAACAATATAGAACAAATAATCCTGGCTAATTTAAAAATTCTTACCAGATTCTGTCAGGAAGGTATGAACAGCCATACTACAGACTGTCATAACACAAGATATAATATACAGTAGGCAAACTAAAAAAGAAAACAGCACTTCATTGGTTGATAACGTTCAGTCAGGCACAGTTTGAGCACGTATTTGTTGTGAATTTTTCCCAGTTGGAAAATTAAAATCAAATCCTAGTGTTATGGATTGCGCTGCAGATTACATGCAGATCCGCAGCAAAATCCGCAACTGCAGATTTCTTTTAAAATAAAAAATAAAGTATACTCACCTTATCAATCCCCCAGGTGCTCCCATGTTTATGCTTCCCTGGTCCCGCGTGGGTCTCTGTTTATCGGCCTTTAGTGATGATGTGTCGGCTCAACATGTGACCACTGCAGCCAAACACAGGCTACAGCGGTCACATGTGGGTGGAGCCAGGTAAATAAAGTCCAGCGGGGGACCAGGGAAGCATTGATTTCCTCTTTTGATGTTGCGACCCATTTTAGGTTTTCGGCATGGAATGAATGGTCTCGATAGTTATACTTCAATCAGTCTTGTAACGGAAACGTTTGCATCCAATAAAATAATCCCTGCATATAAACACTCTTTATACAATCATAAACAATCATGATAATAATCTGATCACAAGATCATTATAGAATCATAGTAGAAACCTTGCCTTAGATTAGGATCTCTCCCATAGCTAACTGAATTCATTTTTTATATAAACTATTTCCAAACTGGAGACATTATTTAAAGGGGTGTTACAACAACAGTGAAATCTCTCCAAAAGGCACCTCCTTGAGCAGCCACGCTCCATCTAGACCAGACGTTTCTGTAATGGATTTTCAATTTCCCTATCTGCTAGGTATATTTGCCTTTTACTTGAGAGGGCCACCCCCAGAAAACCATTTATCACTGTAATTTAGGGTTGTTATCTCAAAGAGGTTTCACTGTATATACATTTATGGCATATCTACGGGATAGGTGGCCACCAGATGAGGTTCAGAAGACTGATGGTAATGTGGCACCACATGTGCACGGCTCTGGTCATTCAAGTGTATGAGGGTAAAGGAAAAAACAGAGCCAGAAGCAGAACCCCCATCTATGAGACATTTATGGCATATCCTGTGAAAGTAAATCTTGATTTTTGGATGGTTTAATCTTTCCAGTCGACAAAATTTTTACTAAATGCAAATGCTATTTTATATATTAATTTCATTAAAATGTTCTCCCTAGACTTCAGCACCTAGAAACTAAATATCTGAATGCATTACAAAAGTGTGTACACTTAAAATCAAATTTGAAAAATATCAACTGTAAGTTCTTTAAATTGCAAATTCTATTTAGCCATTACTTATATAGGTTATATAGGTTTCTTGGATTGCTGGGTGGCAAACAATATGGCTGTTGTTACAGCTCCCATAGGGGTTGTTATCCAATGTTCCCAGATTCCTGAATGGTAAATCTGCCTTGTTATCCAGTGATAAATACTCCTATACTTTTGCATTACTAGGCAGATATGCCATTCACAGCCTCTATGGGAGCTAGAATCCAGCCTTTAACCTCTGGAAAACAGCAACTCAGAAATAGAAGTGGCTGAATACAATTTGAACAGCTGGGCAGTGCTGTAAGTCTATGACTTATATTCACAGATATTTTTTTAATTTTAGAAATGCTCTTTCATGATACAGAATTTCCACAGGGAAAAATTAGGCACCTGCCTAATAGCCACCAACTTATCGGTGTATGACTCTGTCTACTATATCTCTAACATTATTATATACTTGTTGATTCCCATAGTAATACGTCAGAATGATTTGTGTGCAAGAAACACATACAGAAGTAATACAGGTATGCTCCCTCTGCCCTGCTGCTCTAATATAAAACTTTCCATATAATATTTAAAGATCTCTGCCCTTGTATTAAAGTTCAGTCACAAGTTTTTATATTTCCAAAATGTTAATTCACCAAACATATAAATATTTATATCAGTGTCATACATGTCATTGCCCAAATGACATCAAATAAAGTGCAACAGTATTGTGCAATACAACATAGGAAAGAAAAAGTCCTGGACTGATCCACTGGTAGTATTGTACTATGCCTTATTTTAAGAGTCGGATGGCATGCTATGCTTAGGCTAAAATTCACCACACAAGAGAAATGTTACGTAAACATCATAGCATTAGGGTCATACACACGACCGCCGTTTTGCAGCTGTATACTACCCGTAATTGCGGATAGTATAAAACACATGCTAAGTTATGGGCCAATGCACACGACCGTGGTTTCCACGGTCCGTGCATTGCCCGGAGCTCATTGAAATGAATGCACATCTTGTGTTTGCACGGTCCGTGATTGTGGACGGCCCGCAGATGACACTCCGCTGCCTGTCCATGCCATAATCACGGACCGTGGACACAGCTACGCCCGTGTGCAGGGGGCCTAATTCTGTCATTTTAAGATAAAATATGGCTTACATTAGGACCATATTGAACTTATTCTGTATATTTAATGTCATACACAGTTCAGGTCTTTTACTATTTGGCTGCAAGATGGAGACATATTGTCTAGGGAAAACCGTTATCTGATTAACCAATACATATAAAGGGCTGGTCAATTTTTTACAACCCCTTTCCTAATCTCTTATGAAGCCTAGGTAGGTAATAGAATTGAGTCACACGATCAAGAACCCCCTTCAAAAAGTGTCTCTGACTCTGTATGACCGCTGGAATTCACTACATTCTTAGGGCTCGTATATAGAAGCAAATACCTCTGTATTCCCTTCCTAAACGTTTTTTTTATTTTTTACAAAAATATGCAAACAGGGGGAAGAAGGTAAAGTTTTTCTTTGGTTTTCTGTCTTCCTAGTGCTTGGATCTGTTGTAAATAAGTTTTTAGTAAGTGACAAGACTTCAAATCTATTCAAGGCCTATTTAATAAAATGAGCATTTAGGAACAAGGTGCAGATTCTGCAGAATGTCATATTCACCATTTTTCTTTGGGAAGCAATATACATTAGACTAGGTGAGTTTGGTCATATGTGGGGATTCACTTAACTATAAGGTAGACTAAAATGTATTGCATCTAGTTTTGGCTCATTGACTACTCTTCACTGCTGGATGACAACCAATATAGGTGCTACTACAGTTAGCCCTGTGCTTCACGTATCTTAGCACACTGGTAGACTGGAAATATAGTTTGTAAGATGGCATTATTCTACACTTGAAAAGAACATCTATTTTTCATTTTATCTTAAAATTTTTCTTAAATCAGAGCAAATTTGAAAGGAAAGCATTCTGTAAGTCTACCGCCTTGTCAATATTTCAATTTGGGGGCCTGTTTATGCTGGTGGATGTTGAAGCCTGACAAACCATGTGTCCCATTATCCTCTGAATGAGCTTCTTTAAGACAATATGAATAAGGAGAGGGGGCACTGACACCACTGGAGATGCAGTCATATTACCCGATACCCATCTGATTTTTATGGCATGTTCATTTATGTCAGTCAGTTATGGGAAAATCCCCCTTAACTTTGTAATGTTTGAAGCCAACGTGTTATAAACCAGAGAATTCCTTTAATATACACTGAGTATACACTGAGTATATACAGAAAATATAAATACTACCCAATTGTTATAAATATAACATTTGCTCATGTATTTAAGACAGATATCAGGGATCTGAATACAGGGAATGAGGATTTCATGTGAATGAGGAAAATGAAAATAACTGAAGGGTGCGTACTATTTTAGGCTGTGCTGTATGATTCGACAACAAGATGCAAAGGGGAAATCTATGGAAAAGCTTTGATGTTGCAGCTGAAATATTGTTTCCTAGGAGACTGGATGAACGGAACGGTTTGAGGAGCAGGAGGAGTTAGTCCATGCTGTCTCTGAAGTGGGTGAGATAGAAAATATCTGGAGTGACTAATAAAGTCTGCGCTTACATAGCACACAAGGATCATAGTCCGCATCTTGCAGAATTCAGATTCCATTGAAATTGAGGCAAAATGAGATAAATGACCTTGTAATTGGAATCATGAATCTTGTAATCGTCCTTTGATTCTGACATTTTTATTAATTAAAGGGATTCTCCAGCTATATAGCTGAAGTTATAGAGCAATAGACATGCTCGAATTTTCTGATATAGAAATATGTATGTGGGAAGAGGGTAAACAACAATACTCTCCCTTCTAATGTGACCCCCTTGGGCCGAATTGTAATGAAGACTACATTAGGAGATAAGAGCACATCTATAACTATATCTATAGTCATTTTTGGCTTTTTCATCAGAGCCATTTCCAGGTGTGGGTGAGGGGTGCAGCAGCCCTTTAACTGGGGTGTGCAAACTACTTAGGCTCAGACAGAGCGCTCATAAAGCGATCTGCTTAATTATTGAAAAGAACTGTGCAGATGTTCAATAAAAGCTGCATCATCCTCTGTATCCCTGCCCTGCACTAATCTGTATGGGGACAGAGACATGGCTGAAGTCTGAGGAGGTAAGACTCTGGACACCAGATATTAAATTCTACACTATCCTAGATCACCAGAAAAGCTGACCTTAACTCGTCCACTAACCTAGACCACCAGGAAAGCATGCATTAACCCCTGAAAGAATTAGCAAAATCAAATCTGATGTCTTGTGTGATCATATTGACCATTCATAGACACCAGGGAAGCAGGTATTAATATAAACATGCCATATGGCAACTGAGCAATGCAATGACCCACGCACAATTGATGAGGCTTTTCTGTACGTATAGTATTAGGATTTACATATGACCAAGCTTACCATTGTGCAGCATGTATGAGTCATATATACAGTAAACAGGCATTAAATACAAGTAAAGTAAGCACTGTCATTTTTTTAGAACTTTTTAGGGCCTTAAAGGGAACCTGTCACATTGATAAACAACTTGATCTGCAGGCAGACAGTTATAGAGCAGGAGGAGCTAAGCAGATTGATATATGGTTTAGTGGGAACAAAAATTCTGTATAACCTGTATTTTAGTCATTTAAATCCCTGCTGTTCCTGGGCTTATTAGTTCAGTGGGTGGTCCTAATCATTGATTGACAGCTATACTGAGTGAGACCGTCCACTGGACTCCTAAGTCCAGATTGAGCAGAGATTTAGATCAATAAATTTAAAATTCTACTGAATCTTTTCCCACAAAACTATATATACCATTCCACTCTGCTCCCTCTGCTCTATAACATGATGTCCACAGATAGGACTGTTTTTCAACGTGACAGGTTCCCTTTATATGGGATTTGTAAACAATTGATGCTTTCTTTAAGAAACAGCACCACTCTTGTCAATTTAAATAGGGTTGAGACAATACCAGACAGTCCATAAAGAAGAGTGGCACTGTTTCCGGAAATAAAAGCAGACTTTTTTTTTTCTATTCTCATACAACACTTTTATGGTAGCAAGGAAGTGCAATGTAACTTCTCTCCATTCTGTAGACAAGTGGAAAAAGGCTGTAATTTGTTGCAAGCTCTTTTAATGCCAACTGATTTTTTTTTTTTAATATGGGCACAACTATGCCTACTAAAGCACAACAGATGCCTTAATCTAAAGAACCTAGTGACAGATTTCCTTTAAATCCGTGAAACAGGAGAACCTATGTGCGACAGAAGCTCATGAACATACAGTATGTGTGCAACATTTGTACTAAAACCTCTCCGAACTATGACTTGACCAGTTCACCATATACTTGAATGTAGCTTTGAAATACTCAGATCCGCCTTATAGAGAAGGGGAGCTTCTAGAGAGACAATTTGCTAATTCAAAAAAGGCTCTGTACACATTTGCGCTCATATTTCCACCATTCTGTTCCATCATAGAAACAGAATAACGAAAATAATGGAAGTGCCAGATCCGTCATATGACGGACACCAAAGGCGCCCGACGGAACCCATTGACTTCAATGGGTTCCATCGGGTTTTCGTCATTTTGCCAGACAAAATAGTGCTGTATGCTGGGCTATTTTGTCCACAAATATGACAGGATCTGTGACGGAGCCTCTTATTGGAGCCTCCAACGCAGATGGGAACAGAGCCTAAGAGTGATATAAAGATTAGTTTGAACAAAGAAACAATTTTACATTTTTAAAAATAAATATTGTACTGTCAATTTTATCCTAAAATAAGGGTTAGGACAGCCCCAGAATAGACAGATAGGAATACATTAAATGACTATGAAAGTAGTATAAATAATTAGTGTCTATGATTTTAATGGTGCTGTGTGTACACCAAAGCCATTTATTTAACGAGACTTGTGAAAATTGAAAGATTTCATGCCTATATATTACATATTACCGTTCTATTTAAGTCATAAACCCTTTAGCTATATTAGTCCTCTCAAATACTTTATTATGACCCGCAAAGTTGTGCTTTAAAATAACATGACACTGTTGCTTGTCTTCTATATTGCCACATACAGCGAAATGAAACATAGAAAGGACAAAATTGTGCAGCTCAAGTATTTCTTGTCTGAATGCAATATGTTTATGCATACTGTAAATTATTACTATATACCATAGTAACTACAACAGCACACAGCAGTTGACTATATTCTTACATATAATAGTATACTTGACTCATCTACGCAAGTGGGGATTTTTCAGCTATGTAAATATACACAAACATCAACAGACAGAGCTCAGAGATATTGGTAGCTGCACCAGTGCGTTACAATGTATAATACATTATGTGTCCATTTTGTATTCGTTGCAGAAGTTATGTGAGAGTCGGCATTGACAATAAAAGGAACATGGAGACTTCAATTCTTTAATCGGACCATTCATTCTCCTCTAATTCCGAGTCGTCATCAGACTCACTGTATTCCACAGCAATCCTGCGGGACAAAATTGTAGCCACATCGTTCCCAACTGGCTCCTTCTTTGCCTCCTGTTCTCTCTGCTCTTGAACTTTCCGAAGTTGGATACCTAAACAACAACAATATGCAACAGAAGTTCAGCAGTAATGAAAAAAAGATGAGTGCAGGTAAATGATACAGATTTATTTAGATTGAACCAGAATTCTTGAAAAAGATGAGATTTATGAAAACTGGTGCAAAGTGTAAGAGTTACCTATAGCAACCAATCAAGCTGTCGCTTTAAATTTTCCAAAGCGCTCCCTGAAAAATGAGGGCTGCACTCTAATTAGTTGATATGGGCAACTCTTCCTCCTTGACACCAGTATAACTACATCATGTCACTGGACGAACAAACCCTAGAATACAACATACATTGGGCCTCATTTATCAAAACTATCATTGTTGCCCATAGCAAACTATTCAGAGCTCAGCTTTCATTTCGTAAACTGCTTCAGGAAAAATGAAAGATGAGCCCTGATTGGTTGCTATGGGCTACCATCTTACTGTTATGCCGTTTTGATAAGTAAGGACTATTGTGTACAACATGGCCGTTCAACCGTATCATGAATTGGCATGCTCTGGCATAGCACCTATATTTATTTATACATATGTATATATATATATATATATATATATATAGATAGGCTGATAGGACATCACAGCAGATATTTATTAGATAGTAGACTACAAACATATGGCCATAACAATCTTGAGTTGATACTTTGTTAGCCTATTGTCGATAGGAGAAAGATTGAGTATCTATTGAAAATTGATTGAGCAACACCCAGTGTTCCCATGACAGGGACTACAACACAAATAACAACTAATTAAAAAAAATACCTCACATTTACCTCGTCCGTGAATCAAAATGATTCCTCCCTGACAGGTGAGCAGCCATGAGTACCAACCATAGTCCCCCATAACAGAGCCAGCCTCATTTCCACATGACTGTGCCATTCTCTACCCCATGACAATGACAGCCCATTTGACAACATAAGACAACAAAGATATACTGACTGACCTGCTCCTCCCTGATAGGTTACTTCTACAAGTGTTGATTTTCAATGGTATAACCTGATAAATTTCTTTAGAAATGCAATGAACTCTATCGGAGTTGTCTTAAGTTACAAAACGTGGTCTGCTTTTTTTTTTACAATAACAGCGTAATTTCTGTCCATGGGCTGTGCCAGGTATCGAAGCTCATTGAAATGTAAGAAGTTACTTGGTTACACTAATCTGATGTACCAAAGTGGTACTAATATAATATACAATATATGATACCTAAAAATTATTAGGAAATCCTTGGCATTGAGACATTCGAGAATAAAGGTAAGAATCACTTGTAGGTTTGTTGGCATGTAAATAATGTCTTTACCTCCCCACATGATCTAAACATAATTCTAGAAAAAGTTAAAGCTACATTCACTATGAAGTTAAATACAGATCTAGCAACGTGTACACAGCATATATAGTAACATACAGTATATGGCCAAATGTAACTGCAAGATATTTTGTGAACTTTCTGATCTGCTACATCTGCCCCTGTCAACTATAAGTGCTATTATTGTGAAGTGGAATCGTCTATAAGTAACAACAACTTAGTCATGAAGCGGTAAGCCACGAAAACTTACAGAGAAGGGCCACTTAGTGCTGAAGAGGGCGGTGCATAACAATCGCCTATCCTTTGTTACATCACTCACTACAGAGTTCCTAACTGCCTCCAGGAGTGACATCAGCACAAGAACTGTGTGTCGGGAGCTTCATGAAATGGGTTTCCATGGTCGAGCAGCTGCACACAAGCCTAAGATCACCAAGCTCAATGCCAAGCTTCGGCTGGAGTGGTTTAAAACACACCACCGCTGGACTCTGGAGCAGTGGAGACATGTTCTCTGGAGTGGTGTATCACGTTTCTCTATCTGGCAGTCTGATGGATGAGTCTGGGTTTGGTGGATTTCAGTAGAACGTTACCTACCAGAATGCATAGTGCCTACTGTAAAATTGGGTGGAGGAGTGATTATTTTGATGGTTTGAGCTGAGCCCCTTCATTTAAGGGTAATGTTAATGCTACTGCATACAAAGACGTTACAAAATTGTATTCTTCCAACTTTTTGGCAACAGTTTGTGGAAGACCCTTTTCTGTTCAAACATGACTGTGCCCCAGTGCACAAAGCAAGGTCCAAAAAGATGGTGTGACAAGTCTAGTGTGGGAGAACTCAAGTGACCTGCAAACATCCAGTTTTCTTTTTGTAACTAACTATGGCAAAAATGCCAATATTGTTCGTAACATCATTAAAAAGCTTTGGGGAATATTAAAAGTGGATCCTATAATAGGGAATATTGTACCCTCAAATCTGGGGATTATTTATAAAAAAGCACCTAACATTAATGATTTAGTTACACATAGTTATATTGGGAATAAAAAGGCTAAATCTAGGAATTAGTTGACTCGCTGTGGTTTTTGTAAGGGGTGTAAAAATGTAGAAAGGAGATCTACCTTTAAGATTGAATCCCTCAAAACGAAATCCCAATCTGTAGAATTCAATAGGGGAAAAGGGGGATATCACATGTGAAGCATGAGGGTGTAATATATGCCCTAATATATGACCTGCTCTGTCCTTTTGGCCTCCAATATGTGGGTAGTCTCATAGTGTCTCGGCACACTTTAAAAAATGTCATGGTTGTTCCCTAAAGGAGGCTGCCTTTCTGGGGTATGGAGTTAATGAACTAATCATGAAGGGGGTGGGGAATAAAAAAGAAATTAGTAAAAATTAAATGGATTGAATGTAAAACATGGGGACGATGGCACCTAGGGTATTAAATATACATTTTAAAATAAAACTTTTTCTGGTTGATTAGAAGCCCTTTTGAATAAATGCCACATTTGGGGTTTAGAGAAACTTGCACATTGGGATTTCACTGAATGAAGGGAAATTGATTTCCCATTTATATATCGGGTCTATGCAAGTTTTTATAGTACAGTCTTTAAAAGGTTTTATGTAGAAATAGGACATTTTAATATTAGCGTTTCTTGTATATGGAAATTGGGATGACTAATTGGTATTGCACATAGGATTATACTCCTATAATAAATAGGGTAATTACTGTAGTAGAGGATCTCTTCTCTTGCTTATGCAGATAGTTAAGTGAACGGCTTTCTACCTTTTTCTAATTGTTTTCTCCTTCTTCATATTTGATTACAGTACATGCAGCCAAATGAATAGACAGTTTATGTTGTTAGTTCTAGTAAGAATTGGCTAGTCGGGATGTTACTTCTTATCTGCATGCTGTGAAGGCAATGTTGAAATGTATCGGTTTCTTGGAGTCGAGTGCTGTTTGCATGGATGAGTTGGTAGTGAAATCCTACTGGTCCATTTTGATCATGTGACACAAGTCACGAAACAAAGGTTAGACTGATAGAGTGTCACTTTCGTCATGATATAGGGAATAAGGGGAGAAATCTGACTGAAAAATAATATTGGATTACTGAATAATCACGCAAGTTAAAAGCAATATTGTTTGGGTTGAAAAAAATCAGTGTATCTAGTATCCATATGCATTTACATCTGTAGATTAATTTTATTTAATTGTTTTTTTAGAATATTTTTTATGGGAATAATCTCAGATGACATATTATATATCTGTTTTTATTTTTATTCTGTATTATTGTATAGAATTATGTACTTTTGACATTAACCCCTTCAGGACTGAGCCTGTTTTAGCCTTCAGGACGAAGCCGATTTTTCAAATCTGACATGTGTCACTTTATGTGGTAATAACTCCGGAATGCTTTTACCTATCCAAGCGATTCTGAGATTGTTTTCTCGTGACATATTGTACTTTATGTTAGTGAAAAAATTTGGTTGATAAATTCAATATTTATTTGTAAAAAAAACACCAAGATTTGGAGAAAATTTGCAAAAATTAGCATTTTTCAACATTTAAATGTATCTGCTTGTAAAACAGATAGTAATACCACACAAAATAGTCACTAGTTAACATTTCCCATATGTCTACTTTAGTTTGGCATCGTTTTTTGAACATTCTTTTATTTTTCTAGGATGTTACAAGACTTAGAACTTTAGCAGCGATTTCTCATATTTTCAAGAAAATTTCAAAAGGCGATTTTTACAAAGACCAGTTCAGTTCTGAAGTGGCTTTGAGGGCCTTATATGTTAGAAAGTCCCCATAAATCACCCCATTTTGAAAACTGCACCCCTCAAGGTATTCAAAACAGCATTCAAAAAGTGTATTAACCCTTTAGGCATTTCACATGAATTAAAGCAAAGTAGACGTTAAAGTTACAAATTTCATTTTTTTTTTACAAAATTAATTTGTAATAAAAAAAATTCTATACCACAGAAGGTTTTACCCGAGAAATGTAACTTATTATTTATTGCCCAGACTCTGCAGTTTTTAGAAATACCCCACATGTGGCCCTAGTGTGCTAATTTACTGAAATACAGGCCTCAGAAGCAAAGGAGCACCTAGTGGATTTTGGGGCCTTCTTTTTTTTAGCATATATTTTAGGTACCATGTCAGGTTTGAAGAGGTCTTGTGGGGCCAAATCAATTAAGACCCCCAAAAGTGACCTCATTTTGAAAACTACACCCCTCAGGGAATTTATCTAGGGGTATAGTTAGCATTTTGAACCCACAGATTTTTTGCTAAATTTATTTGAATTAGTATGTGAAGATGAAAATCTACTTTTTTTCTGAAAAAACTTAGACATTTTTAATTTTTTCAAGCAATAAAAGAGAAAAAACACCCCAACATATGTAAAGCAATTTCTTCTGATTATAGCAATACCCCATATGTGGTAATAAACTGCTGTTTGGACCCACAGCAGGACTTAGAAGGGAAGGAGCACCATTTGGAATTTGAAATTCTGATTTTGCTGGAATAGTTTTCAGTGCCGTGTCGCGTTTGAAATGCACTGGAGGGAACAAAATAGTGGAAACCCCCGGAAAGTGACCCCATTTTGGAAACTACACTCATCAAGGAATTTTTCTAGGGGTAAAGTTAGCATTTTAACCCCATTTTTGTTTTGCTGAATTCATTGGAATTATTCTGTAAAGGTAAAAATCAACTTTTTTTCTGAAAAAGGGTAGCCATTTTTAATTTTTACAAGGAATAAAGGAGAAAAAGCACCCCAACATTTGTAAAAAATTTCTCCCGATTATGGAAATATGCCATATGTGGTAATAAACTGCTTTCTGGACCCACAGCAAGGCTTAGAAGGGAAGGAGTGCTATTTGGCTTTTGGAGCTCAAATTTAGCTGAAATGGTTTTTGGGTGCCATGTCGCATTTGCAAAGCCCCCGAGGGACCAAAACAGTGGAAACCCCCCAAAAGTGGAAATTAGAACCACATAAAGAATCTATCTAGGGATATAGTGGGCATTTAGACCCCTCAAGTCTTTTGCAGGATTTATTAGAATTAGGCCGTGAAAATGAATATCAACATTTCTTCCACTAAAATGTTGCATTTTTTCAATTTCACAAAGGATAAAGGGGGAAAAAGCACCCAACATTTGTAAAGCAATTTCTTCCGAGTACGGCAATACCCCACATGTGGTCATAAATGGTTTTCATTAGAAAGTAATTAACCCTTTCTGGACTGATCCATTTTTTTATTTTCCTTTTTAGTTTTTTCCTCCCCGCGTTCCAAGAGCCACAACTTTTTTATTTTTCAGTCAATAGAGCGGTATGAGGGCTTATTTATTGGGGGACGAGCGGTCGTTTTTATTGGTACCATTTTTTGGTACATATAACTTTTTGAGCACTTTTTATTACATTTTTAGGTAGAGCCAATGTGACCAAGAAAACAGCGATTTTGCCATTTAAAATTCTTTATTTTTCACGTCAGACGCTCCATACATCACCCCCCACACTAAGACATGCTATGTCATGGTGCGCAAAGGGGTTAATGTGCAGCGCATGGTGCGGAGTGAAAATTACAATTTTCCACTCATATGCCATTTTAGTGCACTACATGTTATGCCCAGTTTGTGCCACTGAATATTAACCGGCTTCTCCCGGGTATGGCGATGCCATATCTGTGGACGTAAACTGGTGTTTAGGCATGCTGCAGGGCTCAGAAGGGAGGGACGCCATTTGGCTTTTGGGGCGCAGATGTAGCTTGGTGGTAGTTGTTCTGTTTGGGGTTTTACTGGTGTTTCAGTTTATAATGTGGGGGCATATGTTATCTGTGCGGGGTACATCAGGGTATAATAAGAGGGTATAATAATGCAGTAAATACATAATAATCCGCAGATATGTGGCCGGTGTCGCACTGATAAATGGCACCCGATCTTATCTGCTTTTGGAACACTGCACATTTTGCATCGCCATATTCTGAGAGCCAGAACTGTTTTATTTTTTCTCCACCGGAGCTGCGTGAGGGTTTATTCTTTGCGGGACAATCTGTAGGTTTTCATTGGTACCATTTTGGGGTAACAGAAATTTTTTTGATCACGTTTTATTCCATTTTTTGGCAAGCAAGGTGACCAAAAACCATCAATTCTGACAATGTTTTTTATTCGTTTTTTTATGGCCTTCACCCTGGGCTATAAATGACCATTTTACTTTATTCTGCGGGTCGATACGATTACGGCGATACCAGATGTATATAATTTTTTTATGTTTTGCAGCGTTTGTGCAATAAAATCACTTATTTATAAAATAAATAATCTTTTGTGTCACCATATTCTGAGAGCGATAACTTTTTTATTTTTTAGTCAAAAAAGCGGTGTAAGGGCTTGTTTTTTGCGGGACGGGATGTAGTTTGTATCGGTACAATTTTGGCGTACATGCGACTTTTTGATCACTTTTTATTGTATATTTTGGGAGGGTTGGTAACCAAAAAATTGTGATTTGGGCACAATTTCGTTTATTTTTTTTGCGGTGTTCACCGTGCGGGAAAAATAATATTACAGTTTTATAGTTGGAGACGTCACAAACGTGGTGATACCAAATATGTGTACTTTTTTTAACGTGTTAATTTTTTTCCTATAATAAAAGACTTATTATAGGAAAAAAAATATTCTTTGTTTATGTCACTTCTAACTTTTATTTTTAAACTTTTTAAAAACATTTTTATTATCTTTTTTTTACTTTTTTTACTTGTCCCACTAGGGGACACTTAGACTTGCAGCTCTGATCGCTGCTGGAACACATTACACTACACACGTAGTGTAATGTGTTCTAACTGTCATTGTGACGTGACAGTCCTCCGAGGCTTCCGTACATGGCAACCCGGAGGTCATTGTCTGGCCTCTGGTTGCCATGATAAGGATCGCCAGCCCCCGCAAATGCATGTGGGGGGCTGCCGATCCGCTGTAAAGCTCTTCGATGTGGTGATCGCAATCGACCACCGCATCGAAGGGGTTAATTGCCGATTTCAGCGGCGACAGGCCGCTGGTCGGCAACGGGGAGAGCAGGGCAGACGCCCTGCACAGTTAACCGCCGCTGCGGTGTAGCGCCGCGCGGCAGTTAACTGTTAAAGCGCGGACGTAACTGCACGCCCAGGTGCGTGAAGTTACTGCTCACCTGGACGTGCATTTACGCCAAGGTGCGGGAAGGGGTTAAAAGGGTTGACCAGTCCCTAAAAATTGACGGCCTATCCTCAGCATATCTGATCGGCCAGGGTATGACTCCCGGGACCCCACACTGAGAAGCTGTTTTGAAGGGGTCACAGTACTCATACGAGCGCTGTTCCCCCTTTCATTCCTTATCTGCTCGTACTGTGAATCGCCAACAAACTTGTAGCAGCGCGTCACAGTATTACAGCCTTCTCCCATTTAGGGCATGGCCCCACGTGGCGGAATTCCTCCGCAACTGTCCGCATCAATGCCGCACCTAATCCGGGTTGCGGATTACGGCTGCGGATCTGCCCAAATGTGCAGTAAATTGATGCGGACTAGCTGCTGCGGACTGCGGGAAAAGTGCTTCCCTTCTCTCTATCAGTGCAGGATAGAGAGAAGGGACAGCACTTTCCCTAGTGAAAGTAAACGACTTTCATACTTACCGGCCGTTGTCTTGGTGACGCGTCCCTCCTTCGGCATCCAGCCCGACCTCCCTGGATGACGCGGCAGTCCATGTGACCGCTGCAGCCTGTGATTGGCTGCAGCCGTCACTTACACTGAAACGTCATCCTGGGAAGCCGGACAGGAGACAGAAGCAGGGAGTTCTCGGTAAGTATGAACTTCTATTTTTTGACAGGTTGCTGTATATTGGGATCGGTAGTCACTGTCCCGGGTGCAGAAACAGTTACTGCCGATCGCTTAACTCTTTCAGCACCCTGGACAGTGACTATTTACTGACGTCTCCTAGCAACGCTCCCGTCATTACGGGAGCCCCATTGACTTCCTCAGTCTGGCTGTAGACCTAGAAATACATAGGTCCAGCCAGAATGAAGAAATGTCAAGTTAAAAAAGCAAAACGCATCCGCAGCACACATAACATGTGCATGACAGCTGCGGACTTCATTGCGGAAATTAGAATCTCCATTGAAGTCAATGGAGAACTTCCGCAATGAGTCCGCAACCAGTCCGCCACTGCTCCGCAACAGACAGAGCATGCTGCGGACACCAAATTCCGCTCCGCAGCCTATGCTCCGCAGCGGAATTTTACGCATCGTCTAAACGAACACTGCTAAATTAAAGTGGAAGTCAATGGAGAAACGGCTCCGCTGCGGATTAACGCTGCGGAGTGTCCGCAGCGGAATTTAAGTGAAATTCCGCCACGTGTGAACCCAGCCTATACAAGTGTGTCGGCGATTCACAAGTGTGTCGCCGCTTCAAAACAGCTAATCTGCAGGGGTCCCGGGAGTCAGACCCCGAATGATCAGATATTAATGGCATATCCTGAGTATAGGCCATCAATTTTTAGGGACTGAAAACCCCCTTAAAGTATATACTGCTGTTTTTCAAGCTGACTATAAATGCGCTTACTACATGCATCGGAGGAAGCAGTTCAGGATTCACACGACCGGGTCGCGTCTGAGCCCGAGTGCCGGCCGGCAAAATCGGCCATTCTGCCCGGCCGGTTTGCATAAAGTTATGCATCCGTGCCGGGCCGGGCAGATCCGGACAGTGACATCAGCGGCAACTCCTGAAGGGGAATCCCCATGTGTTCGGGGATTCCACTTCAGGAGTTTCCCCTGATGTCACTGCCCAGATATGGACAGAGACATCAAGCGCTCTGTCCAGGAGCGGAATCCCCGAACACCCGGGGATTCCGCTCCTTCAAGGAGCTAAAGTGCGGCTAGCACATAGCAGAGCGGGGAGATACCTCCCCGCTCTGCTATAGTGGCGTCGCTACAGTAGTAGCAGCAGCAGCAGCTGCTGCAGCTGCTAGCGGCGCCATCAAAGGTGTCGCCGGGTCAGGGCGCTTTTAAAACAAGCAGGAGAAGGGAGCCAGCGCAGCGCTCCCTTCCACCTGCTGTACACCCTGGCCCTGCCACACCGTGTACAGCGATGCCATTCGTCAGAATGGCATCAACTCCTCCTCCTCACATGCACTCTGCGCTGTGAGGGGGAGGAGATACCCGGGCGAAAATAGAGCATGTCCTATTTTTTGACGGGCGGTTTTCCCAGCCGTCAAAAAATCGGTCGTGTGAATAGCCCCATTAGGGGTCTATTATTCCTAATGCAGCCGGGTGCCGGCCGATTTATGAACGGACGGCACCCGGCCGGGAAACCCTGCCGTGTGAAGGAGGCCTAAACTAGAGTCGGGAAAACATGGCTGAATACAGCATGGACTTTTATTGATATATGCATGTTTTTACTGATGTTTGTGAGTATAAATACAGATTTTAAAGTGCGAATCAAAGGACGATGTCCACCTATATGTTTTTCTTTAATAGTAAGAGCATATTATACCATCTGTGTGAGAAGTCTGTTGCGGTTTTGATTGGAGGCAACTGATCTAATCTGCCTTTTATTCCTGGAGTCGGAGGAGAAAGGCTATTTCCTACTTCCATTACATATAGACACTGGTTGAGCGCAACAATTGTTTAATACTGTGGCCTGCACAGAGCCCTAACCTCCACCCCATCCAACACCTTTGGGATGAATTGGATTGCTGATTACAACATCAGTGCTTGACCTCACAAATGCTCTTCTGGATGAACGTGCACAAATTCCTACACACTCAGGGGCGGATTATAATAAGGGCAATCTGGGCAAGTGCCCAGGGCCCAAGGTTGCAGAGGCGGCCCAACAGCACTATAATTGCATCTGTGTATATAGGACGCAGATATAATTAAACAGATCACTAGTGCTGGCAGGACAACGAACATTAGTTCCTCGCCCTGCCATTCAGCGCTTTTCAATAACACAAGCGGCGTGATGACGTCATTGCCCTGCTGGCGTCGTTCAGCTCCCGCAGCCTTGGTTTGAAGAGACCAGACGGCCTGCGTTGCTAGAGGACAGTGCGGGAATGGGATGTTTTTCAGTTAACTGTGAGTGGTTCTATCTAAAGGAGGTCTATGTAGGGCACTATCTCCAGGGGGCTCTATGGGGGAACTATCTACTGGGGGCACTATCTACAGGGGGCTCTATGGGGAGCAGTATCTACAGGAGGCTCTATAGGGGGCACTATATACAAGGGGCTCTATAGTGGCACTATGTATGAAGGGCACTATGTACAGGGGGCTCTATGTGGGGCACTGTCTACAGGGAGCTCTATGTGGGGCACTGTCTACAGGGGGCTCTATTAGGGGCCCTATCTGAAGGGGGCTCTATGAGGGGCACAATCTACAGGGGGCACTATCTACACGGGGCTCTAAGAGGGGCACTATCTACAGGGGACTCTATGGGGAGCACTTTGTGTGTGTGGGACACAGTGTATGGTGCTATTATAATCAGGGACTGAGTGTATGGTGCTATTATAATTAGGGGCGTAGTGTGTGGCGCCATCTTTGTTTATAGGTGCGGAAATGTTTGAAAAGTGAGAAGCTAAAGACATCTGAGCGGCAAACTGCAGAAAGGGCCATGGCCAGGAGAAGTCATCATAGAGGTCTGGACCGGATGGAGAACAAAAGAGAAAAAGAACGACTAGAATATAAGACTTCACCTGTGAGTCACTCAATGTAAATTTTCTGCCTCTAATTAGTACTGTATACACTGTATGATCTGCAGCGAGATGATGGATGGTATGTTTTTTTGTTTGTTGGTGAAACAGCAACTCCCAGCATATCCTTGCCATTGTGACAGCCATGATGGGAGTTGTAGTTTTACGCCGTACAAACCTATACGGCAGGGGTTATACTGAATGTGCAAATTATCTCTGTACTGAGCTGTATTTGTGCTGCTACTGTATTTATTTACTGAGCTTGGTTCTGTATTTGTTTACTGAGCTTGGATCTGCTGCAGTATATATGTACTGAGCTTTGTTCTGGTGCTGTATATATGTACTGAGCTTGATTCTGGTGCTGTATTTATTTACTGAGCTTGGTTCTGGTATTGTATATATGTACTGAGCTTGGTCAAGTGCTGTATTTATTTACTGATCTTTCTTCTGGTGCTGTATTTATCTACTGAGTTTGGTTCTGCTTCTGTATTTATGTACTCAGCATTTAGTATGTATTTTTATGTACATTTATGAGTATTTATGTACTCAGTATTTCTGTACTGAGCTTGTTCCTGGTGCTTAATCTATGTACCGAGCTTGGGTCTGGTGCTGTATTTATGTACTCAGCTTGGTCCTTTATTTATGTACTGATTTTGTCCTGGTACTGTATTTATGTAGTGAGCTTGGTTCTGCTGCTGTATATATGTACTGAGCTTTGGTATGGTGCTGTATATATGTACTGAGCTTAGTTCTGGTGCTGTTTTTATCTACTGGGCCTTGTCCTGGTGCTGTATGTATGTATTGTACTTGGGTCTGGTGATGTCTTTGTACTGAATTTTGTCCTGGTGCTGTATTTATGTATTGAGATTGGTTCTGGTGATGTATCTTAGTACTGTGCTTAGTTCTGATGCTGTATTTATT
The DNA here is from genome assembly GCF_050947455.1 of Rhinoderma darwinii. NCBI lineage: Eukaryota > Metazoa > Chordata > Amphibia > Anura > Rhinodermatidae > Rhinoderma > Rhinoderma darwinii. Next base: position 71,141,010 of record NC_134694.1, on the reverse strand, counting down.
AACTGAGCCTTGTCTTGCTTTTGTATATATGTACTGAGCTTGGGTCTGGTGCTGTATATATGTACTGAGCTTAGTTCTGGTGCTGCATTTATGTACTGAGCATTGTCCTGCTTTTGTATATATGTACTGAGCTTTGTTCTGGTGCTGTACAAATGTACTGGGCTTTGTTTTGGTACTGTATTTATGTACTGAGCTTGGTTCTGGTGCTGTATATATTTACGTTATCTTAAGGTAAATGTAGAGTTAAACAACAGAGACTGGTTCTTTAAGGTTATATTCACGCGCAGCATTTTTTTTTCCAGAAACCACGATCAATTTAAAGCTCCTGACCACTTTAGGGTCTCAAAGAATTCTGCTTTTTCTCTTCTGTATGGCTCATTCTGCTCTTACAGTGAATTCAGAACCGTGCCAGATCTGTGGCCGCCTAAACAGAAATCTGCAAATATACGTACAGTGTCTTTAGAGTTTTGGGGGGCACACTTGATCGCTATTGTACCCTTAATCTGCCCCTGTACGCACTACAAAATCACATGGAGAGCCTACCCAGAAGAGTGGAGGCTGTTATAGCCGTAAAAGGGGGACCAACTCCATGTTAACAGCCATGGTTTTAGAATGGGATGTTTAACAATCTCATATAGGTGTGATGGCCAGGGGTCGGCATACTTTTGGCCATATAGTGTACATACAGCATATACCTTATTACTATGCCTTATTTCCCAGTTGCCAAGGATGTAATACAGTGAGGGGCCAAACCTCTTGCCATCATCTTGTTTTCTTTCATACATGTCCCTGTAGTCAAACTAGCAGACGTCTTGTAATTAAAGATGTAATTAGTTAATGGCCACTTACCACTAGACAGCTTCAGAGCTTGTGAGAGGGAATCAATTCTCAAATGTTTCCATGGTAAACATTTTGGTTACAAGTAACCAAGCAACAGTGAATTACAAGTATTTCCAGAAATAAATATACCATTTATAACTTTTGAAAGCTTTACTTTATCACATTGCGTACATGTACTGTTTGTTATGGAGGTCAGAAAATGACCACTTACCTCTGCGGATTGCAGCCAGGAGGTCGCTCCTAGCATCACTCATAGGAATAAGTGGAATCTGCGGTTTCCTTGGTTCCACAGTGAGAGTGGGAGGGGAAGCTGAATGAGCAGGTGAAGCTGTAAGAGTTAGAGGGCCTGGAGGGGGTGGGGGAGGCGCAATGGGTGGTCCCAAAGAACCAGTTTGAGGAGGAGAGATAGAGTATGGGCAGGGAGGAGCTGGAGGTGGGGCAGGGATATATGAAGACATGGTGGTAGCTACATTGGGAGCTACGGGAGTGGGTGCTGAAATTGGGCTGTCAAAAGCTGTTTGTGCAGAAGGAATTACAGGAGGCGGTGGTGGTGGGGCAGGAGGCACAAAATATTCAGTCCTTGGACCTTGTTGTCCACTAAAAGAAAAAAGAAACACATTGCAATTCCTGTAAGTGAATAATTCAATATTCTGTAATATGTGCATCTTATTAGACATGCAAGCATTAAGATAATACATTACAATTCATTTTATAAACTCACAAACATCACTATTTGACCAAAAAGTGTATAGCACTGATTTTTAAAAATGCAAAATGAGTTAGTGTATTTCTATAAAGGTATTTGACAATAAGGTCCTTGTATATAAACAAGAAATAGAAAAAAAACAGGGTACAAGTGCACCCTGGAGAAATAAATATGTACTGGGCAGGAAGTCCTATCCTATGCAGAAGAGCGGTACCTATTATATTTATCCTTGATCCAGGAAAGCAAGTGTTGACTAAATTGACAGACTAAATTGTTCATCTGGAAAGTCACAAATTATTGATGAGAGCCACAGAGAAAAACAACTAATAAATAAATTATGACATTTGGAAAATTATAGTTACTTTTACATGTAAGTAAATATTTCAGTGTAAACTCTGTGTGGCCTGCCTCTTTTTGTGTAAGTATTGCGTGATATAAAACGGTATGAGGAAGCAGACAAGTTATCTCTTATCATATGACAATATCATCTAAAAAATATGTAACTGGAGTAAAATTGGTGCAGTTAATGAATCAATTAATTTAATTGGTAGCATAAGAATAATGCATGCCTCCCAACATTTAAATTCCAAAGCGGGAGACATTTCTTCTCCTCATCCGCTCCATCTAGAAATGTTGCCAGAACATAATAGAAACACCTCTGTTAATGCAAGTTTGCATACCCCGGCCCCTTGTGTGGTCCGGTTCAGACTGTTGGCTGGTATGATATAATAGTGTGTCTGCAGTAAACATTTATTAGTATGCAAATAACCAGGGCAAACTCTGTAGGCATTGAGCAAAGTTGAAGTAAAATATTTACAAAGTTACTGAACTTTTTTTACATGGATTATATTTTGTTCGTTAAATTTTAAAAAATATAAAAAGATGCAGCCTTTTAAAGGAACTCTATGCGTGTTTTATGCCTCATGCAGAACCTGAGAGGATGGTGAATGGCACAAAGATTCAATAAACACCAAAGGGAGAATCCCTGTGTCATGCACCTTGAGGCCTTGCACTAGGCATTACACAATATATACGTTTTGTCCAGAGTTAGATTTTATCAGTATTAGGTTCAGATGAGGTGTCAGAGGCACACAGGAGCCGCAGTCAGCCGAGACATCAAATCAGCTCACTGACGGATTCGGCTGACAGCGTCATTCTGCTGCTTCTATGTACATAGAAGCTGCAACACTGAAAGGAAGCAACGTTTTTAATAAAAGAAAAGTGCTCATTATAAAAAATTCCATATATATATATTTTTTTTAAATTACATCAATGCTTCCTTTAACTTTTAAGTGTAGCTTCACCTTAGTGAGCATTCAACAAGAGTGAACCCACACTTGAAAGGCCTTCCTGTTAACTGCTGTTTGTAAAATAAATCCTACAGCATCTCTACGTACAGTATATAAGCTTATAAATACCCCTACCAACGTTTTCTTTACTATAGACCTACTACATCCCTGCCCACCAGTGGGCAACATATAAAAGATAAATGGCTGTCTAATTATTTAGACATATGCCCAGTCATAGTAACTTCTGCGTTCAGATTAAAATCGATTCATTCAGAAAGCTGCAACATCTGACAGCCTATAAAAGATTATACAGAATGAGATGGACGCAGTCCAAGTGTTGTGTGTTAGTCCTCTCCCACAATCTGATATTTCTATATCTGTCACAAAAGTCAGCTAAATGCTTCTTGGCAATCGATGTGAATGGCATCTGGCGCCGTGTCTGGGATTTAACACTTGCTGGTGTCGCTGATTTACATGGAAAGAAGCTGTGAACTCTCCAAGGTGCTGAAACTTTCTACCTAGGAACCAGTGTATCTATATGTACAGCTGAACATAAATCCACAAGATGGCTATCTGAAATATTTCCCATGCATTCAATAAACTTTACACATCAGGTCACAGGAGGAGGTAGTTATACAGTCCCCAGAGATGTCCTATTTGTGCAGCATTAAAGATTGAGCTCCAACACTAAAGTCTATGTTGCATATATAGGACATAGCTGTAGACTGCACCACTACCTCCTCATCTGCCATAATGTTCAGAGACATTTAGAGCTGCACATATATTAGAAAGTTTGAGCACCCCTTAGACACATTTGTACACAGGCCCTTTAAAAAAAAAAACTTTCCACACTTGCCATCTCTGTAAAGAAGTCTGCAGAGAGGGGACAGATCCACTCATTGTCAATGAATAGTCTAAATAGAAGCCCTGGAACATGTAATAATGTATATGGCTTTTAAACCAACCAAATATGTGTTTAAAAGTTTGAGCACATAAATTACTATGATATGTTAATATTTTGCCACTTCTAGCAGATAAGGATGAGAGTGCAAGACAAGTAGGCAGAGAGGAAGATGACAATAGGTCAAGTGGCATTAACATAAGAAGGTCCGCCCTAAGAGCTGCAAGAATAAATGCTGGAGAGATTCTCAGCTCTGCCTCCACTTCTCCTCCTGATAGAAATGGAAACATTTCAAAATAGAGTCTATAATTTTACTGTATTTGAAAAGGGGTGCCTTAAAAAAATACGAGGAGATGTGGGCTCTCTGGCTAGACGGCTTGGATCTGGCTTCTGTTGAGTTGATAAGAGATAGGGGTGTTGTCACGTTGGGTGCGTGGACCCACTGGGCCGCACCGCCTTGACGGTATAACAGCTGGCCAACAGGGTACAAGTCAAAGTCAATAGTTCGTATAGGTGTACCTGTGGTAACTTCTGACAGTAGCGAAGACAGGCTCGGAGGGGACCTTGGCAGCAGGCAGACACCAGGAGTGGTGTAACCAGGAAGGCGTAGTACACAGCACAACACGACTCCAACTCTAAACGGCACTTGAACCAGGATAGTCTGGGACCCAGGATACAGGTAGCAGGAACGGGAACACTGGGAACTGAGAAACACTTAAGGGACCATTTGCAGAGATGAACATAGGTAAGCGACAACAACGCTCAGGCAATGTAGGAAGGGGCAGGGGTTCAACCATTGGGCTGTCTGGAGATAGGTGAGATTCTTGTGGTCAGTGAATATCAGGATGGGATGAACTTCACCCTCTAGTACATGTCTCCACTCCTCCAGGGCCAATCTGATGGCGAGTAACTACCGATCCCCAATCGAGTAGTTGCATTCTGCGGAAGAGAAGAGTTTAGAGTAGTAGCCACATACCACTGCCTTGCCCTTGGAACCTCTCTGGAACAGAAGTGCAACAGCACCAACAGAAGAGGCGTGCACCTCCAACGAAAACTGTCTACATACATCTGGATGATGGAGGATAGAGGCTGACGTGAAGGCACTCTTCAGGATAATAAAAGCGGATACCGCTTCTGGAGTCCACACCATGGCGTTCATGCCTTTTTTGGTGAGGGTAGAGATAGGAGATGTCAGTGAGGAGAAGTTTGGAATGAACTGTCTGTAGAAATTGGCGAATCCCAGGCAATGCTGTATGGACCTTAAGCCTTGAGGACGTGGCCATTCCAGGACGGCCTTTACCTTCTCAGGATCCATCTTGAGGCTTTGATCCGAGATGATGTAGCCCAAGAAGTGTAGAGAATTTCTCTCTAACACGCACTTTTCGAACTTGGCGTACAGGCGATTCTCCCTTAATTGCAGCAAAACTTGATGGACATGTCTCTGATGAGTCATCGGATCTGGAGAAAAAATCAAGATGTCATCAAGATAAACCACAACACAAACATAGAGGAGGTCACGGAAGATGTCATTAACGAACTCTTTGAAGACCGCGGGAGCGTTACACAGGCCGAAGGGCATTACTAGGTATTCATAGTGTCCGTCACAGGTGTTAAATGCCGTCTTCCAATCGTCACCACGGCAAATCCGGATTAGGTTATAAACCCGTCGCAGGTCTAACTTAGAAAATTTTTTGGCTCCTCGTATGCGATCAAACCAGTTCTGAAGTCAATGGCAACGGATATCTATTTTTTACCATTATCTGGTTGAGACCCCAGTAGTCGATGCAGGGTTGCAGAGAACCATCCTTTTTCTTGACGAAGAAGAACCCGGCTCCTGCCGGGGAGGAAGACTTCCATATGAAGCCCCTCTCCAGATTCTCCTTAATATAGGCGGACATGAACTGAGTGTCTGGCAAGGAGAGAGGATGTACCCTACCATGGGGAAGGGATGCATCATGAATCAGCTCGATAGGACATTCATACGCTGATGTGGGGGCAGCATCTCCACCTCCTTCTTGCTGAAGACATCCGAGAACATAGAATAATGAGAAGGCAATCCTGTCAAAGACTGAGGCAGAGGAGGCTGAACCGGATGGATCTGTACCCAGCAGCGGTTGAGGCACACGGAACTCCACTGGAGAACCTCTCCAGAATTCCAATCCAGAACTGGGGCATGTAGTCGGAGCCAGGGCAGGCCCAGCAGCACAGGGTTGATGGCCATAGACAGGACAAAAAATGAGATGAGCTCGGAATGAAGGACTCCCACTTGGAGCTTCAGTGGCTTAGTCACAGCTACAACCGGGTCTGGCAGAGATAGTCCATTCACCGAGGCAACAATCAAAGGCCTCTCCAGAGGGATTGTGGGCAACTGGAGAAGATGCACAGGGTCTCTCTGAGTGAAGTTAGCTGCAGATCCAGAGTCCAGATAGGCAGCGACCCGGTGCGTCTTTTCGCGGGACACAATGGTCACGGGAATGGACAATTTAGAAGAAAGTCCTTCTTCACCCAGGGTTGTCTCTCCAACCAACCCTAGGCTCTGGGGCTTTTGGGGGCACAGACGCACAAGATGGCCTCTGAGGCCGCAATACAGACAAAGACTCCTTTGGAGGAATAGCTGATGAGGACAGAAGGGGCTGCTGCAAAGTAGGAGCCGGGTTAGGGAGTCCTCCCTCCCGATGGGCCTCTTGGAACCGTTCTCGGATCCTTATGTCAATCTGGGCGGCCAGAAGGATGAGGTCATCCAGGGTAGATGGCAGGTATCGGGCGGCAAGCTCGTCCTTAATCTCAGGAGACAGTCCCTACCAGAATGTAGCCACCAAGGCCTCATTGTTCCACAACAACTATCCCGCCAGAATGCGGAAGTGGATGGCATACTCGCCCACGGAAGTGTCTCCCTGGCGAAAGTTCAGAAAGGAGGCAGCTGCCGACGAGACTCGTCCAGGCTTCTCAAACACCGTGCAAAATATCCGTAGGAACCGTTGGAAGTCACGTGTGTCTGGTCCTTTTCTCTCCCAGATAGGGTTCGCCCATGCTAGGGCCTTGCCAGTGAGGAGAGAGATGATGAAAGTGACCCTTGCGCCATCAGTGCAAAATGCTATTGCATACAGACTGAAGTGGATTTGGCACTGGTTCAAAAATCCCCTGCAGGTCCTCGCGTCTCCATCATAGGGATGAGGCAGCGGCAGAGAAAATCGGGGATTAGCACTGCCAGGAGGTGTAGTAGGAGGAACAGCAGCTTGCTCATCCAGCCGACGTGCAATAATGTTCAACGCCTGGAGGAGTTAGTCCTGTCGAGACCGAAGGTCTAGCATATCTGCACGCATCACTTGTGACGTTGTCATGGTCTTGGATTGACCAGCGGGGTCCATAACCTGAGCGTACTGTCATGTTGGGTGCGTGGACCCACTGGGCTGTACCGCCTTGACGGTTTAGCAGCTGGTCAACAGGGTACAAGTCAAAGTCAATAGTTCGAATAAGTGTACCTGTGGTAACTTCGACAGTAGCGAAGACAGGCTCGGATGGGACCTTGGCAGCAGGCAGACACCAGGCGTGGTTTAACCAGGAAGGCGTAGTACACAGCACAACACGACTCCAACTCTAAATGGCACATGAACCAGGATAGCACGGGACACAGGATACAGGTAGCAGGAACGGGAACACTGGAAACTGGAAATCACTTAAGGGACCATTTGCAGAGACGAACATAGGTAAACGACAACAACGCTCAGGCAATGCAGGAAGGGCCCTTCTTATAGTCCAGAGTGCTCATGAGCCAATTTGGGTATCTAATTCAGGTGCCCTACGGGACACAGCAGAATGAAGCGGAAGTGAGTGCTGGCGTCCCCTGAGGAGATGCGGGTCAGCGCTCACTGGTCGAAGGCTGCGGCTGTCAGGAGGTGAGTAAACCTGACGGCCCGCAGCTATCGGTGTTACAGGTGTATCTAAGAATCTTATTTAGAAGTATGGTGGTATAGAGCGGATGTATCAATATGACACTGATAAGAACACTGCTGATAGATGCCATTAATGACATGACTGTCGGGTGATGTTTAATATTTGCTGAAACAACGTTTATAAGGATTGGGCCAGACAAATTCCCAGGTGTACCAGGTTGGGGAAAGGGGAAGGGGTTCTGGGGGGGGCATGTGTTTTGTATTTCTTTGTATTGCTCGTACTTTTTGTATTTGTACGTACATGTATTGTGAAAAAATGTAAAACCTTTTTTGTTCTAATAAAAAGTTACTTGATAAAAATTTTTTTTAGTTATAGTGATAAGTCAGCAGGACACCTAGTCAAGAAGACTTGCAGGAGATATGGAGAGCGGAGACTCTACAGCAAAAAGCAGGATGGTGTTTATGGTAAATTATATTCTGCCAACAGGCTTGGCATACAGGGGCTGTAGTAGTACAACACACTAATGGGCTGGTGGGAAAACCATGGGAAAAACATATATGGGGAAATACAAGTTATAAATCATCTAAAGTTACAGATCATTATAGTTACTATGAGTTACAATGTTTAGACTTGGGAGTACATGTAAATGGTCTTTCATGGACTGGGATCACTGATCTGATTTGTAAAGGCCTTTGAAATAACTAACAACTTAAAGATCTAACTGAAGCAATCCCTAACAATTAATGTCACAGATTGCAAATTACACATTAGTCATAACTTTCAGAAATATTTGCAAATTTAGAATAAGTGCAATGCAAAACTTTTGGTCATTATATTCAGCTAATTCAACTACTACAAGACATTTCATTTAGGTTTGTTTGACTGCTGAGATAGTTAATGAAAAGAAGCTGTCTCACTCTCCTCTCTACAGACATGATCAAATGTGTCACTTACCCATAATCCTTCAGGACCTGAGGCCGTGGGCCATTGAGTATGGCCTCTGGTGGCTGTGGTACATGAGCCTGCTGGGCTCTGTTCAGACTGTTCTGTCGGCTACCTGGAGCTGATGTGCGGTAGCCATGCTCTTGCGCTTGAGTGGCCATTAGGATGATCTCTTTGTTCTCTGCGGTCAAGTGAGGGACAGCAGCCAGGATCTGCTGAGTAGGGTGGTTGGGGCTGGCAGGATATGAGTGATCAAGATCTGAAGCATACGACCTAATATTATAAAACAAAAAAATATATAATGTCAAAGCTGGAAGTACATATGATCTATTATAGCTAATGGTGCTGACATCTCAACCCAGGATGAAAGGGGTTAAATCAATATGCTAATTTCTCTGAATATTAGCAATAACAACTAAATTTATATTTTATAGAAATCTAGAACAAACACATATGCATTTATATAGTAAAATCTGCTTACACTTTATCAAGTGTATCAAAGTTTTTAGGAAATTAAATTGTACATATAATCCCCTCCATCCAGCCAACCCAAAATAAGAAACTTCCATTTGCTTCCCAGTTTAAAGATATTTCAATGTGGACATATTGTGCGTGGAACCTGCCTATTATCAGGGGACAGTGATCCCTCGGATGAAGTCACATGATATGGAGATGGTGAGAACCTGTTATCTGGCCTGAACTCCTTATCATATGCCATCATGTTCCATTCTAGCCTTCGGTTCCGAGCTTTCCGAACCTTCTTCACTTCCCGGGTGGGATCTTCCACCTGCCTCTGTTCCTGGGAGTATACAAAATAGAGGTGTAAAAAACATTAAGAGCTATAAGAATCTTTGTAACCATTTTTCTTGTTCTAATAAATGTGCTATAAAAAAAACCAAAAAAAACCTTTTTGATAAAAATGTCTTACCATATTGTATTTATAGCGCCAATGCAGACCCCTGTGCACCAGGTCGATGCCATAGTTACAGACTACAAACATTCCCTGTTTGTAATCTGATCCTGCAGTCTTATATCCTCTTGCTAACCTACCCCTGAGCACTGTAGAGGCATCTGTGGTCAGAGCAGGTTAGTGTTACTCACAGACATCATGAAAAATGTCCTAAAGGAGCAGTGTTTCTCAACTTTGGGTATGCGTAGCCTAAAGGGTACACCGCTCTGAATCCCCTGCTTACCTCCATACGTAGTTATATGACAAAATTTGGGCAGCCTGCAGCCAACACTAGAGAGAGTTTACTGCATACGGATATATACAGCTCCCAATAAGTTCAATGTGAGCTATACAAATTCATTTGCAGGTGAGCTTTCCATTGTGGTGGCTATAGGCATCCAGAATTGTATCATTAAAGTACTCTATAGATGTGTGAAAGAAAGCGGGGAATTTTTCAGCCATCCTTGTTAAGTCTGTCATACATTTTATTTCCCCACCGCAACATCCGTTCATGTGACAGCTCAGTTGCAAAGGACCTGTCTTCAGGGTTTATAAGAGTCAGTTCACATGGCGTTTTTTGGAACTGATTTTGACATGGAATCCGCGTTGGATTCTGCGCTAAGAAACGCCCAAAATTACGCCCCATTGTTCTTAGTGGGATTCCTGTAGGACTTTTAAGACAGATATTTTCTGCCTTACAAAAACGCCATATGAACTTACCGTAAGAGTGTACTGCTTGTTTTTAGCCATTTTTTGTCTTTTGAAAAACTAAATATGGTGGCGGTGCCCTAAGGAATTTTTTCTTTTCCAGGGGTGCCTCGAGCCTGGAAAGGTAGGGAAACTCTGCTCTATAGAATGATGCATAACTTGTTTCTTCTTGGAAAGACTTAGGGCAGATTTATAGTAGGAAATAAAATTATGCATAAAATGTCATAATATCTATTTCTAAAATAAAATGAACTTGCTGCCTAATGCAAAAATACAACATAGACAACAGCCTCAAGCTGAAAGACACACTGCTTCCTCCTTGCACACAGATATGCTGGAGACAATGTTCCTGCTGGGACTAAATGAAAATTACTATGCCATCGCGTGACATGTCTGGGTGACAAGACGTTCACACGTCACAACATATAATCATCAGTGAGAAGCGCACTACACTTTCTGTCACACAGATCTGTACTGTTTACTTCATGGTTGGTTATTATCCCACCCCAAAGTGTCAGTGTAACTGTACTATTAGAAGAAAATGTAGAATAGTGCTGTCGATATAAAAGTTATTATAGTGCCACATATTCCTTGTACAATACAAATTTGAAGCTCACATGTAACTTACTATTTCTGCCATGATCTCTATCATCAATTTGGTTACCAGGAACAGGACTTCTGTCTTTGTCAGTCAATGCCTTCTTTACGATCAGAAAGAGTACTTAGGTGCACCCGAGACAGCTGCCTCCACTGCATACCTTTCCGACCAATTACAGTGAAGGAAATAAGTTTTTGATCCCTTGCTGATTTTGTAAGTTTGCCCACTGTCAAAGTCATGAACAGTCTAGAATTTTTAGGCTAGGTTAATTTTACCAGTGAGAGATAGATTATATAAAAATAAAAAAAACTGAAAATCACATTGTCAAAATTATATATATTTATTTGCATTGTGCACAGAGACATAAGTATTTGATCCCCTACCAACCATTAAGAGTTCAGCCTCCTCCAGACTAGTTACACGCTCCAAATCAACTTGGTGCCTGCATTAAAGACAGCTGTCTTAAATGGTCACCTGTATAAAAGTCTCCTGTCCACAGACTCAATTATTCAGTCTGACTCTAACCTCTACAACATGGGCAAGACCAAAGAGCTTTCTAAGGATGTCAGGGACAAGATCATAGACCTGCACAAGGCTGGAATGGGCTACAAAACCATAAGTAAGACGCTGGGTGAGAAGGAGACAACTGTTGGTGCAATAGTAAGAAAATGGAAGACATACAAAATGACTGTCAATCGACATCGATCTGGGGCTCCATGCAAAATCTCACCTCGTGGAGTATCCTTGATCCTGAGGAAGGTGAGAGTACAGCCGAAAACTACACGGGGAGAACTTGTTAATGATCTCAAGGCAGCTGGGACCACAGTCACCAAGAAAACCATTGGCAACACATTACGCCGTAATGGATTAAAATCCTGCAGTGCCCGCAAGGTCCCCCTGCTCAAGAAGGCACATGTACAGGCCCGTCTGAAGTTTGCAAATGAACATCTGGATGATTCTGAGAGTGATTGGGAGAAGGTGCTGTGGTCACATGAGACTAAAATTGAGCTCTTTGGCATTAACTCAACTCGCCATGTTTGGAGGAAGAGAAATGCTGCCTATGACCCAAAGAACACCGTCCCCACTGTCAAGCATGGAGGTGGAAACATTATGTTTTGGGGGTGTTTTTCTGCTAAAGGCACAGGACTACTTCACCGCATCAATGGGAGAATGGATGGAGCCATGTACCGTCAAATCCTGAGTGACAACCTCCTTCCCTCCACCAGGACATTAAAAATGGCTCGTGGCTGGGTCTTCCAGCACGACAATGACCCGAAACATACAGCCAAGGCAACAAAAGAAGCACATTAAGGTCATGGAGTGGCCTAGCCAGTCTCCAGACCTTAATCCCATCGAAAACTTATGGAGGGAGCTGAAGATCCGAGTTGCCAAGCGACAGCCTCGAAATCGTAATGATTTACAGATGATCTGCAAAGAGGAGTGGGCCAAAATTCCATCTAACATGTGTGCAAACCTCATCATCAACTACAAAAAACGTCTGACTGATGTGCTTGCCAACAAGGGTTTTGCCACCAAGTATTAAGTCTTGTTTGCCAAAGGGATCAAATACTTATTCCTCTGTGCACAATGCAAATAAATATATATAATTTTGACAATGTGATTTTCAGTTTTTTTTTATATAATCTATCTCTCACTGGTAAAATTAACCTAGCCTAAAAATTCTAGACTGTTCATGTCTTTGACAGTGGGCAAACTTACAAAATCAGCAAGGGATCAAATACTTATTTCCTTCACTGTATATCAAATACATGGAAAGTTTTTTTAATATAGGCTTTGAAAATTTAAAATAGGGGTGGACTGACCACTTGGGCATTTGGGTACTGCCTGAGGGCCCAGTGATGTAGGGGAATATCCATGGTACCAGAAGTTAAAGTCTAAATGCAGAACACGTCTGTTAAAATTTGCTGTCGATATTTATCAAATTACGTCATTGCAATGACCAGCAAAAGCATGGTTGAAAACAGCACACATCTCCCAAATTTCAATCAATATATTATTTTATTGGTCAAACATCCAGTAAAATATGGCAACGTTTCGATCCGTGACAAGTGGAGGGTCTTTCTCAAGCTTTGCTGAGGATTACACTATATCAGACTGGGTTTGTCTGATTTTACAGCGTGACACTGCTCCTGATATCGGGATTTGTGCTGCTTCAAATACTTTATTTTTTGGGTCATTGCAATGACGTCATGCCATCTGGCCCAGCCACAGTGGGACAAGCCAGGCCTCCCTGGGACAGCACCCAACCCCCTCTCACCAGATTTAGAAATGAGCCAGCCATAGGGCTAGTGTGAAATGTGTATGGCAATATTATTGTGCCCTAATATTATTTGGGAACTGTATGGGTTGGAGTTGTTGGGTCAAGTCACGATACTTTTTATTTTTTAAATGTATCATTATGTTGTCACGTCTATACAACTAGATATATACTGTATGCAAAAATTAAGGGAAAAGGATTCCTGACAACAAGTCTTAAAGAAAACCTCACATATAAAGTATATATACAAAGTAGCTTGAAGCGGTAATGTAAGGAAATTAAATAATAAGATAAATAGGTAAAAGAAAAAAGTATCATGGTGCAAATTGGTGGTAAGGGGACAATGAACCTTATTACCTAGGGGCCAAGAATAGTCAGTCCGCCTCTGATATAAAACCATGCATTTTTTGGACTGGCACAATACTTTACAGGTTTGCCTGTTTTACCCCATTGACTACAATAGGGAATACCAGAGCATAAAAACAGCCATATACAGTACTTGTAAATCAAAAGTTAGAGCAGTAGACAAAAGTTTTGTAATTATGTTTTTTTTACTTAATAAGATATTGCCCTCAGTCTATTTTTTATAGGCTGACATTTTTTCAAAAGTGAAAAGAAGAACTTCAGCTATACCGTTTGCCACCTTTAAATCAGCATCTCAGTGACATCTGATTTACTAGTTTATGACACTTATGTCTTGTGGGAAAATCCTCTTTAATTTACCTTTAGTATGCAGAGGTTAGCATGAAAGATGATTCGAATGGTTTTATTAATGCAATACTGAACTCTAATGTAATCCCAATATCTATAAACTTACTAGAGAAATCAATGCACTAAATAATATGATATACTGTAGGACAGGGGTCTATAATCTTTTTCGATTTGACACAAGATGGGTCACATTAGCCCCGTTTCAATCAGTTGTATGAAGGGACTGCGGCCCTCGTACGAGCATCACAGCCTCTTCAGTGTTTAAATGGTTCTTGTCCTGGTCCGTACTTGCACGCAGCCGTGCAAGGTATTTTACCACTGTCCCATTGAAGTGAATACATTTTATTAACCCGGATAACCCCTTTAAACTGAACATTAGATTAGCTGACCGAACCCACCAATTTTGGTGGGATCGGCTGACTAGCTAATGTGTATGCGGGTTTCCTGACTCTCACCTGAATGGAGATCCTTTGTTCCCGCAGGAGACCAGCCACTGCCTGAAGAGTCTGGCAGTGGCTTATTCACCTCGCACCATTAAAAAAAAAACAGGCACTCTCGGCCAAGTGTGCATGTATAGTATATGGTGGAACAGGAGGAACAGCTGACAGCTATAACAAGTGTATGGCCAGCTTTATCTTAAAGGGGTTTTCCAGGTAAAAATTTTTATTGTTGCTGTAAATGACAAGTGAGGACTACTTACCTATAGAAAAGCGCTGCATTGGTCAGATGCGTCGTAACAGCTCTTTTAGTGCTGGTCACTTGACCATGTCAGTGCCCACAGTACATTGGTAGTCAGTGGTTACGGCCACCTGTCCCCTACGTCACTGGGCTAAACGCACCCCAAGTTGTCGGCGCATCACAACAGCATGTGGCCCAAATACATTCCCATCCTTGTGTGTTATCCTCCTTGTGGTGCCTTCAAGCAGCATTTTGATGTAGAGGAGGGGTTTAGGATCAGAAGAAAAAAAAAAGCTCTCAGTGACCCACCCACTTTATTGACCTGAAACTGAGAAACGGAGTTCTGTGGTCACATGACTGCCAATGTAAACGGAGGAAAGGCGCATTTGACCTATGCAGCGTCCATCTATATGTAAGTAGTACTCATTTATCATTTAAAGTCGCAAAAAAAGTTTTCCTTCGAAAATCTCCATTAAAGGAACCCTTTACCAGCATTTCACTTATTAAACCAGCAATACCTGGTGGAAGTGGGTGAAAAATCATTTTTATATAACCTAGAATTATCTTCTAAGTAGGCTCTGTACCTTTAGTATTCCATATTTTTGTGCTCCCATGACATATGCTAATTAGCATAAAAGAGTCATATCTTAATTGGAAAAGAGTCATATCTTCATTCCTCAAGCTATTTCGAGTTAACCTCGCCTCCTTACTTTTGATTGACAGCTCCTCGCCTCCACCAGCACACATGAAATCCTGGGCTTGCACCTTGACGTTCTGTTCTGATGCGTGCGCACCACGGGACACCATAGCGGCGCAAAATATTTGCGCACCGTTATTTATAGTCAGAGGAGCAGTTTGCGAACTTTTGACAACAGTGGCCAGCAAGGGGTGAGTAGAGTTCAATAGGTGAAATGCTGGTGACAGGTTCCCTTTAAATGCTACTGATACCACTACATAAAGCTCTGGTCTTTGCCCATCCACTGGGCCCTGCTTCTGTTACCTAATATTAGCAATGAAGTATTTGACAATCAGATATACCAGAGTACTGGTTCTAATTTATAGAGAGCCTGATCTCTCACTTAGGGCATGACCAGACGTGGTGGAATTGCTCTGGAATTCCGCTGCGGAAATCCGCAGCGTACACGTTTCTACATAGCTTTCCACACCTTTTTAGTTAGATTCGTTTACACG
The DNA here is from genome assembly GCF_050947455.1 of Rhinoderma darwinii. NCBI lineage: Eukaryota > Metazoa > Chordata > Amphibia > Anura > Rhinodermatidae > Rhinoderma > Rhinoderma darwinii. The sequence goes on along the minus strand of NC_134694.1, from coordinate 71,125,325 downwards.
TTGCAGACAATTCCGCTGCGGAGCATAGGCTGCGGTGCGGAATTTGGTGTCCACAGCATACACTGGTTGTTGCGGACGTGTAGCGGACTAGTTGCGGACTCATTGCGGAATTTCTCCATTGACTTCAGTGGAGAGTCAAAATACGGCAATGAAGTCCGCAGATGTTATGTGTGCTGCGTAGCGTATTTGTTTTACGAACATGATCTTTCTTCATTCTGGCTGGACCTATGTATTTCTAGGTCTACAGCCAGACTGAAGCCCCATGCACACTAACGTAAAAACGACCGTAATCACGGGTCGTTATTACGGCACGGGCAGGCCCATAGAAGTCAATGGGGCTCCTGTAATTACGGGTGACTACGTGTGTGCACCCGTAATTACGGAAGCGTTGCTAGGCGACGTCAGTAAATAGTCACTGTCCAGGGTGCTGAAAGAGTTAAACGATCGTCAGTAACTGTTTCAGCACCCTGGACAGTGACTTTCGATCACAATGTACATCAACCTGTAAAAAAAATAGAAGTTCATACTTACCGAGAACTCCCTGCTTCTTCCTCCAGTCCGGCCTCCCGGGATGACGTTTCAGTCCAAGTGACAGCCAATTACAGGCCAATCACAGGCTGCAGCGGTCACATAGACTGCCGCGTCATCCAGGGAGGTCGGGCTGGATGTCAAGAGAGGGACGCGTCACCAAGACAACGGCCGGGTAAGTATGAATTTCTTTTACTTTTACTAGGGAAAGGGCTGTCCCTTCTCTTTATCCTGCACTGATAGAGAGAAGGGAAAGTACTTTCACCTCAATACACAATGGCTAGTCCGCATCGATTTAATGCCCATTTTAGGCAGAGCCGTAACAGAATCTGCAACGCAGATGCCGAACACATAAGCCGGACACAGAACCCGGAAGTACAAGCCTCTCATGTAGCGCTCTGGGTGACTTTCGGTCCCCCATTCTCCTTATCGATGGGGGCCCCAGCAGTCGGACCCCCAGCGATCACACGTGTATCCCCTTTCCTGTGGATAGGGGATACATGTGTTTTATGGCACAACCCCTTTAAAGTGCCTGCCCCAGATACTACCATAAAGTGCCGATCCCGATACTATCATAAGGTGCCTCCCCCAGATACTGCACTAAAGTGCCCTCCCCCAGATACTACCATAAAGTGCTTCCCCCAGATACTGCATTAAAGTGCCTGCCCCAGATACTACCAATAAAGTACCTGCCCCAGAGACTACCATAAAATGCCTAATTGCCTAAGGTTCGGCAGACTGTTATCTAATGTGTATGGGCACTTTTATGGTCTGAATTGGTTTGTTGGGAACCCTTGAGAAATTTAAATGGGGAGCATATTGGAGTACATTTTTATAAAAACTAGCCTGAATACTGCAAGAAATTAGTGTAAAGTCTAACCAAGCAGGAGAAAGGTTTTGTCGTGCAAAATAGTTATGGTGTTAGACTACAACCAAAATCATGAGATTATCCTTTATTCTGAAGAATTCTAAATGGGATTGGAGGAATAGTGCAGATTTTGTAACACTTACTTTTTGTCTCCTCTTCTCCTTCCTCTTGTCTTCAGTAGCTTGTAACATCTTTTCCTTCCATAAATTAAAGAAATATGAAGGATCTGTGTAGAATCGAAGACCATCTTTCTTGTCATCCCTAAAATTGGGAAAAAGGTTATTTGAGAGGAAGCAAACACAGATCTAGTAAAAACTCTTCAGAGCCCCGTCAAAATAGAAGTGCTGGAGGCAAGTAGACCCCACCAGTACTTCTGGTACCAGGTTCTTTGGAGATAAAGGTGACGACCAGGATCCAATGCTTGAATGTAGCTTTTTAATCTTGCGGTTGTGGAGGGGGCCACAAAGGGACCAATTAGGGACTATTTGTTTGCCTGATGGAGTCTTTCTTTAATTATAAATTTTTGCAGACAGAGTATAAGTATAGTATAAACATGCGCAATTCCATGTAAATGGGAATTTTCAGAAGAATCTCATGGCAATGCTTGAATCTTTAATAAACATAATGACTTTTCTGAGGATTTAAATGAACTTCCCAGAGAAGGTACCAGATTCAATGTTTTATGTTTTCTGTGTAAACAATCATTACAACTAATCCGTATTTTTTAGACTATAAGACACACCCAAGTTTAGACAAGAAAATACAAGGAAAGAAATGTTTCAGACTAATATCAGACTTTCCTGGTTATCACAAGTCCTGGAGGGGTTAATGCCATCATCCCCAATGGTTTAAATTAGTGAAAGAGTTAATGTCAGCTTCCCTTCTGGTCTAAGGTAGTGAAGGGTTGAAGGGGGGGGGGGGTGTAATGCCACATCCCTGGTGATGTAGTGGAGGGGTTAATTTCCATTTCCCTAGTTGTCTAGGAAAGTCGAAGGAGTGATAAGTTCCTCACCTTCAGCTTCCCTTTCCTGCCCTGCATTGGTCATACAGATCAGTGCCAGGTAGGGACAAACAGTACTGTGCAGTTGTCTCTGATTGGCAGAGTGCTTTATGAGCCATGCCACCATTCTGAGATGTTTTTTGCCTTACCTCCCCCATATTTCCCCGATTCCATAATCAGCGCCTAGACAAAAGGTATTTCAGCCTGGGATTCCCCAACCGCTTCTATCATTGCAATTTTAGGAGTGTGGGTGATAGGGTATGTTCACATGCAGAGTCAAAACCGTCTCAAATACGGAGCTGTTTTCAAGAGAAAACAGCTCCTGATTTTCAGACGTTTTTTGTGTCACTCACGATTTTCGCTGCGTTTTTTTACGGCCGTTTTTGTAGCTTTTTTCAATAGAGTCTATGGAAAATGGCTCCAAAAACATCCCAAGAAGTGTCCTGCTCCTCTTTTTCGCTGCCTTTTTTTGCACGTAAAAAAACGCCGCCAAAAATGCTCCGCCGTTTTCCCATTGAAATCAATGGGCAGATGTTTGGAGGCATTCTGCTTCCAATTTTTCTGCCGTTTTTCAGGCGTTTACGGCCCGAAAAACGGGCGAAAATAGGCCGTGTGAACATACCCTTAGTGTGCATTTGTCTGTAGCCATGCATGGGTACATGGGTAGTAAAACTACGGCCATAGCAGCACAAAGGGTGTTCTTTTTGCAGGTTACAAACAAGGTGTTGCTATCAAGCACGTCATTGTGAATGTTTGCTATATAATATCCTTTATGTGTCCCTCATCATCCTTGTCAGACTTCAAACTCTGCATTTTAAAACACACTTTTTATACAGTATGTAGATTTACCTAATGCCCTTCTAAGAATCAGGATCAATTCCTATACTAGAGACTGTAGTCAGGAATGCAGAAGCTACCGCCATGCCTGATTCTGTCACTTCACAGAAATGACATATCAAATGCGATACCTGCACTTCATGCGGAGGATGAAAGAATGAGAATCTCTCAGGTCTGAGTACTTGATCTGTTTCGCAGCCAACCTTATTAATACCCTTTATCCACTGCTGTGTTTAAGTCTAAACTTCTGTCCATTTCTCACAAGTTCCTTTTCCTCTCATTAGCCGGGATCTCACTACAGTTTTTTGCCTGTTCAAGTTTTCTATAAAATGCATCGCAGCAGAATTTCTTTAATCCTACTGTAAGGCTGAATATGTTTAGGCTTTATAAATAAATGATAGAAATAGCAGATGGTGGCTGTTTCATGCACAGTATGAGAAGAATGAACTTTAAACCTGAGTTAAGCGTTCCTGGGATACAGAAAGAACATTTCAACCCAACTACTATAGTTTATTTAAATCTGCAAGCAGACTGGTAACTTCCCCTATAGTTTACAAATTTCTCTAAATGGAGCTTTTAGGCAGGGTTTGTATGTTGCGTTTTTCGCCGCGATGTGTGAACTCAGCTTATTTTGATTAGGTGAGCTAGTGAGTGAGCAGGTATAGCAGCCTGGGGATATAGGAGGGCTGGCCTTGTAGTTTAGATGGCCATACAACAGTTGAACGTGCCTGTTGTTTTCAATGGGTGGTGGGGATTAAGGCAGTGGTTTATCTCCTGCGGGAACAAAGGATCAGGAATGTTGGATTTCTGCCATCGGGTATAGTTGGAAGGCCCTCATACACATTAGATAGTTTTGCCAAATTTTATCTCATGCGTGTGTCCAGCTTTAGGGACTGATGAAGGCAAAACAGTTTTCTGCACTGTGAACTACACCACAAGGTACACTGCAGGAGCATTGTGCTGAAATACAGTATATGGATGATGTGGAATGGGGTCCAAAGGGCCCCTTATAATTTTGCTTTATAGGAACCGTGCAATTTTGAGTGTTAATACCTGAAATCTCACATATAAAACAAAACCAAACATATATACTAGGTATCATATAGCGTGTATTTGTACAGTATATGTATTTGATATCGTGACATTTCTGTACACTACTGCAGAGTATGTTGGTGCTATATAAGAAATGGGCAAAAAATGTAAATATGAACTATTTTGGAGGAACTAAGACATGTAACAGGGATTATAAATCTGTTAAACCATTTAGTATTACAAAGTACATACCTATGATGTGTATTGTCAACTTAACAGCTATGGAAAGAAGGAAGCTCTGTAGCTCTATGGTGAATGCCACATGGCTTCTATGGACTTTATCACCTGTATGGGGTCAGGATGTTGAGCGGTGGAGGCTTGTCACAGCGTTGGTACATCTCCATAACTGGATTCGGTATGGAATTCCGAGACACCACCTGCTGATTCTGCACCGTGGAGCTTTTAAATGCTTTCCTCATATTTATGTCCTGCAATGATACTGTACACACAAAAGAAAACCAAAGAGGGTTGTTATACCGTTGTAAATGAAAACTGGATATATCCCAAAATTTGTATACATACAAGATAACATAATCAATCGACTTAATAAGACGAAATCAAAAGTGAATACTGCTGGTAATAAACTTCAACCAACCTATGGCTTTCCATCAGCAGCAGGTAGTACTACTCTAAGCCAGCAGATGGATAAGTAGAGGAGTGGACCGGCTGATGAAAAAAGCCGGATTATTGTGGGACTCAAAAAAGTGGAACATAAAAGTTGTACTGGAGACGACATCCAGTCCATAGGTCACTAACAGCCTCCGTACAAAACAGTGTTACATTAGGGCATGTGTCTTATTCAATCATTTTACATTTTGCTCAATTTCTGATCATTTGGAGCATTGTGAAGGTCCGAAAAATGTCATGTGGTCAAATGTACTGCTAAGTTTTTTTTTTTATAAACTGCATTGTTACACTTCATAAGATACTGTTTATGCAAGATATTTCTTATAGAAGTTCTACAGAGTTTAATCATATCAAATATCATAGCTTCTATGAGAATTATATAAATTAAATATAATTTTAACATGAAAAATGCTAAAGGTCTATTGCGTTTGCTTCAAATATTTCTTCTTCCTTCAAGTACAAACAATTTAGAAATAACATTACATGGGGAATCAAATGTGCAACACAAAATGCATTTATGTGATGTACAAGTGCCATTTACTGCAAAATCTGTATTTATGGCTTTTCTGCCACATTTTTATTGATCACATTGTTAATGATGGGTCAATAACAATCTTATAAAATAAAAATCAGCAAGTCACATTTTTGCATTTTAGGAGAATATTAAGATAATAAAACCAGCATTGATATTTATTTATAGATCAAAAATAGATAAAAAAAATGTAAAAATACAAGCAAAAAATAGAACAGGGGGAAAGGCAAAATAGACTATTTAGTGAAGTGACTTCAGAGTATATCAGTCCATACACATAATAACTTTCCAGTATAGATGGAGTGACCAATTTATTCCCTTGTAATTTAGGCTCTTTTATTCATCGGTCTTTAGGTGTTGTATAATATATGTTTGCCTCTTGCCTCCACTGAGTTGATATTTCTTGACTGTATCCTAAGGAGCGCTATCAAATATTCCAGGGTAGTATTATAGTCTATGCATTTCCACCAATGATGAAATTTTATTAACTTTCCAACATTTTTCTAGGCTAGTCAAAATATAATCGACTATTATATGGGATGGCTTCTATCCGGGAATCCTACACCAGATAACAGTCCAAGATATTTGGAGAACGTAACCAGCAGAAGACATCATAATCTTACAATGACGCTTTAGGTATTTTTTTGCCACTTCTGTTCTACAGTATCTGATGAGCATCAAAAGGGATTTATGTGGAGAAAGTTATTATGATCTGTAATGTTCCGATGACAAACTCTTATTAATTTTGGTCTCTTTAATATGAAAAACCTGAAGAAGTGGCATTACATTATAGTGCCAAAGCATATGCTGCAGTTTACTCATCTTCCAATTAATGAACACATGGCTTAATTAATGAATTAATGGGGCACATAGAAAGGAAATGTAACACTTAGGAAACAAATGCTTTATATAAGTAAACCACCTGGATCTGACCACAGTTTCTGAGCCATAAGGGCAGAAGTGCCTCAATTAATTGAAATGTTAATCTACTCAATTACTGCCAGACTTTGGAGATACATGGATAGTATTATTTTTGTTGTGGAATTTTAGTAATCGTCTCTTAATAATATAGTAATATGCTAATAATGTACCATGCCAGCACGTACTGCACTTGATAAATCATTAAAATAATAGTGTGATTTCAGAGACAAATCAAGACTATAGTTATGATGAAAACATGTCAACCATATTACATTTAAAAAAAAACTGGAAAAAGTGAGATATACACGGCAAATATGCACACTACAACACAAGTTACACACTAGTCCAATGTAGAACTAACCCTTTCTATCACATCACTTTTGAATTTTTTTTGTCAAATGTCTGACTAGAGCTCCATTCATTACATACAGTATATTTGCATGTATCACGTGTTTAATAATATCATACGGTGTACTTAGAAGATAATTTTACCTCCTCTAGCATAAAAAGCATGAGTAACTGTACTTCCTAGTACTGGCACCTTTGGTTAATAAAATTATTTTCAGTCATCTTAGCTATATAGTTCTGGGGCAGGCGTGTGACAGCCAATATGACTTTTCTCCAATGAGTTGTCAAATGTAGAATTCCTGAAAGGCGAATTTGCCTAGTAATGTAGAAATAGAACAATGCCCACCTCTGATAGCTGTAAACCTGGTTATTTTGGTTATCATCCATAGACCGTAGATAAATACATCATGTATTTTTCAGACTATATAACACAACAGACCATAAAACACACCCAGGTTTAGACCACAGGAAATAAGAAAAAAAAAAAAATCAGACTAAGTGGTGTAAGGTAGTAGAGCATTTACTGTCACGGTATCTGGTGATCTAGGGTCATTGGAAGGTGGGTTAATAGTTGATTCCATGGTGGCATAGAGTAAGGCATCACTTTCTTGGTGGTTTAGGGTAGGGGAATGGGTTTATATTTGATTCCATGGTCGTGTAGGGTAATTTCCACTTCTTTGATAGTCCAGGATAGAAGAAGGAGTTCATATTTATTATTTGGTGGTCTAGGCTAATAGAGCGGGGGTTAATACCGGGCAGTCTGGTGGTTTACTCAGCTCCCCAGGCTCATACAAATCAGTGCCAGGCTGGTAAAGAGAGGACTGTGTGGCTGTGAAAAGCTGCATAGCTCTGCCCGATCATTAAGAATATGGTCAGGGAGACCTATTAGCAAGACTTGTTGTCTTGCTAAAAAGTTTGTATTCTAGTCTCAAAAATATGGTAACTAAAAAAATGTTTTTTTGCATCATGAAAAACACCTAGTAAATGTTTTGGATTAATAAAGAAGTAGGCTGGCACAATATTATGGACAATTCTGTGTTGTAAGTATAATAGCATGGGCAACATTGTTGATCTTACTAGTTGTCTGGCACTACTTCACGAGTGGTGGCACCATGGTGTAGATGATATATGCCCCTAGTGTGACAGTCTGCTCTGAGCACTACAGGCAACATTGGCACTTCAAAAATACAGTTCACCTCTGACATGCCAGATGGGGGGTTACACAACTCAAAACGTTGCTGAACTTACATTTTGAAATCATTCAATCTAGGGTGATTTTCTGTGATATGAATTTTTGTAAATAAATTCACGAGAGCAGACCAGACCAGACCAGCAGGAATGCTGTTCTATTGCTTTTTAAACTATATTATATATATTACTTTTTCCGAGCACATTTTCTAGCACAGGTAAAAAAAAAAAAAACATTAACCTTATTGTATGATATTAGTTTACACATACCTATGATAACACTCATAGGAATTAGCGTATAGGAGCACAAACAAAGAAGTTCTTCCCAGGAGGCCCATTACTTCAACCCCTGACAGCCCTGACAAGTCACAAATAAGTTATTTACATACTAATTAACATTTATTTTTTTTACAATACACTAAGGGTATGTTCACATGTGGCAGATTTCTGCAACTAAATATCCATTTCATACTTCTAAATGGGATTGTTTCTGCTGCACGTGCATGGATTTTTACAAACCTCATTCAGAAATGTCTGCAAAAAATCTCTTGTTTGTGAACATACCCTAAGAATCTTTAACATAGATGTTTTGGTAGTCACTCTTTAATAAGAGACCTGCTAATTTTGCCGAGAGACATTATCGTCAGGATCATTGGATCATTGATGTCTAAGACATCCTTAAGTCCTAATGGGTCCTCACACATCCCAGCACAAGCAATTAAAATATGTTCATGGCAGTGTCAATTTAGGTTGTTGAGCAGTATTGCGTGTGTCTGCTGTTGGAAAAGAAAGCATTGAAACTCCTAAATAAATCATTGCAGCTCTATGAAGTTGCAGTGTTTTGTTAAGAAGGTAAAGCCAGATACAATATTAGATGTGGAGGTCCGGGAGTACTTGGACAGGGGTGTAGCTAGGGGGGGGGCAGGCCAGGCATGTGCCCAGGGCACAAATAAGAGGGAAGGAAGGGCGCCGCAGCGCTGCTACTAACCAGGTGCCGCTGGTACAGCTGCCGCCAGTGTCGGAACTACCGCTATAGCATCCATAGCGGCTGCTACAGGGCAAACGAGGGGGCCCCGTGCCGTCTAGCCCATAATGTGCCGGGCAGCACAGCTGCCTTATTTGTGGTGGTGTCGCCTGCACCAGGCATCCAGGGCCCAGGACGACTGCCACCTTCAGTAGTATCACAGAGTGGGAACTCTTCATAAAACATAACCTTTATTCATTACTCAGTTTAAAAAACTATGTAATTCTGTTGAATACAAATACCCATGACACAACCAGGATTTAATCAAATCAGCAATCCACAATAATCACCTGAGGTATCCAGAAAATGATATCTAGATGGTGTGGTACCATGCGCCACCTCTGTTAATCAAGTGTCCTGATAATGAATACACATGACCATCCAGCCTGGACGTCATGTGTACTCAGAATCCTGACACTTCTGACTCTTTTCTTTGAGATTTCCAGCAAGGGAAACAAAATCTCGTTTACCTCCGTAATCTCACAAGATTACGAGTGGCTTGCGGGAATCTCACAGAAAAGATTCCGAAGTGTCAGGATTCTGAATACACATGACGTCCAGGCTGGATTTCATGTGTATTCATTATCAGGACACTTGATTAACGTTAATCTCTGTGTATGTGGCTGCACATCGCTGCTGTGTAAATAAATGTAGAGGAGTGTATGATGCTGACTGGTCATTGATTGGTCAGCGTCATACACGTAAACACGCCCAGTTAAAAACACAATACACGCCCAGTTGGACATAACGAAAAAAAAACGCCCAATTGTCCATTTCAAAGCTCATTTGCATATATATAAAATAGCTCATAACTTGGCCAAAAATTAACGTTTTAAAAAAAAAAAAACGTTACAGTTATCTACATTGCAGCGCCGATCACATGCAATAGGAGATAGGGATTTGAGAATCTGGTGACAGAGCCTCTTTAAGTTTCAAACTAATATTCAATAAATCAGTACAAAGGGGAGCTACAAAAATCTGGAACTTTAGGAAAGCAAAACTCAATCAACTGAGGGAAGAGCTTAGTCTAGTAGATTGGGATAATGTAATGGTAAATACAAACACTGAAAATAGTTTTAAATAGATTTTCTAAAGATATAGATGAATCATGTAGTAAGTTTATAACCTCGGGTAACAAAATGTCTAGGAATAAAAATAGTCCAATATGGGTGAATAGGGAAGTATTGAATATAATAAGACAAAAACAAAAATATTTAAAACATTGGAGGCTAAGGATTCAGAAGAAGAATTCTAGGCTTACAAAGATCTCAATAGGTAAAATATAAATTAAATCACATAAGCAATGTTAGCCACAGAAAAACAAATCGCCAACTAAATTAATATAAGTCCAAAAAAAGTCATATTCAGGGGGACAGTAATCAAGGTTCTCCACCCAATATTACCTACTGAACACAGAAGTATATTGCATCTGTTAAATATTTTATAAGCCCTCGGCCCAGACGGCATACATCCACGTGTATTAAGCTCGGTACTTGACAGACCATTGTATCTCATCTTCTTAGGCCTCATGCACACGACCGTAGTGTTTTTCTGGTCCGCAAATTCCAGGACCGTGTTCCGTGAAATGTCCTCCGCAGTTCATCCGTATGTAATCCGCAGTTCATCCGTATGTAAAAGGCAAAATGCGGATAAAAAAAAAAAGCCTAGGTAAAACAGGATGACGACAGAACTCATTCCCGGTCGTCGCCTAGCAAAACTTCCGCAAATCCGCAAACTGCGGTTGACACACGGAGGTGTACCCGCATTTTTCACGGGCCCATTGACTTCTATGGGCATGTCCGCATCGAATTTGCGGGCCGTAATAAGACATGTCCTGAGTTTGTGCGGCACGGATTTGCGGACATGCGGGGACCCGTGAAAACACGGATAGTGTGTATGGGCCCATAGAAATGAATGGGTCCGCAATTCTCCCGTGGATTTTCGGGGGAATTGCGGACGCAAAAACACGTTCGTGTGCATGGGGCCTTAGACTCCCTTGTAACAGGATCAGTGCCACAGGATTGGAGGATGTTTTACCAATATTTAAGAAGGGTAAGAATGTGGTTCTGAGTAACTCCCATCAAATAAGTTTGACAACTGTGGTATGTAAACTTTTTGAGTGTATTCTAGGAGATGAACTGCAAAGGTACAGTATATAGCGGAGAATAATCTAATAACTCATAACCAGCAAGGATTTATGAAAAACAGGTCGTGCCTAACCAACAGGTCAGTTTATATGAGGGGGTAAGTGCAAATCTGGATGTTGGTCATGCGGCTGATGGGCTATATCTGGATTTTGTAAAATAATTTGATACTGTTCCACACAACAGTCTTGCACTCAAGCTACGGATGTAGCCATCTTTATCTTGACTCTGATAATGTGCTGCAGCGTGATATCACAGAACAAAAGCCATTGAAAAGTAATTGAAAAAGTCAAGATAAAGGATCTTGCCACTGTGTATTTAATGCGTTAAAAGTCAAGATAAAGACGGCTACATCTGTACAGAGGCAGGAACTGGGGGACAATGTATGCACATGGTTAAAGAATTGGTTAAGGGACAGAAAACAAAGAGCGGTAAGACTCTCTTTTCAGAGAAAACAGCCTCTGATTTTCAGCCGTTTTCGAAGCTGAAAAGTTTTTTTAGGTGTTTTTGGAGCTGTTTTTCTATTGACACGATGAAAAACAGCTCCAAAAACGTCTCAAGAAGTGACATGATCCTTCTTTTTATGGTGCGTTTTTTTACTCGCCATTTTTTTTAAAACGACGGCTTAAAAAAACGCCCCGTCTTAACGAAACACAGTTTTTCCCATTGAATTCAATGGGCCGATGTTTGTAGGCGTTCAGCTACCACTTTTTCAGGCGTATTTCGGGCATTTACACCCCAAAATACGCCTGAAAACACAGCGCGTGAACATAAAAAAACACCCTGTAAAAGAAGAAGCATGTCACTTCTTGAGCCGTTTTTGGAGCTGTTTTTACAGCTCCAAAAACGTCTAGAAAAACGCCTGAAAAACATTTTCAGCTTAAAAAACGGCTTAAAATCAGAGGCTGTTTTGTCTAAAAACAGCTCCGCAATTCCGTTTTTTACTCAGCGTGTGAACATACCCTTAGAGTATTCATACTATGGAATGCCCTAACCCAAGAGGTAGTAATGACAGATACTATGTCATTACTAAAAAAGGGCTGTATGATTATTTGACGACGAATGGCATTGAGGGTTCCAATTAATCTAGCAATTAGTTCTATATAATTGATTGACAAAGGTTGAACTTGATGGACCTGTGTTTTTTTTCAACCTATGTAACTATGTAGACCTCCATCACTAATAACCAGGTACTGGCACAGTCCTTGGGATTTGCTAATTGAGGGGTAATCTGAATCTAAAGTCCCTAAATAACGCAATACTCAATTAAATAAATATGTAATTAAATAAAGATGAAAAGTTACAGATCTTTCCAAAAAAGTGTAAAAATAACTTTAATACGAATCAATGGTCATATAATTACCACATAATAATACACGGCAGGGATATGGTGTGAATGATTACCTTCTTCCACAGTGGAGTCTAACTGAGTTACTTTGATGACCAGCAAGTCCACTCTCTCCTGCAGTGAATTCATCCGAAGGTAGAAGCTGTTTGCTTCATTAAACAGCTCTCCAAAGATGTCCTCTGCATGTCGGCCTGCGTCATGGGCAATGCAAAAAACAGAAATATAGCACAACTAAAACAATTACCAGAACTTAAAAAACAGGACTGCAAACTATGAAATTCTATTTTATCACTCGGTTTATGGATAGACAGGGCAGATTTTGATTTAATTTGGTAATTTTATCTTAAATTAATAATTATCCATCATGTTTAACTCTTTATGTGCACAATATTATAGTTATTATTTTACTATGTTGATTTTCAAAGTATGAAGCAGAAGTGTTCTATTACTCCGTTTGAGTATGTGGAAAACTATGAGTTAATGGCACTTAAGAGGACAACTTTTAAGGCCTTGAGTAACCGAGCACCCCTTATAGTGGCTGTAAATACTGACCGTGAAACTCAAGGCTAGAGGGGCCACACAAAAACAAAATGGAATCCAACTCTTAGTGCTGTTTGTCCCAATTCCCTCATTCTAGGACAAGTGGTCCCTGGCTATTTTTACCCTTTGTTAGAAAAAAGGGCAGATACCCTCTGGTTGATTCTAGTCTCCTTTGTTGCTGATATAGAGGGAGACGCTGTGTAGATTCACAACCACCCATGAGGAAAAGGGAAAGGGTCCCAATGTCATTTGGCCCCATAGCAGTCGCAGAGCCTGTCTCTATAGCATGTATGTTCTTGGTACAACAACTAGAATTCATAGAAACTGGAAGAGGTTAAAAGATTGTTAAACATTTATTATGATGTAACATACCTAGAAGTTACTCGTTATCAGACATATGGTCAATGAATACAATGAAATCCCGGAGACAGCATTACAAGTATGGTGGTAGATTCCTGTATGGTATTGATGAGGAGCAGAGCATGTGGTTGTGCCATGTGCAGTATGTGTGTGCTCTATACATTTCTGGGGGGTTTTAACTTTGGGGTTCCAACAGGATATTCTTGCTGCGTGGTTAAAGAAAATGCCAGAAGAAGTCACTTTTAGTATAATATTTTCATGTACAGTACACATTAACAGCCAGAGATGTAGGCACATTTGATGCCTAGATAAGCATGGGATTTATCTAATCAGTTTCATATTAAGTAGGTAAATCATACTGGTCATATGGCGTAGAAAATTAGGCCTGCTAAGGGATTTGCGGGATATGTATTCGTAATCTGGCTGAAGCTTGGGTCCCATGAGCCCCATCATCCTGCAGATTAGAAATAGTGGGTTATATAAAGACTAGCCTTGCTTCTAATAAAATTGTTGAATGTCATTGTTAAGCATATATTAAAGCTAAACAAAATCAGTGTCCCGGGCTTAAGAATAGATATGCACTTACTTAGGCTACCCAGTTGTTTGATGATGGCGGCCAGGGTACTGTTGGTGACACACTCCAACTCACTGGTAACTGCATCTGGCACTATCCCACGACATAAATGCCGCGGTTCAATATTCCTCTTAACCAATGGCATTTTTTTCTGTTGGGCTTAGCTGTATAAAACATCAAGGGCAACTGAAATGACAATAAAAGAAACCTGATGTTTCCACCACCTGTAATAGCAAATATACAAATAAATAACAATATTTATTAACTTTGACATCTAAAAAATCTTAATCATTCTAAATATAATCTTTAAAATGTATATTCTATCAAACACACCCAACTGTCTAGTAAAGATCCAGTTTCACATATCTTCGCAATATGCTAATGATCTGCACATGCATTAAAAGGGAGGTATGGAAATCTAGAATAGAGTATGAGCAGCCACCTGTCTGTTAGAACAAGGCATGTATGACTGCAGTAATTACATAGACACAGGCATTAACAGAGGCGCAACCTGAAGCTCCTGGACCCCAATGTAAGATCTGTAACAGCGCACCCCACCTACCATGCACCATTTTTTAAACTGGCGTTTCCTTATGTGGCAGCAAGCCTATTGGGCACTCTCAGGCAGAAGGGACTGGGTGTGACTGCTTCCTTTGCACCCCCTATAGCCACGCCCCTGGTTGCCTGACATGTTGGAGCATTCATGTGATGAACAACTCCTTTTAAATTCTATCCTTCTGAAACAAGTTGCAAGATAGAATTAGGGATAATTCTAGATAGAACCAGATAAACTGGAATGAGTTGTGCACCTGTGTTGGTTGGACATGATCAACTAATGTTTCTATTCACTGACAACAGACAGAGATCTTGGAAATTGCTGTGGAGTTGACACACAATGTATATTAGAAAATTGCAGCGTTTTCCATGTTTTCATCATGCAGAATATTGTTAAAAAAATATAACCCTAACGGCAACTTTTACTGTAGGGCAGGAGTCCCCAAACTGCTGTGGGGCTGGCAAGCTGTCTGCTAGACCGGAAGATTTGCAGAGGTCTAGCAGACTCACGTATTTCTGTAGTGCAGACTAAGGCACTGGCTTACATGAGAGGAGTAGTAGTCATGAAATAGTCATGGGGTAGTAGTCATGAATAGGAAGCTCTCTGCTATACAGTAGTTAGGTACATCGTCAATAATAGCATGGCATGGTCCTCACCTCTCCCCCAAACCCATTAACTGCACTCCTCCAGTAAGGTTGTGTAGTCAGATGAGGGCAGGTAACAAACACATGGAGGAGGGTAGGTAATAGGTTGGGTGAGAAGGTGAGAAGCCATGATTATGTTTAAGGAGGGCAAGTACAGTAGAAGCATCATTTTTTATCTCACAGAGGGCAAGTACAGTAGAAACTAAAATGAATGGTCCAGTGCCTCTTTCTTCACCCTGTTAGGACAGTGGGCGTGGGGAGACGTTGCTGCACGCTGAGAAGGACAGTTGCCAAAAAGGCCAGCGGATGCCAGGCAAGTTTCTTGTATGTGTCCTAATAATGAGAATAGCACACGTGCACGATACTTGCCGGGCGTCAGACACTTGCTTTGGCAACTGTCCTTACCGGCGTGCAGAATCGTCTCTCCACGGCCAATATCAGGTCAGGCTGAAGGGAGGTGGTGGACAACCCCTTTAAGTTTTACTATACATTTACAACGTTAAAGTAAACACTGCACAAAGATTACTCCATAAAAAAAGGAATCATGTGCAAAAGATATTAACATTTATATGCAAAACACAACAACAATACATTTTTGGGAAAAGGGTATTTTTATTATGCAGTATGGGGAAAAAAACTATATAAATTTGGTATCACTGCAATCATACTGACCTGGAGAATAAAGTTATCATGTTATTTATACCACACGGTGAACAACATAAATTTAAGACTAAAAAATATAGCAGAATTGCTGTTTTTCATTACCCCCCCCCCCCCAAAAAGCTGATAAAAGTTAGTCAATAGGTTATATGTATTCTAAAATGTTACCATTAAAAAGCTCATCTCACAAAAAACAAGCCCTCATATAGCTATGTCGATGGAAAATAAAGTTTTAAATAAGCTATTTGACTTTTACGATCACTTTATGTTGAATGTGGTTGTGGCCATCTCTCAGTGCTGATTGTGGCTCTCAAGGCAAGAAAGGTTGGGGGTCACTTCTTTAGGGTCTCTGGTCCTCCTGAGTAACAGGATCAGAAGAGCCTTATGATACCTAAATAATTATTTGCAAATAATATCAGCCCAAGCTACATGGACAGACACCCTGTACTGCGTGCTACAGAGATGGCTTCTAATAAACCATAACAGCGTTAACGTTTTCTGCAATGGAATTAATGTACTTCATCCATAGTTTACTTTCAATATTGCAGTGTTATTTCTAGAAGAAGGGTGTCAGATTTTACATCATCAGGGGTGACAAAAAGCTTTGTGAAAAATCACTGCTGCTGTAAACCGTAATTTATTTAAATTAGTCACTAACATTTCAGCAAACTTAGCATAAATCAATAGTACAAGTGAAATATAAGAAACTGTAATATAACTTATTAAAGAAAAATGGCTCTCCCTCTCTCCACCCATACACTCAGAATTTACAACTTTTTCCATCTCCTCAAGACCAGATGGACTGAGGGATCAGGTTATAGCTTCCCATGGAATTTTATGGAGAGGGGTGAGCAGAGAGAGGCAGATAGACACAGACACAGAGACACTGCTGCAGCTTTCTAGTAAGTCTTATATCTCATTCCAGTGCTGGATTCACAGCTACACTGCTCATTGCGGCTGTATAATCTCCTCCATGCTGCTGCAGCTTCTATATACCGTATTTTTCGGACTATAAGACGTACCTGACCATAAGACGCACCCAGGTTTTAGACAAATAGAAAATAGGAAAAAAATTATTTGTTAAAAAATAATTTATTCTGTTTCACCACATTCTGAGAGCCAACATTTTTTTTAGATTTTTTTCATCGATTGAGCGGTGTGAGGGCTTATTTTTTGCGGGACGAGCTGTAGTTTTTTTGGCCCCAATTTTTGGTATGTACGATTTTTTTGATCACTTTTTTCTTTATTTCATATTTTAAGCACTAAGGTGACCAAAAAAGTATTTTGATGTTTTACATTTTTAAACTCACCGTGCGAGTTAAATAATGGTATAGTGTAATAGATCAGACTTTTACGGACGCAGCGATACCAAATTATTTTATTTTTTACATTGTGCTTGGGGAAAAATGGGAAAAGTTTTTTTTTTGAACTTTTAATATCTTTCTTTTTTAAACTCCTGAAAATGTATCTACCATTTTTTTTTTTTAAACACATTTTATTAGTTCCCCTAGGGGACTTGAACCAGCGGCTACTTGGTTACATGTGGAGTCACTGAAACAGCGTAACTACGCTGTTTCCCTAACTCCCATAGTAGTGAATGGCAGTTATGGAAGCAGCGTAGCATGCTAGCTACACTGTTTCCGTAACTACTGTTCAGTAGTTTAGGGGGCCCCCTTCTAGAGATAGATCCGGGTCCTGCATCTATCTGACATTTATGACATATTCTGTGGATATGTCATAAATGTCCTTCATAGAAAAACCCCTATAAATGCTGCGGTCGCTATTGACCACGGAATTTAACTAGGTAAAGGGGTTTGCCATAAAACACATGTATCCCCTATCCACAGGATAGGGGCTACATGTGAGATCGCTGGGGGTCCCACTGCTAGGACCCCCAGCGATAAGTAGAACAGGGGACCGAAAGTCACCCAAAGCGCTACATGAGAAGCCTGGACATCAGGGTTCTGTGTCCGGCTTATCTGTTCCGCAGCTCCATAGAGATCAATGGAGAGCCGCTCGCGCATGCGCAGAAGAATCCCATTGATCTCTATGAAGCTGCCGGACACAGAACACGGAAGTCACAGCTTCTCATGCAGCGCTTTTGGTAACTTTCGGTCCCCGTTCTCTTTATCGATTACACATGCATCCCCTATCCTGTGGATAGGGAATGCATGTGTTTTATGGCACAACCCCTTTAAACTGCCAGGAACAGCGAAATTGCTGTTCCTGGCCGTTAGAGCAGCATGTCAGAAGCTGACACCTGCAGTGTATGGAGCGGGCTCAGCGTGCGCGGTTTTCACGCTCCCATTGACTTCAATGGGTGCGTGATGCGCGAAAACTGGCAAATATAGGACATATCGTGAGTTTTACGCAGCGCACATATGCTATATGAAAATCACTGATGGTCTGAACGGCCCCATTGACTAACATAGGTCCGTGTGACGCGCGTGAAAATGACGCGTGTTGCACGGACGTATTATACGTTCATCTGAATAAGCCCTAAATCTGAGCTGTGTGAACATACTCTTATTGTACACTGTAGACTCAATCGCAATTACACAGCAAAGCAGTAAGGGTATGTTCACACGGTAACGCCAAATACGTCTGAAATTACGGAGCTGTTTTCAGGAGAAAACAGCTCCTGAATTTCAGACGTTTTTACAAGTGCACACGTTTTTCGTGGCGTCTTTTACGGACGGAATTGGAGCTGGTTTTCATTGGAGTCAATGAAAAAAAACTCCAATTACGTCCCAAGAAGTGTCCTGCACTTCTTTGACGTGGGCGTAATTTTACGTGCCGTCTTTTGACAGCGATGGGTAAAATGACAGCTCGTCTGCACAGAACATCGTAAGACCCATTACAAGCAATGGGCAGATGTTTGCCGACGTATTGGAGCCGTCTTTTCAGGCGTAATTCGAGGCGTAAAACGCCTCCATTACGTCTGAAAAGAAGTCGTGTGCACATACCCTTACGGCACTCTGTAACATAGCAGCTTTCCGAGGAGCAACTAACAAAATTGTGAATGCTGTACATTTAAAAAAAAAAAAGTGGAGATTTCCATTTAACCCTCAGCTAAACTTACAGTAGGAAACTGCTAGTTGTTGTGAAAACGAAATAGCCATGTTCACATAAAACACCATATCCGCTGATCAGGGGGGTCCGCGCTGCGATATTCCATGTGATCAGCCTATTATTCAGAGACCTTTTACATGGATAGGAGTTGCCCAAACTAGAATCAGAAGATATAAATTCATAGATTTTACTGGTATACCAAGGGAAGGGCCGAGCTGTCTGTGTTTATCATGGTCCAATGCCTCAAAGTGTATAAAACTAACGTTGAAAGGGCTCCACAAAATTGCATCCTGCTAACTAGACTGTGTATTGCAATTGAACTCTAATATAAAGTATGTAGATAAAACTTTGCTTATAAGGAGATGCTAAAAAAAAAAGGTCTTTATTTTGAGGCAGCTTGGATACATAATAGTATTACCATAACAGACTTTTAAATTCCACCCTACCAAATACACATAAATTGGTTTCTTAGGCTTTGCTGGTCAATAGAACATTCTCTACGCAACTGCATAATATAAGTAATAATCTATATGTCCACTAGGTGGGGCTATGGCAACAAAAATCAATCAGGCTATGTTCACATTACGTTGGGCCATACATTTAATTAATGCATTTGTAAACTACAAAAAAAAAAATATATATATATATATATATATATAAATAATCAGGTTTATGACTTTCTTTTCTGAGATACTGGATCTGGGTTTTTTTTTTTGCCAATAGGTTATAGAGGACTTCAAAGAAGGCACTTACAAAATGGCACTAAACTTAAAACACCACTAAAATGCGTAGATAAGCGAATATCTTTAAAAACTCTGGTGTTTTAAAAAAGCATTTTTTTAATGCAGTTTAAAACACTAGACAAAAAAATGTGTGAATGAAGCCTAAATCTGGCAAATGATAGACAAAGCTCATTATATTAACAAAACAAATCTATAACTTTTTTTATGAGTATGTAACATGATAAAAAACATTCACTAGGTTACAAAAAGTAGAGGACAGATGGAAGGGAGTATGACTGCAGGATTAGGCTACATATGGTTTGTAGTCTGTAACCATGGAGATGCATAGGTCTGCATAGGAGCTGTAGACCAAAAAAATTATAGTATATTTTTAAGAAAGTTTTTTTATTTTAGACACGTTGGAGCAATAATAAAGCATTTCATTAAAAACATTTCTTCATGTATGCATGTTTATATACAATGCATTCGGAAAGTCTTTAGACCCTTTCACATATTTCACATTTTGTTATGTTGAGGCTTTGTGCTAATATAAAAAAAAATCGAGTTTTCCCCATCATTCTGAACTCAATACCCCATAATGACAAAGTGAAAACAGAATTTTAGATTTTTTTTTCAAATTTATCAAATATGAAAAACTCAATTTCGCATGGACATAATTATTCAGACCCTTTGCTATGACACTTGAAATTTAGCTGTGGGGGCCTCCCATTTCTCTAGATCATCTTTATAATGTTTCTACGCCTTGACTGTAGTCCACCTGTGCTAAATTCATCTGATTGGACATGATTTGGAAATATAAGGTCTCACAGCTGACAATGCATATCAGAGAAAAACCAATCCATGAAGAGGAAACAACTGCCTGTAGAGCTCAGAGACAGGATTGAGTGGAGACACAGATCTGGAGAAGGGTACAAAAAAAATTATTCTGCTGCACTGAAAGTTCCCAAGAGCACAGTGGCCTCCATAATTTTTAAATGGAAGAAGTTTGGAACAATCAGGACTCTTCCTAGAGCTGGCTGTTCTACCAAACTACGTAATCAGGGGAGAAGGGCCTTGGTAAGAGGGGTGACCAAGAACCCAATGGTCACTCTGGCTGAGCTCCGAAGATCCTGCGTGCAGATGGGAGAAATTTCCAGAAGGTCAACCATCACAGCAGAACGCTACCAATCTGGGCCTTATGGCAGTGTGGCAAAAAAGAAACCTCTCCTCAGTAAAAGACACATAAAAACCTGTCTGGAGTTTGCAAAAAAACATCTAAAGGACTCTCAGACTGAGAAACAAGATCCTGTGATCTGATGAAACCAAGATTGATCGCCTCAATTATAAGCGTCATGTCTGTAGGAAACCAGGCACTGCTCATCACCTGCCCAATACCATCCCTACAGTGTAGCATTGTGGTTGCAGCATCATGCTGTGGGGGTTTTTGTAACGTCTGTGGTCACTGACCACGAACTCCTTCCATCCGGCCGACGCCCTTCTCCCCAGAGATGACTGCATTTGCAGCCATCCTGTTCCACAGTGACCACCAGGGTGCGCTTGCAAGCTCAGTCAGCCTTGGAGCGCACACTGGTGTGAGATTGAGCTGATTGCTTCCAGAGCACCATGGACTATAAGAAGGGCTCTGCCCCTTCCTATCTTGCCTGAGCCTTGTTGTCGTTATCCTAGTATGTCTATTCAAATGGTATCCTAGTGTTTTCCAGTTCCCAGTGTTCCCCGTTCCTGCTACCTGTAACCTCTATCCTGGTCAAGTGCCATATTGAGCTGAAGTCGTGCTGTGCTGTGTTCCACGCCTGTCCTGTTACACCACGCCTGGCGCCTGCTTGCTGCCTATTCCCAGCCGAGCCTGTCTTGCTACTGTCTGAGTTACCACAGGTACCCTATACGAACTATAGACTGTGACCTGTGTCCTGTTGTCCAGCTGCCATACCATCAAGGCGGTATGGCCCAGTGGGTTCACGTATCCCTCATGACAGTGTTTAACAGCATGTGGGACTGGGAGACTGGTCAGGTTTGAGGGAAATATGTATGGAGCAAACTACAGAGATATTCTTAATGAAAACCTGATTCAGAGTGCTCTGGGCCTCAGACTGGGCCGAAGGTTCACCTTCCAACAAGACAATGACCCTAAGCAACAGCCAAGACAACACAGGAGCGGCTTAGGAACAATGTCAATGTTCTTGAGTGGTCCAGCCAGAGCCCTGACTTGAACCCAATCGAACATCTCTAGAGAGACCTGAAAATGGCTGTCCACCGACGGTGCCCATCCAACCTGACAGAGCTTGAAAGTATCTGCAGAGAAGAATGGCAGAAAATCCCCAAATCCAGGTGTGCAAACCTTGTGGCATCATACCCAAGAAGACTGGAGGCTGTTATCACTGCCAAAGGTGCTTCAATTAAGTACGGAGTAGAATGTTTTCGTTTTTCCTTTTCAATAAATTAGCAAAGATTACTAACATTCTGTTTTCACTTGTCATTATGGGGTATTGAGTGCAGAATGATGGGGAAAACTGGAATTTGTTTTATTTTAGCACAAGGCCTCAACATAACAAAATGTGAAAAAAGTGAAAGGGTCTGAAGACTTTCCGAATGCACTGTATGTATTGTATTTTTTCTTTTCCAAAACTGGATACTTATTGTCATTCCAGATGGGTATGTCTATTTTTCAGTGCATGAGAAAGATTTTGCTAAAAATACTGATAATTTGTGAAATAGTGGAATAAAAACGAACACCATCTGCAAGCACAGAAATTGAAAATACTTATCTGGAAGTGACAGACAAGCAACATTTAAAAAGAGCATGTCATTTAGTATCTACCAGAAAGTTTACCATTGTTATTAGATTATCTCACACTAGTGCTTGGTTGAGAGCAACACCACCTAAAATCTTAGTTATAATGTCCTAACCACTATTCTTCTGTTGTTGCTGTGTGTGGCGGATGATTTGATCTCAGTATTGAGACTAGGAGAACAGGGGGGGAGCTCAGCTTGTCCCAGTTAACCCCTTTAGGACGCACCCTGTTTTCGGCTTGTGGCACAGCCGATTTTTTCAAATCTGACATGTGTCACTTTATGTGGTAATAACTCCGGAATGCTTTTAGCGATTCTGAGATTGTTTTCTCGTGACATATTGTACTTTATAAAAGTGGAAAAATTTGGTCGATAAATTCAATATTTATTCGTGAAAAAAAAACAAAATTTAGAGAAAATTTGCAAAAATTTGCATTTTTCTAAATTTAAATGTATCTGCTTGTAAAACAGATAGTAATAACACACAAAATAGTCACTAGTTACCATTTCCCATATGTCTACTTTATGTTTGCATCGTTTTTTGAACATCCTTTTATTTTTCTAGGATGTTACAAGGCTTAGAACTTTAGCAGCAATTTTTCACATTTTCAAGAAAAATTCAAAAGGCTATTTTTACAGGGGCCAGTTCAGTTCTGAAGTGGGTTTGAGGGCCTAATATATTAGAATCCCCCAATAAATCACCCCATTTTAAAAACTGCACCCCTCAAAATATTCAAAACAGCATTCAGAAAGTTTCTTAACCCTTTAGTCGTTTCACAGGAAATAAAGCAAAGTAGAGGGGAAATTTAAAAATTTCAGTTTTTTTTGCCGAAATTCATTTGTAATTAAAAAATTTGTGTAACACAGAAGGTTTTACCAGAGAATTACAACTCAATATTTATTGCCCAGGTACTGCAGTTTTTAGGAATATCCCACATGTGGCCCTAGTGCCCTAATGGATGGAAACACCAGCCTCAGAAGCAAAGGAGCACCTAGTGGATTTTGGGGCCTGCTTATTTTTAGATTATAATTTAGGCCCCATGTCGGGTTTGAAGAGGTTTTCTGGTGCCAAAACAGTGGAAACTACCCAAAAGTGACCCCATTTTGGAAACTAGACCCCTCAAGGAATTTATCTAGGGGTATTGTTAGCACTTTGACCCCACAGGTATTTTGCTATATTTATTGGAGTAAGTCAGTGAAAATGAAAATCTACTTTTTTTCTGAAAAAACATAGATTTTTTTTTACAAGGAATAAAGAAGAAAATGCACCCGAACATTTGTAAAGCATCTTCTCCCGATTACGGAAATACCTCATATGTGGTAATAAACTGCTGTTTGGACCCACGGCAGCGCTCAGAAGGGAAGGAGCGCCATTTGGATTTTGGAGCGCAGATTTTGCTGGATTGGTTTTTAGTGCCATGTCGCGATTGCAACGCCCTGGAGGGAACAAAACAGTGGAAACACCCCAAAAGTGACCCCATTTGGGAAACTACACCCCTCAAGGAATTTTTCTAGGGGTATAGTGAGCATTTATACCACACAGGTTTTTTTGCAGAATTTAGTAGAATTAGGCCATGAAAATGACTATAAACATTTTTGTCCATTAAAATGTTGCATTTTTTCATTTTCACAGGGAGTAAAGAAGAAAAAGTCGCTCTAAATTTGTAACGCAATCTCTCCCGAGTATGACAATACCCCACATGTAGTAATAATTATTATTTTTTTTAATAGAAATTAATTAACCTTTGCAGGACTGATCCTTTTTTGTTTTTCAATTTTAGTTTTTCACTCCCCACCTTCCAAACGCCATAACTTTTTTATATTTCCATGAATTGAGCGGTGTGAGGGCTTATTTTTGGCAGGACGAGCTGTAGTTTTTATTGGTACCATTTTTAGTAAATGCAACTTTTTGATCACATTTTATTACATTTTATTTAGAGCTTTGGTGAACAAAAACAGTGATTTGGGCTTTTTAAATTCTTTATTTCTTACGGCGTTCCAAATGCGCTAAAAATGAAAATGTTACTTTATTCTGCGGGTCGGTACGGTTACGGCGATACCATATGTATATAGTTTTTTTATGTTTTGCAGCGTTTGCGCAATAAAATCACTTTTTTATAAAATAATTAATTTTCTGTGTCACCATATTCTGAGAGCCATAACTTTTTTATTTTTCAGTCAAAAAAGCTGTGTAAGGGCTTGTTTTTTGCGGGACGGGTTGTAGTTTTTATTGGTCCTATTTTCGGGTACATGCGACTTTTTGTTCACTTTTTATTCTATATTTTGGGAGGGGTGATGACCAAAAAATTGTGATTCTGGCATTGTTTTTAGTTTGTTTTTTTTGCGGCGTTCACCGTGCGGTAAAAATAACATTATAGTTTTATAGATTGGGTCGTTACGAATGCGGTGATACCAAATATGTGTACTGTTTTTTAACGGTTTCATTTTTTCCCTCTAATAAGAGACTTATTATAGGAAAAAAAATCTTTTATTTTTACACTTTTGTAAAACATTTTTATTAACTTTTTTTTTACTTTTTTCTTTACTTTTTACACTTTATTATTTTACCTGCAGCTCTGATCGCTGCTAGAATACATTACACTAACTAGGTAGTGCAACGTATTCCAACTGTCAGTGTGACGTCACAGAGATCGCAATCGAGCCCCGCATGTAACGGTTAATTGACTAAATCAGCGGCAATGAGCCGCTGATCGGCAACAGTGGAATGTCAGCTGTCAGGGACAGCTGACCTCCTGGTTCCCGATGCACACTGTCACCGACACTGTCACTCTGACAGGAAGTCTATCAGGAGGCTGATCCTGATAGGCTTCCGTACATGGCAGACACGGAGGCCATTACTTGGCCTCTGAACGCCATGCTAGCCATCTGCAAACCTCACGATTTCATCGTGAGGTCTGCCGATGTGCTAGAAACCCCTGAATGCGATGATTGCAATCGATCACCGCAATTAAGGGGTTAATTGCCTAAATCAGCGGAAATAAGCCGCTGATCGGCATACAGTGGAGTGTCAGCTGTCAGTGACAGCTGGCCTCCCGCTGCACACTGTCGCCGACAGTGTGCACCGGGAACCACGCAGTAACTGTACGTCCCTGTGCGCTAACACACTGGCCACATGGACGTACAGTTGCGTCGTGGTGCGCCTGGGGGTTAACTGATCAGAACCCTCTGCTAAGCAGGCACAGTAGTGTGGGCTAAGGGACAGGGTACAGAGGTCCTATGTGTAGGAAAACATCATAGCAGCTAGTGGCCACCCCTTCTGGAGCTGAGCTTAGGAAAAACTGACAATTACAGATGCAGAATGGGAAAACTGCTGATAAGCACGATGATACCGGTGACGTTGTGGTCAGAAATACTTTGGTAAATCAAGTAAACGCACATGACGGTTTATTCTGAAAATTCACCTGGAATCATAGGTTTAAATTATTTAATAACAGTTGTGTTTGGGGAATCAAGTATAAGATGCAGGGAAGTTATTTTGGACTAATTTAAAATAACAGAAGATATTAAAGGGATTTTCCCATCTCATAAAGTGATGGCATATTGCTAAGATATGACATCACTTTCTGATTGGGGAGGGGATTTCAACTGCTGGGATACAGCGCTGGTTTAGTGCTGCAGATCATTCTCAGTTTTGACCTGCATAGCCGCTGTGTAGGGAATACGTTTTGAAGGAGTCGCAACACTAAAGCAGCACTGCGGCCGCTTCATTCTCAGGATTGGTGGGTGTCCTCGCAGTTAGATCCCCACCGATCTGAAAGTGATGGTACATTTGAGCAATATGAAATCACTTTCTGTGATCGGAATATCGCTTTAAATGACCCTAGACTACCAAGGATATTGGGAACTAACCAGGTATATTAAATATTGACCCCTGCACCATCTTTTATTGCCAACAAACTTACTATACTTTAGTTTGCAGTGTGTTAGTGTACACTTGTTTTGGACTCCTACTGATCCTTCAACGATTTTCCTGCAATGGTGTTGTAACGTCAGTGGTCGCTGACCACGAACTCCTTCCATCCAGTCGATGCCCTTCTCTCCAGAGAAGTCTGCACATATGACCGTCCTGTTCCACAGTGACCACCAGGGTGCGCTCGTGAGCTCAGTCCAGACTTAAGTAGCCAGAGCGCACGCATGTGGGAGATTTAGCTGATTGCTCCCAGAGCACCATGGACTATAAGAAGGTCTCAGCCCCTTCCTCCCACGCCTGAGCGTTGTTGTCGTATCCTAAGTTCGTCTTGCAAATGGTCCCCTAGTGCTTCCTGCTCCCAGTGTTCCCTGTTCCTGTATCCTGATCTAGTGCCGTGTTGAGCTGTTGCCGCGCTGAGCTGTATACCACGCCTGTCCTGCTACGCTACGCATGATGTCTACCTGCTGCCTAGTCCCAGCCAAGCCTGCCTTGCTACTGTCCGAGCTGCCACAGGAACCTTATATGAACTATAGACTCTGACCTGCGCCCTATTGGCCAGCTGCCATACCACCAAGGCGGCACGGCCCAGTAGGTCCACGAACCCCTCGTGACAGGAGTTCCCAAACACATTATTTGGAGGGAACTGCTGCCTGATTCCCTTCACTTTGAATAATGCTATTTTGCAATTTTCTGCACAGAGGGTGGCTGGGGGGCACTGCTGTGCATGGAAAAACTGTAGAATGGGTCGCACCTAGCTATATGCCATTGCTTTATGAGATGGAAAAAACTTATAAACCTTATGATGGGGAAAAGGCAGAGCTTTTAGAGTAGGTGGGAATGGTAACATCATCAAAGGCAGGCATGATGGTTATGCACAAAAGATTTTAGGTAGGGTAATTGGTGGCCGTGCTCTGAAAGAAGAGGAAGCCAGAGTGTGCCACTTCTTGACTGCTATGTGGCCCGACAGTATGCATATGACAAAATGTAACCCACTGGTAGTGTACTTAAATGAATAACCCCTTAAATAAATTAATCACCGACACTTAACTTCTTTGAATGTGGGGTTGACCCTGGGATCGGCCACAGCTTTATTAATTTGAATAAATAATAAAATAACATTTGTTTAACGGTATCAAAATATAAAACTCTAAATTACCTTAACAAAGGTCAATGAACAACCCGTATGCCTGCCTATTCCAAGGACATGTAGGTAAATACCCTTCTAATACCGCCAGCTGTGACATGAAACAAACAACACACAAAATTACACCAAGCAAGACATCACTGTGTCACAAAGAAAAGCATAAAGAAAACCTTGTCAAACGAGAAGCACAGTTCTCTTGTTTATATTCCTTTTTTTTCTTATGGTATCCTTTACATTTGTTGTCTTTTTTTTTATTATTATATATTTTTCTTTTTTATATGTAGAGGTTTTTTTGTTTGTTTTTTTTATAAAGAAACAGCAAATATACAAGAAAAAACAAACTGTTACATAATTACAGACAGAAAAATACCAATGAAAAAACACCACCACCATCGTGCTACAAGGGAGGGAGAGAGGGAAAATTCGGCCAAAAGAGGACAACCGAAGAGGTGAGTTACCCTATATACTACTCTCCATTAGCATAACCCGTCCCACCTCACTATCCTAACGCCCTCCTCCCCTAAAATCCTGACTCACTAGCAAAGGAGGGAGGGAACACTACCCACCTAACATTAACCCCTTAGACCGCAACAGTCCCTGGCTCAGCGGTTATACACCTATGAGCCTCCATAACCTGTATGTTGGACAACAGCGGGATTTAATGGCGGCACTAAATCCTAATCGATACTTGCCTAGCACCTCACCTATGATGTTTTTTTTGTGCCCAATAAATGAAACCTGACACCCTAGCATCACTAGAGAAATCCAAGCCAATTGTTAAGTGGTACATTAAGTCTAGAGCAGTATGATGACTGACAGCACAAACTGAGAGCCCTAGTTTAACAGCTGGAAATCCAGGACTTTTCTGCCTCTGGTGCAGTCTACATTCCATAGTCTTAACAGCAAGGATCAGCAATGGTGTGAATATCCATGCCTCCCATCCGATCTGCGTGATGTTATTATGGTGACTGTAGCAGATGGCCCTGATGTCTGTCTGTTCATACTGTCTGCAGCCACTGGATAAATCCTAAATAATCACTGTAAGCTCCGTACTCTACAAGAATGAGAGAAAATCTAACTGTTTATATAGCTTGTTTCCAGTCTATTATGCTGTGAGAAATATGGCCGGCTTGTGAAACATTGCAAACACAAAGAAAGTAAACAAGTAAAACAAGTGTCACTCCATGCTTCAAAAACAAGCAAAAATATGATTTAGAAAAACATAATTTCCACTTTTGTTCATTTTACCATCTCCAGAGGGCAGTGGTATCCAGCCAGCAACCAATGGACCACATGCAGCCCGCACATGCTCGATGCCAGGCTCAGTCACCCACAGCAGTGTTTCCAAACAAGAAATTGACAAAAACTGCAGCAGGAAGAACGGAAAAATGGCCAGCCTGTACATACACAATATCATACATTTACTGCTGTAAAATCTGCTTCCGTATAAATGTATTTACTTATTTTGCATTGCTTATATAGAACCAACATATTCCGCAGTGCTGTAAAGAGACTGTCACCATTAACATCAGTCTCTCTCCCTAAGGGCTCACAATCTGATTTCACTATCTCAAACACACACACACTAGGACCAATATCATAGGAAGACAATTAACATGTAAGTATGTTTTTTGAAGTGTGGGAGGAGAACCATGAGAACTCCATGGAGATGTCCTTGATCAGTTGCAAGGCCACTGAGCCACTCAAAGGAGAATCTGAAATAAGAGGTCAGCTACGTTTCAATACTCTTAGGGCTCATTCAGACGAGCGTAAAACTCGTCCGTGTGCTGTGCGTAGAAATCACTCACAGAACACGGACCCATTCATTTCAATGGGGCTGTACACACATGCGTGAGTTGTCACGCAGAGAGAGTCCGTTGCGTGAAACTCACTGCATGTCCAATATTGGTGCGTTTTCACGCACCTATACGCCAATTGAATTGAATAGGTGCGTGAAAACCACGCATAGCGCCACGCACAGCTGTGCGTTATTTGCGCATCAATTCCATTGAAAGAGGAAAAAAATTGCTTTGCGAGTGCCACGCACAAAGCACACTGATGCAATAACGCAATGCACACGGACGGATTTACGCACGTAAATCTGTGACGCTCTTGTGAATGTAGCCTAAGTGTGTATTAATACTGCGTTTGTAGTGTCCATTCAAACTGTATATCTGATACCTGAACATTTCTGTATGGAATAGCACAGTACACATACCTCACGTGGACACTGCAAACGCAGTGTGAAGAGGCCCTTATTGCCCCTATTGGCTATAAATTCAGGACACATGTATGTATGTATGTACTGTATATGTCTCTTCTCTGCAAGAAATAGTAGGCCTTATTTATCAAAACTTGTTGCCAGTGGCGTCACTAGCACCTGGCATATGTTTTTGGTACGGTGCCCCAGATCAACAGGCAATTGTATCTGCATCCTTAGTACGCAGATACAATGAATACTATGGTGGAGCAGGGAGCTATCCGTGTGCCACCATTCACTAGGCTACAGGACACGTTTGACCTGCAGAAAACGCAGGGACAGGATCCCTGCGCAGTCCTGCGCTATGATGTCACTGCATTGCCACAGCCTACGCAAACGTCCCGTCTCGGTGTCTCATAGGCTACAGGACTGAGAAGGCTGTGAGACCATGCAGCTCTGTTTGTTGTAGGAACAGGGCTAGGTGAGTACACTTTTTTTTGTTAGGGGGCACTAGCTACACGGGGTGTGTGGCACTAACTACAGGAGGATGTATGCCACTATCTACAGGGGGTGTGTGTGGCACTACTTACAGGGGGACTTTGGCACTAACTACAGGGGGTGTGTGGCACTATCTACAATGAGATGTGTGGCGCAAAACTACAGGGGGTGTGTGGCACTCTCTACAGGAGGGGTGACACTATCTACAGGGTGGTGTGGCACTATCTACATGGGTTGTGCGGCACTTTCTACATGGGCAGTGTGGCACTATCTACAGGAGGGCTGTGGCACAATCTACACGGGGTTTGTGGCACCATATATGGGGTAGTGTGGAACTACCTACAGGGGCAGCCTGGCACCAGTTACAGGGGATGTGTGGCACTATCTACATGGGGTGTGTGGCACTATCTACACGTGGTGTCTGCCACTATTTACAGGGGGTGTGTGGCACTATCTAGAGGGGACACAAGGCACTATCTATAGGGGGTGTGGCACTATCTACAGGGATTTGTGGCACAATCTACAGAGGGGGTGTGGCATCTACAAGGTGATGGTGTGGTGCAATCTACACAGAGCACTGCTTTTAGCACTATCTACAGGGGACTGTGTGTGGCACTATACAGGAGGGGTGTCACACATCTACAGAGGGACTGTGTGACACCATCTACAGGGGGACTGTGTGGCACTATCTGCAGGGGGACTGTGTGTGTGGCACTATCTACAGGGGGACGGTGCATGGCACCATACAGGGTGAGGGATTGAAACTATAAACAGGGGGCACTGTGTGTGGCACTATCTACAAGTGTCTTTGATTAGATCCCCAGACAAAACTTTGCTTGGGGCAACACAAATGCCAAATTTGCCCCTGAGAGTAAGGCCTTATTCACACGAACTTGTATTACGTCCGTGATACGCGCGTGAAAATCACGCGCGTCGCACGGACCTATGTTAGTGAATGGGACCGTTCAGATAGTCCGTGATTTTCCGTGTATGTCCGCTGCGTAAAACTCACGACATGTCCTATAATTGGCTGTTTTTCGCGCACTTCCGTGTGCCGCGCGTGATTCGCGCTACAGTTGTAAAATAAATTAATGATAACATAAAAGCACCTCCTGCTTTTATGTTTGTAAACATAAAAACAGAGTGTCATAAGCATGGCATATGCGTGAAAATCATCGTTTTTTGCACCCGCAAATTGCACACGTTCATGTGAATAAGGCCTTAGTACAAGGATACTTTCTTCTAGGGCCCTGCATCAAAGTCAATCAAGTGTTAATACTGTGTCTAATCATATGTGTGATACCGCCTACTAAGCCACTGTATCTAATCCTATCATGTCTGATACAATATACTGAGACCATGTATCTAATCTATCCAGTGGTGTAGCTAAAGGAGCCGTAGTCTTAACCCTTTCAAGACCGAGCTCATTTTGGCCTTCAGGACCAGCCCCATTTTTTCAAATCTGACATGTGCCTCTTTATGTGGTAATAACTCTGAAATGCTTTTGCCTATCCAAGCGATTCTGAGATTGTTTTCTCATGACATATTGTATTTTATATTAGTGGCAAAATTTAGTCAATAAATTCATTGCTTATTTGTGAAAAACACCAAAATTTCGAGAAAATTTGCAAAAATTATGATTTTTCTAATTTTAAATGTATCTGCTTCTATAACAGATAGTAATACCACACAAAATAGTTACTATTTCACATATTCCATATGTCTACTTTATATTTGCATAGTTTTTTGAACATTATTTTATTTTTCTAGGACGTTACAAGGCTTAGTACTTTACCAGCGATTTCTCACATTTTCAAGAAAATTTAAAAAGGCGGCTTTTACAGGGACCAGTTCAGTTCTAAAGCGGCTTTGAGGGCCTTATGTACTAGATAGACCACATAAATCACCCCATATTAAATACTGCACCCCTCAAAGTATTCAAAACAGCATTCAGAAAGTTTCTTAACCCTTTAGGCGTTTCACAGGAATTAAAGCAATGTAGAGGGGAAATTGACAAATTTTTTTTTTTTTGCTGCAATTCATTTGTAATACATTTTTTTCTGTAACACAGAAGGTTTTACCAGAGAAACGCAACACAATATTTATTGCCCAGATTCTGCAGTTTTTAGAAATATCCCACATGTGGCCCTAGTGTGATAATGGACTGAAATACCGGCCTCAGAAGCAAAGGAGCACCTAGTGGATTTTGTGGCCTCCTTTTTTTAGAATATATTTTAGGCACCATGTCGGGTTTGAAGAGGTCTTGTAGTGCCAAAACAGTGGAAATCCCCCAAAAGTGACACGGTTTTGGAAACTGCACCCCTCAAGGAATTTATCTAGGGGTATAATTAGCATCTTGACCCCACAGGTCTTCTGCTATATTTATTGGGGTTTGCCTGTGAAAGGGAAAATCTATTTTTTTTCTGAAAGAATATAAAATAAAAAAATATTTGCAAGAAATAAAGAATAAAAAGCACCCCAAGACTTGTAAAGCTACTTCTCCCAATTAAAGCAATACCCCATATGTGGTACTAAACTGCTGTTTGGACCCACGGCAGAGCTCAGAAGGGAAGGAGCGCCATTTGGATTTTGAAGCGCAGATTGTGCTGGATTGGTTTTCAGTGCCATGTCGCGTTTGCAACGCCCTGGAGGGAGCAAAACGGTGGAAACCCCCCAAAAGTGACCCCATTTTGTAGACTACACCCCTCAAGGAATTTTTCTAGAGGTATAGTTAGAATTTTGACCCCAGAGTTTTTTTGCTGAATTTAGTGGAATTAGGCCGTGAAAATGAAAATCTACTTTTTTCTGAAAAAACATAGAAATGTTTCATTTTTACAATGAAAAAAGGAGAAAAATCACCCCAAAATTTGTAAAGCAATTTGTCCTGATTACAGCTATACGCCATATGTGGTAATAAACTGCTGTTTAGACCCACGGCAAGACTCAGAAGGGAAGGAACAATATTTGGCTTTTGGAGCTAAAATTTAGCTGGAATGGTTTTCGGGTGTCATGTCGCATTTGCAAAGCCCCTGAGGTACCAAAACAGTGGAAACCTCCCAAAAGTGCCTTTAGGGGACTGGAACGAGCGATCATTAGGTTGCTGGTACAATACACTGCAGTACTAATGTATTACAGTATAATATCATTTTTACAGGCTCCTGTAACAGCGCGATCACTGTTCCTGTCCATTAGTCCCGGGTGTCAGCTGTAATACACAGCAGACACCTGCAGAATACTGAGCGGGCACAGCGCATGAGCCCGCTCCATATCTAAGCCCCCGCACCACGACATGCTATTAAGTCGTGGTGCGCGAAGGCGTTAATGCGCAGCGGATGGTGCAAAGTGAAAATTAAAATTTTCCACTGATATGCCATTTTAATGCACAATATGTTGTGCCCAGTTTGTGCCACTGAAGACAAATACCTCATACAATGTTGAGCGGGTTCTCCCAGATATAAAATATCATATATGTGGATGTAAGCTGGTGTTTGGGCACGCTGTGGGGCTCAGAAGGGAGGGAGCGCCATTTGGCTTTTGGAGCGCAGATTTTGCTTGGTAACTGTTTGGGGTTTTGCTGGTATTTCAGTTTATGATGTGGGGGTATGTGTAAATTGGGCAGAGTACATCAGGACATAATAAGAGGGTATAATAATTCGGTAAATAAATAATAATCCGCAGATATGTGGCCGGTGTCGCACTGATAAATGGCGCACAATTTCTGTCGCTATATTCTGAGAGCCAGAACTTTTTTTATTTTTTCTTCACCGGAGCCGTGCGAGGACTTATTTGTTGCGGGACAATCTGTAGTTTTCATTGGTACCATTTTAGGGTACATGTGATTTTTTTATCACTTTTTATTAGATTTTTTTTTGTCAAGCAAAGTGACAAAAAAACAAATTCTGACAACGTTTTTTGTCTTTTTTTTTTTTTACACTTTTCACCGTGCGCTATAAATGACATTTTACTTTATTCTGCGGGTCGATGCGATTACGGCGATACCAAATGTATATAGTTTTTTTATGTTTTGTGGCATTTGCGCAATAAAATCACTTTTAGATAAAATTATTTATTTTTTGTGTCCCCATATTCTGAGAGCCATAACTTTTTTATTTTTCAGTCAAAAAAGCTGTGTAAGGGCTTGTTTTTTGCGGGACGGGTTGTAGTTTTTATTGGTACTATTTTAGGGTACATGCGACAATTTGATCACTTTTTATTCTATATTTTTGGAGGGTTGATGACCAAAAAAATAGTGATTCTGACATAGTTTTGTAATTTTTTTTTTGCGCTGTTCACCGTGCGGGAAAAATAATATTATAGTTTTATAGTTTGGGTCGTTGTGAACGCGGTCATACCAAATACGTGTACTTTTTTTAACATTTTCATTTTTTTTCTATAATAAAAGACTTATAGGAAAAAAAGCATTTTTTGTTTTGGTAACTTTTATAACTTGTTTTTACACTTTTATAAAACATTTTTATTACTTTATTTTTTACTTTTTACTTGTTTTACTTGAAGACTGGCAGCACTGATCGCTGCTATAATATATTACACTACCTAGGTAGTGTAACGTATTATGAACTGTCAGTGTGACGCTGAGAGTCACACTGACAGGAAGCTTATGAGGACCGGCCTCCGGCTGGTTCTAATAGGCTGCTGTGCATGGCAGACCCGGGGGCCGTTGTATGGCCTCCGGTTCTGCCTTATAACCGACTGCATCACCTGCAATCGGTCCCCGGGAAAATTTGTTGTAGCAACAAACTTTCCAGTTTGTTGTAGTAACAAACTTTCCAGTTCGTTGCTGCAACAAACTTTGCCTGGGATCACATGACCGGGACCTGAACCAATTAGGTCCCGGTCATGTCTCCGGGACCAGAGGCAGGGGTTAACAGCGCTATCCGGGTGTCAGCGCTACTCTGAGACACCCGGATCGCGCTTTTAACACCCACCGTGAAATCACGTTGGCGCTGCACAGAGCCCAGCAAGCGCCGACGTGAATATACAGTGGGCGGTCGGGAAGCGGTTAAAGATATGCTGTCTCCGATATAAATATACATATATATATATCGTGGAACTCTTGAGGACCGTACTCACTGACAATTTCTTCCTCTTCGAAGACTCTTACTACATACAACGGCAGGGCAATGCCATGGGCTCTAACGTTGCGCCACCCTACGCTAACTGCTATATGTCCCCTTTCGAGGATCATTATGTCTATCCAAATACCCTTTTTTCCACTCATTTACTATTATGGAAACGTTACCTAGACTATATTTTTTGCATCTGGAACGATCCCCTTAATAAAGTCCTTGAATTTTCAACCTAACTAAATTCTATCTAGCCAGAATTACAATTTACTCTGAATTACAGCACATCAGCCATTAGTTTTTTCGACACCATGGTCCATAAGGACGGGGAAGGAAACTTGACCACTGATCTTTACACAAAAGAAACGGATATGAATAGTATATTACATTATAAGAGCTACCATCCCCAAACAACTAAAGCCTCTCTCCAAAAGTCCCAATTTGACAGGATTTCTAGAATTGTAGATGACACCAATCTTAGAACCACCAGAACTTCAGAAATGGTGAGAAAAAATTCAGAGATAGAGGCTATCCAAAGGACATCATACAAATAGCCCGTAATACCAACAGTACCAGAACTAATTCAGGTACCCAAAAACAAAGAGAACATTGGTCCCTCCACAGAGAGGCATATCCCCAGATTGAGGAATTCAAGGCTCCCTTTTTGCCTTGCACAAAAAAAAAATCTCAGAGATAGGTTGATCCGAGCTGATCTAGGCTCCACTAAGAAAGTATCCAGACAGACATTTCGACATTCTAAGAACTCCCAAAAAAGACACATTCCCTTGCCTATCATGCATGCAATGTTCCCATGTAATTAAGGGCGAGAAAACATATCATCCACATACAGGCCGTGCTATCCCAAAAATTATTTCTTCACTTGCAACAGAAATTTTGTAGTCTACATCATCAGATGCCCTTGTGGTCGGACATATGTGGGCGAGACCACTCAATGAATTTGAAATCGGATCAAACAGCATAAATCCACCATCCGTTGTGGTAATACTCTATTACCCCTTCTTGCCCACTTCATACATAAGAGACACAACATATCACAACTGCGATTCCAAGTGATAGAACATGTGCCAATCCCCAGAAGAGGAGGAAATAGAATACAAATTTTGAAACGTAGAGAAGCGAATTGGATACACAACCTGCAGACTCTAGAACCCAAGGGTTTAAATAAGGAGTATGAAATCAGCAGTTTAATTTAGTATAGAATCCATGTCACTTTTCCTTTCACTATGACCAATGTTCGGTTCTGGGACTCATCATCACAACTGTCTTGAAGATTTTCTAACCATGATCCACTTTGATTATATATTATTGTTATATCTGTTTTATTCTAGATCTAGCACGGCTCCTATTATACTGGAGCAGTGGATGGCGAAAATTTCAGGAGTATCCTTTTTAACTACACCGCATTCCAAATTATTATGCAAATGTTATTTTTCGTTAATTTTCCTAAATAGTCGATGCAAATGACAGTCAGTATAATCTTCAAGCCATCAACCGTTGAAGTATAATGCAAATTTTATTGAACAAATCTCCTAATGATAACAGATTTTTTTTTAGAAGTAAAAAACTCAAAATGCACTGTTTCAAATTATTATGCACAACAGAGATCAAAACATTTTAAAGGTTGTAAAGAGAACTAAAATGGTAATTTGTTGAATTTGCAGCATCAGGGGGTCATATTTACAGAAATCAAAAGCTCTTTCAATCAAAAAAACTTAGCAGGCCAAGTTACATGTTAACATAGGACCCCTTCTTTGATATCACCTTCACAATTCTTGCATCCATTGAATTTGTGAGTATTTGGACAGTTTCTGCTTGAATATCTTTGCAGGATGTCAGAATAGCCTCCCAGAGCTTCTGTTTTGATGTGAACTGCCTCCCACCCTCATAGATATTTTTCTTGGGGATGCTCCAAAGGTTCTCAATAGGGTTGAGGTCAGGGGAATATGGGGAATATGGGGACCACACCTTGAGTTTCTCTCCTTTTATGCCCATAGCAGCCAATGACACAGAGGTATTCTTCGCAGCATGAGATGGTGCATTGTCATGCATGAAGATAATTTTGCTACGGAAGGCACGGTTCTTCTTTTTGTACCACGGAAGAAAGTGGTCAGTCATAAACTCTACGTACTTTGCAGAGGTCATTTTCACACCGTCAGGGACCCTAAAGGGGCCTACCAGCTCTCTCACCATGATTCCAGCCCAAAACATGACTCCGCCACCTCCTTGCTGACGTCGCAGCCTTGTTGGGACATGGTGGCCATTCACCAACCATCCACTACTCCATCCATCTGGACCATCCAGGGTTGCACGGCACTCATCAGTAAACAACACGGTTTGAAAATTAGTCTTCATGTATTTCTGAGCCCAGCGCAACCGTTTCTGCTTGTGAGCATTGTTTAGGGGTGGCCGAATAATAGCTTTATTCACACTTGCAAACCTCTGGAGGATCCTACACCTTGAGGTTTGCAGGACTCCAGAGGCACCAGCGGCTTCAAAGACCTGTTTGCTGCTTTGCAATGGCATTTTAGCAGCTGCTCTCCTAATCCTATTAATTTGTCTGGCAGAAACATTCCTCATTATGCCTTTATCTGAACAAACCCGTCTGTGCTCTGAATCAGCCACAAATCTTTTCACAGTACGATGATCACGCTTACATTTTCTTGAAATATCCAATGTTTTCATACTTTGTCCAAGGTATTGCACTATTTCACGCTTTTCAGCAGCAGAGAGATCCTTTTTCTTTCCCATATTGCTTGAAACCTGTGGCCTGCTTAATAATGTGGAACGTCCTTCTTAAGTAGTTTTCCTTTGATTGGGCACACCTGGAAAACTAATTATCACAGGTGTCTGAGATTGATTACAATGATCCAAAGAGCCCTAAGACACAATACAATCCATGAGTTTAATTGAAAAACTACTAATTAAATGTTTATGACACTTAAATCCAATGTGCATAATAATTTAGAACACGGTGTATATGTTTGATAATACTACTTATGACAATATATCTTGTATCATATGGAGTTAATACGTACGTACGTAAGTACGTACGTACATTTTATTTTTATCTTTATTACCTTTTTCAGTGCCTGATGAAAGTCTGAGTACAGATGAAAATGTTGCACACTGGCAAAGAAAAAAAATTATCTTGAAATCTACTCCAATTGGTGTGTGTTATACATTTTCACAGTCTATAGTGGGTTGGGCCCCTATCTATGCACCCTTTGACAACCTAGTGCTATCTGAAACCTTCACTAATAAGCCTATTATGTGTGATACTTACTACTGGGACCCTATATCTGAGCATATCATGTATGATACTGGCTGCTGGGGCCATATATCTAGGCCTATCATGTGTGATACTGTCTGATTAGCCAAAGTATCTAATCCTATGTGTGATACCACTATCTAAGCCACTGTATATAATCCTATCATGTCTGATGCAGTCTGCTGAGACCATGTATCTAATCTATCTAGTGGTGTAGCTAAAGGGGCCGTAGTCTTAAAGATATGCTGTCTCCGATATATATAAATACATATATATATATATATATATATATATATATATATATATATATATATATATATATATATATATACTCCTTAACATTGAAATTGCAAAACAAAGAAGGGCAAGCCGTAAGGTTATGCAAATCAAGGAAGTAGCAGGTATGGCTAATATCTGCAAATTATAACATTTTCAAGCACCTAGCGCCAATCTGTGGCATGTGGGAGGGGCATAAAAACCAGATTGAAAGCAAAGTTTTTTAGCCACATGAACCCTCCAAATCGGATCAAGTGGGGCAATTTGCGATGCCTCCTGTATGTCGATGTGCCGGCTATCGCCACTTGTCGCAAACTGAGAGGGACAGAATCCTTGAACTGAGAGACCTTGGTTTATCACTCTGGCAGATCGCTACACGCCTAGGTCAAGATATCAGCACTGTTCAACGTTGCTTGTCCCAGAGGTTGGGAGAACAACAACGAACGGGAATGACAGCAAGTGGTGCGCAGAGGCGAACCTATGCATGGACGGATAATCTAATAGGAAGAATGGTACGTAGTGATCCATTCTGTACTGCAAGTGAAGTTGGACGTCACATCCCAAGCCTAGGGTGGCAACCAGTGTCGACACAAACCATCAGAAGGAGTTTGCAGGAAATTGGACTACGAGCCAGATGTCCAGCTACAGGTGTTCCATTGACCAAACGCCACCGCTCTCAAAGGCTCTCATTGTGCACAGCAACACGGCAATGGAGGCTGGAATGGAGGTCTTTCCTCTTCAGCGATGAGTCCCGCTTTTGTCTATGACGCAATGACTACTGGAGATTGGTCTGGAGACCACGTGGGCAACGCCATGAAGAGGCTTTTGCAAAGGAACGTCACACCGGCCCTACTCCCGGGATTATGCTGTGGGGTGGCAGGTATTGGTACTTTTGGCAGTGTGGGCAGGTGCCAAGTTCTGCTGGAAAATTAAATCAGCATCTCCATAATGCTTGTCAGCAGAGGGAAGCATGAAGTGCTCTAAAAATTTCCTGGTAAACGACTGTGTTGACTCCGGACTTGATATAACACAGTGGACCAACATTGTTGCTCAGTGGTCCAAAGTCCTGTTTTCAGATGAAAGTAAATTTTGCATTTCATTTGGAGATCAAGGTCCCAGAGTCTGGAGGAAGAGTGGAGAGGCATCATTCCAAGTTGCTTGCGGTCCAGTGTGAAGTTTCCACAGTCAGTGATGGTTTGGGGAGCCATGTCATCTGCTGGTGTTGGGCCACTGTGTTATATCAAGTCCAGAGTCTACGCAGCCGTCTACTAGGAAATTTTAGAGCACTTCATGCTTCCGTCTGCTGACAAGCTTTATGGATCTGCTGATTTCATTTTCCAGCAGGACTTGGCACCTGCCCACACTGCCAAATATACCAATACCTGGTTTAATAACCACAGTATCACTGTGTTTGATTGGCCAGCAAACTCGCCTGACCTAAACCCCATAGGGAATCTATGGGGTATTGTCAAGAGGAAGATGAGAGACACCAGACCCAACAATGCAGACTTGGTGAAGGCCACTATAAAAGAAACCTGGGCTTCCATAACACCTCAGCAGTGCCACAGGCTGATCGCCTCCATGCCACATCGCATTGATGCAGTAATTCATGCAAAAGGAGCCCCGACCAAGTATATTGAGTGCATATACTGTACATACTTTTCAGTAGGCCTACATTACGGTATTAAAAATCATTTTTTAAATTGGGCCAGTACAATATTCTAATTATATATACTGTGTGTACATATATATATATTAGCCCCTGTTTGCTACTTATCAGAATACAGCTTTTATTTCTGCTCTGGAAAAATGAAAGCAGCACTGTGATTGGTTGCTGCAGACGGTTTTCAGTGAGACAGTCTTGATCAGTGTGTAATACTTTTTATGACAGACTAAATATGTCAGCATCAAAGGAAAAGAGAATCACAGCCCCCATGCTGTTTAGGCTTGGGGGCTGGTGACTATAGGGTATGTCCCCTTAAGGGATTTACCCAGCAGTCTTTTCCCCCTAGGTAGGGTGGAGTTTCCCACCCATATATAATTAGCGTTACACGGGGGAATTACTTCCTCTTGGACTCCCCCCCTGGACCCTGGAAGGAACCCTCTGAGACTGTTGTCCTACTTATCTGGTAGAGTAGTCATAGCAGACGCGGCGTTGATGGCACTCCTGCACGAGAAGATTGAGAGAGAGGGAGCCGGATGGCTCTCCTCACTGCTCACTTCTCCCCCCGATCAGCCATCTGATGTGGCTGGGCGTGCTGCAGATAGACAGGCGCGACCTGCGCAGCGCTGCCGTCCCCCCTCGAGACTAAGTCCCTCTCCGGCTCTGCCTCGTCAGAGAGGCAGACCTCCATCCAGAAACCCCCGGGCGCTGCCTAATACAGCTCCAACGGCTGACACGTGACCGCTCTGCATTAGCAGCAGAGCGGCGGGCGGGTCAGCAGGGGATCGCTAGGGCGATTCTCCCTGCTGGTAGTCTGCCCATTGCAGATAGCGGAGTGGCTCTGGAGGTGGCTGAAGAGCAGCCAGTCCCCAAGCCACCCGGTCGTTTAGCTAGGTGGTTTGGCCGTGGGGCGGCCATACCTGCACCTCCTCCCGCAACACCCCCTCCTCCGAGTGTGAACACAGCACCACTGCCCCCTAGTATTAACTCTGCTGGGCAGCAAGCTCAACAGGGGAGGAATGCAGCAGATTTAGCTCGGAACTCAAGCCTTGAACAGCTCGGATGAAGTTTTTGATTGCATGCCAGGCACGCCTACGTATGGCACTCAGGTCCCCATTGCTGGACAGTGTCACCGGGCCCGCGTGTCATGTCAGAGAGATGGGCCCCGTCTGTGGCTGGGTCAAGTCGCTGCTTGGACAATAGGCGTAGGAGGCGCTGTCGCTCTCCTGGGCGTTCTCGTAGCAGGGAACGCCGGGGCGGTTAGAGACGCCGTTCAAAGAGCAGGAACAGTAGGAGATTTTCCCGCAGATCCCGCAGGGGCTGGTCTGGTCATCATTCCTCTTCATCGTCTGTGAGCAGTAGAGACAGTCGTTTTATCAGATGTTCACATAGGAGCCGGAGACATGGGCGGAGCAGGCGGTCCCACGACCGAGGGCAGGAGAGACATCCGTCTGCGCCGACTGCTGTGGTTACCGTAGTTCCTCCGCTGCCTACCGTGCCGACTCCTGATGTTGTCCTGCGTTCCAGCTTGGGGTAAGGCCGCCTTCAGTGGCGGGGATGAAATGTTGGATATTTTAAAATGTATGTTGGCTAAGGTCCTAGCCCCTCAGTGCATATTCCAGGGGCGCCCATTGCACAGCCTGAGCCGACCCCGGTTCATACGGGTTTACTATTTCGGGATTCGTATTTTTGTGGCGTCGCCCCCTTGGGGACGCATTTATCCTCGGAAACGAGGGAAAAAGTGGAAAAATGTGAATTTGTGGCTATATGGTCATTATTATCTCCGGATCAATTAACAGTGGATAAGGAGAGACGGTTCGAAAAAACGGAGGATAAAAAGCCTAAAGTTGATAAAAAATTTGGGAATTAGGTGCAAGCTTTTGCTGTTTTAGCGAGTGTGTTTAGTAAAAAGCACCCAGAAAAAAGTTTTGCGTTCTTTACGTATTTATATACGATATATTCGGCTTATAAATTACATGGTGGTATGGCTTGGTGGAGATATGATGAGGAATTAAGACGACGTCTGGCGCTGAGGCCGGAGGTCGGCTGGTCTTCGAAAGCTACGGATATTTGGATTCAACTAATGTCTCAAAAGCCGTCTAACTCCTTTCAGTCATCCGCCACTGCTGGACATTTAGGACAGTCCGCAGCGGCGGGGAGACGTCCCGGAGCGTGCTGGCTCTTTAACGAGGGTCATTGCAGGTTCTTTGCCTCATGTAAGTTTAAGCATGAATTTTCCTTCTGCCTTGTTTCGCATACAGCCTTACGCTGTTTCAAAAAAGGTAATACCGGGTATACAGGGAGTTCATGGTATACCAAGGGGTTTCTAGTGGTGGAATCTACAGAGATTTCACGCTAAAATGTGCGAAAAAAGAGAAGTCTGAAATTAGTAATGATCTGTTGTTGGGGTTTCAATTCTGTTTTATGTTTAGGGAGGGGGAAGGAGGGGGGGGAAACTGTCTCGGTGGATGAGGTTTGCTTTGCCATTACTGTGAGATGCCTAAAGTAATAACATGGAATGTGAAGGGACTGCAGTCCC
The DNA here is from genome assembly GCF_050947455.1 of Rhinoderma darwinii. Classification (NCBI taxonomy): domain Eukaryota; kingdom Metazoa; phylum Chordata; class Amphibia; order Anura; family Rhinodermatidae; genus Rhinoderma; species Rhinoderma darwinii. The sequence continues at coordinate 71,082,308 of NC_134694.1, read as the reverse complement.
CACATAAACGCATGATGGTTCTTCGCCACCTGAAAAAGCTGAAAGCGGATATAGCGATTTTACAGGAAACCCATCTATTGGAACGTGATTTCCAGAGAATGCGCAAATTATGGGTGGGCACAGTAATGGGTTCTCCAGCAGTTAATGGCAAGGCGGGCGTTTTACTCCTCATACACAAAAGAATTGAATGTTCTGTGATTACTTCTGAGCGGGATGAGGGGGGCAGATATTTGCATGTGATCTAAGAGGGCGCCATGGGGAGAGTGAGTTTGTACTGTATATATGCACCGAATGACAACAATCGGGTCTTTTTTCAATTTCTGGAAGGAAAACTTTTAGCGGATAAAGAACCTCAGATTCTGCTGGGAGGGGACCTTAACTCAGTCTTATGCACAACAGAGGACAGGAGAAGGGGAGATGGTAGGGTGTTGGTTGAAAGAACACACGATAAAGTCTTGGCCCCATTAATGTCTTCCACGGGCATGGTAGATGTATGGAGAACACAGTTTCCATTAGGTAGAGAATTCACTCATTTTTCTCATGCGCATACCGCATGGTCGCGTATTGACTATTTTATGGCTTCTCCGGTGCTCCTCCCTAGGATCCTTAGTGCTCGAATAGAGGACTTGGTGATTTCAGACCATTCACCGGTTTCTCTGATCTTGGCAGATACATTTAAAAGGGGGTCGGATATATTGTGGAAATTTCCGTTGTTTCTGGCAACTGATGAATCCTTTCAATCATGCTTGAAGGGGTGGTTAGGGGAAAATAGTCAGGAAAATCAAGCTCATAGGGAGAACAGCCACTTGTTTTGGGACACAGCCAAGGCAGTGCTGAGGGGGAGGATCATTTCTTATGTGGCGTCGCTTAAACGAAAAACCAACAAGCATTACAACGAGTCTAGTAGAAATCTTCGCATGAAATACACAGCGTACTTGGCAAACTCGACACTAGCGCTTAGGGGGGACTGGCTCACGGCTAAGGCAGAGTTTGAAATGTGGCTGGATAAAAAAGAAAGGTTCCAGAGAGAGCAAACAACTGCGCATTTTTTCAGATATGGGAACAAATCAGGCTCCCTGCTGGCCAAAATGGCGAAAGGACAATTTCGCCCGACTCACATAGGGGGGTTGAGAGATGGGAACAGGGAAGTACAGAAAGATCCAAAGATCGTCAATGATATACTGGGAGATTATTACACTGCGCTATATGCACAGGACATTTCGGAGAGGACTGAGGGGAGGGAGTTTCTGGACTCCTTAACGTTACCATCTCTCTCGGACTCTGATAGAGAAGCATTAAATGCATTGATCACGGAACAAGAGATCATATCGACCATTAAATCATTGACGAATAACAAAGCGCCAGGGCCAGATGGATTTTCTAGCGATTTTTACAAACTTATGAGGGAGGAAGTCACGCCCATTTTATTGCCGGTGTATAATCATATGCTGTTAAATAAGGAATTCTTGAAATCGGGCAATGTAGCTTATATCAAAGTATTGTACAAGGAAGGGAAAGACCCGGCTAACCCGGGGTCTTATCGACCAATCTCTTTGATAAATCAGGATGTTAAAATATTGTCGAAGATACTGGCAGACAGGTTGGCTATGTTTCTCCCGACTTTGATTGGGCCACACCAGGTGGGGTTTGTCAAGGGGAGGTCGGCGGTCAAAAACATACGCACGGTTTTGGCGGTACAAGACGCAATGAGGACTTCTAATAAGGAGGGACATGATTCGCCAGCACTTTTAACGCTAGATGCCGAAAAGGCCTTCGATAATGTCCACTGGGATTGGCTGAGGTTAGTTCTAGATAGATTTGGGGTACAAGGATTGTTTAGGAATTACCTGGAAGCGTTATATTCAGAACCTCTAGCTAGGGTGTTCACTACAGGTTTTCTGTCAGCACCGATACATTTACAGAAGGGAACATGGCAGGGATGCCCCCTGTCTCCATTGCTATTCGACTTGGCCTTGGAACCGCTAGCGAGACATCTCTTGTCCTCCAGGGATTTTGAAGGGATTATGGTTGGCAGTCAGGAGATCAAACTGACATGCTTTGCTGACGATCTTCTGTTGTTTCTGAAATCGCCTGGGGATCATTTGGGGGGGGGGTGCTGGAGAAGCTAAGATACTTTGGGTCATTCTCAGGCTATAAAGTCAATGCGCAAAAGAGTCAATTACTTTACTTGAAGGAATCAGGGGCAAGACCACCCTTGCAGGGTACGGTGGAAATAGCCAGATCTTATATCACATACCTGGGGATAAAAATAGGCAAATTTCCCTCTTCCCTCTATAAGCTAAATTATTCACCCTTGTTTGAAAAAATTCATAAGGAACTAAATCGATGGGCGTCATTGCCATTGTCGTTGTTTGGGAGAGCTGCTCTTTTAAAAATGATAAGCTTTGCTCGTCTGCTATATCCAATGCAAACCATACCCATATTGATCAAGCATCTAGATAACCAGAAATTACAGACAGCATTTTTACAATTCTTGTGGCAAAAGAAGAGACCTAGGATTGCATATAAAAAATTGGCTCTGCCCAAAGTGGATGGAGGCATTCAGCTGCCACTTATACGATATTACAATTTAGCGGCCATCTGCAGGCATATAGGGGATTGGATACATAACACTAATATGTACTCCAATGTTCAGCTGGAGCAGGATTTGGCGGGATCGGTTCCGCTGCAGGCCCTGTTACATCTGCCATATGCTCAACTGCCTAATAATGTTAAGTCAAGTCTGTTGCTGAAAGATACAATCGGTGCCTGGAAGGCGGTGCGGAAGCTTTTTGGTCTTCCGTATGGTCTTTCTAAATTCTGGCCGTTGTGGGATAACCCCATGTTCCCACAGGGGAGTCAGAATAAATTGTTTTCGCAGTGGAGAGATGAAGGGATCAATGTCCTGGGCCAACTCATGAATGTTGAGGAGGGGAGATGGCTTACGTGGCAGGAGGTCTCTAGCAAATATAATTTGAGGGGAAATCAGTATTTGCAATATGCTCAAGTAACAGAGTTATGTAAAACCAAAGTCTGCAATATTGATGTAGTGGAGATGCGGGGAGCATTTGATGGGATGGTGCCGCAGGGTGGTACGGGAAGAAGTCTTGCAAGTTTATATGGTAAACTTCGGAATGCTCATCTTGATTCCTTTAGTACTTCCTGCTTTAGAACGTGGGAGGTGGAGCTGGAGGATCCAGAAATCTCCAGCAAAATTCGAGATGGATGGGAGAGGGTGAGGAAGGTCATGGTAAATGAACAGTGGCGTGAGATGCACTTCCGGCTTATGCACAGAGCAACATACGCCTTTAATTTATCCTATAGGGACGCTCCAGCACACTATCTGCGTAGTTGTCCTAAATGCGACTTACACAAAGCTAATTTACTTCATGGGATGTGGTTGTGCCCACAAATTCGGACGTTTTGGGATCTGGCTCTACAATTTATTAAAGACACCTGGGAAGAGGTGCACGCAAACCCACAGGCAGTGTTGTTTCACTATATCCCCTTGGATCCAGGGGGGGAGGGACCACCTATAGTGGCCCGGAAAGGAATACATATGGCATTTTTGGCTATCAAGAAGTGCATCTTGCGCCACTGGTTACAGGCATCGGTCCGGGAAATTGCGGAAGTCGTGACTACTCTCAAGACTTTATTGGGATATGATAAAACGGACCTAGAAAGACACAAAGAAAGGTCTACAGAACAATTTTTTAAAACTTGGCGTACATTCATCGAGCAACATTATCCCACAGCAGAGATAGGGGTGTTCATGCGCACATTTCGACACACATCATGGTATAGTTCACAGAGTATCCAGGGCACGCTAGGCATGCTGATGTCTAGTTAAGAAAATGTTCACCGAGATGGGGGAGAGTTGGGGGGAGGGAAGGGAATTGTTGGCTTTGTTTTGCCTTATTAATTGCTTTGTAACTTAATGATGACAAGTAAAATGGAAAATAATTTTGAAGCTGGAACACATTGTTATTTGATGTATGTATTCTTGTATGTGTGACATGCATTGCATACTTGTAACTGTTCTGGCTTTGAATAAAAATATATTAAAAAAAAAAAAAAAAGTAAGATGCCTGCCAGACTTGTGCCTTCGGGTAAGCCAGAGGACACCAGTGAGCGTCAAAAAGATGCGCCCATGGCTGGACAGGTATCACAGGACCGATGAAGCCGTAATGCTAATTGAAGGTTTTTATATTCCGCACGTTAGGCAAGCGGCTGTTGTTTTTGCTGCAAATTTAAAATCGGTTATGGAATTTCCCTCAGTGGTTCAGGAAAAGTTGGATAAAGAGGTTAGTCTGGGCCGCGTGGCTGGCCCCTTCACCAATCCACCTTTGGAGAATCTTCGGATTTCTCCTTTGGGTGTGGTCCCCAAGAAAGAACCTGGAAAATACAGACTCATCCATCATTTGTCTTTCCCTGAGGGTGATTCAGTCAATGACGGTATACCTAAGGAGGAGGCGGTAGTGTCTTACATGTCTTCTGACTGGGCCGTCCAAGTAGTATCGAAGGCAGGTTAGGGTGTCCTGTTAGCCAAGTCCGATATTGAATCCGCTTTCCGCCTCCTCCCCATACATCCTGATTGTTTTCATCTGCTTGGTTGTCAATTGGATGGGCTATATTATGTCGATCTTTGTTTACCGATGGGGTGTTCCATATCTTGCCGCTATTTCGAGATGTTTAGCACATTTCTCGAATGTGTGGTGACGTCGGAATCGGGTAATTTTGCGGTATTGCATTATCTCGACGATTTTTTGTTCGTCGGCCCAGTTGATTCGCCGGTTTGTCGTTCTACGTTAGAATGTGTTCGTTATTTCATGTCCCTATTCGGGGTCCCATTGGCGGAAGAAAAAACGGAAGGTCCCTCTACTTCTTTGTCTTTCCTAGGTATCATGATTGATACTGAATGAATGATTCTTAGTTTACCACAGGAAAAATTAGCCCGGCTGAAGAACTGCATAGTTTCGTGTATTAGAGTAAAGAAAGTGACACTGAAGGTTTTACAATCCCTTTTGGGTCAATTAGCTTTTGCTTGTAGGATATTCCCCATGGGCAGAGTTTTTTCGCATCGTCTGTCACTGGCTACGGCGGGAGTTAAACTACCTCATCACTTCATCCGGCTGCAGGCAGCCTTGAAGGACGATCTGCATATGTGGATAAAATTTCTGTCGGAATACGACGGTCTCTCATGTTTTCCTGAACCAGAGTGTTGCAATGCTGATTTCGAACTGTTCACTGATGCGGCGGGGTCTTTGGTTTATGGCGCGATTTTTGGCAATAAATGATCGGCCCACCAATGGCCTCTGGATTGGATTGAAACAGGACTCACTAAGAATTTGACACTGTTGGAGTTATTCCCGATCGTCGTTGCCTTAGAGATATGGCGAGGTGACATGCGCAATAAGAGGATATTGTTTTGGTCCGATAATGAGAGCACTGTCATAGCAATTAGCAAACTTACTTCGAGTTCTCCGCCAGTTCTGGCTTTATTACGTCACCTTGTTTTCTTATGTTTGTCTTTTAATATGGTTGTCAAGGCACGTCATGTACCTGGTGTATGTAATGATATTTCTGATTATTTATCTCGTTTCCAGTGGCATTGTTTCAGGGACCTGCACCCGCTGGTGGAACAGGAGGGTTACCCATGCCCCTCTTTCCTTTGGGATCTGCCGGGGAACATCTAATACCATTGGTGCAGTCCTTAATTGCTCCCGCTACATGGAGCGGTCATGGTAAGGCGTGGCGAGAGTGGTTAGCCTGTGCGGAGGAGGATGTGCTCCTCTCTCCTCAGAATTGCCATAGCATTACAGTTACTTACCTGTCTTGGTTGCGAGAAAAAGGGGTGTCTGCCGGGGTGGCTCAAAAGCGTTTGTCTGGAGTAGCCTTTGCTTTCAAGTTGTTGGGTTTGCTGGAAGCCACTAAGAGTCCGGTTTTCTCTTTGATTTTGCGGGGATGGAAAAAGGAAAAACCAACGGTTGATATGCGTAGGCCGGTTTCTTTTTCATTATTGCAGCGGCTAGTAGATAGCACGGCAGAGACCTGCGCGTCCGCGTACGAGGGTTTATTGTTTCAGTGTGCTGTTATGTTAGCATTCTTTGGCACTTTGCGTATAGGTGAGATAGTTTCCCCTTAGCAGGCCTCCTCAGAGAGGATGTAGTTTTGCTGCCCGATTCAATCGTCGGGTTAGTCGTTCAAAAACTGACATATATGGGCAGGGCTCCTGGTTGTCCATTTTTAAGCTCTCTTCATCCTTGTACCCGGTGAACGTTATCACAAGATATGTTGAAATTTGTCCATCCGGTCCTTGTTTCTTGGTCCACAGCGATAGTACCCCCTTAACAAAATTTCAATTTACAAAGGTATTTAAGCGTTGTTTGAGTGTTGCTGGGGTAAACCCGTCTGAGTACGGTACCCACTCTTTCCGCATTGGGGCTGCCACTGTGGCGGAGGCTGGGGGCATGTCTGAGGCAGAGGTTAAAAGGTTGGGGCGTTGGAAGTCAGATGCTTTCCGCCGTTATGTTCACCCTCATTTGTTGGTTTGATAATTATTTCTGTTTTCTTTCTTTATAGGTTTCAAGAGGCCTGTGGTGTGGCTGCTGGGCCACTCCTACATTTATTGGGCTGCACAACGAGCTTCTTATCGGCCCGGGGGTACTAGTCTTAGCTTCCGTCAAGTAAATTGGAAAGGTTTCAGGGGCCTAAAATGGCTCCAGGTTCTCCCTGAAGTGGTCGCCTTGAGCAAGGTCACGCACGGACCAGCAGTTGTGGTCGTGCATGCTGGGGGGAACGACCTATGTTCTGTTAGAGTGGCGGAACTCATTTCTGTCATAAGGCCTGATTTTGATCGTTTTGCCACATTTTTTCCGGAGTTGGTCATATTGTGGTCTGAGATACTCCTCAGGGTACTGTAGAATGGTGCTCGCAATCATTCGGCCATTGAAATGGCGAGACGTATGGTCAACATGCGGGTGTCTCGGCATGTGAGATCCATAGGAGGAGCGGTCATACGTCATCACCAATTGGAAGGGGATAACTAGGGTTTGATGTGACAGGATGGTGTCCATCTCAATGACATAGGTCTGGACATCTTCCTGTCAGGCCTTCAGGATGCAATTGATAGGGCGCTTTTCCTTTTGGCTGGTGGGGGTAGGAGCTCGGTATAGGGGTACACCTCACTCCTGTGGCGGTGTGGAGGGGCCTTGTCCGCTCAGGCTAGGGACGATGGGAGAACAGTCACCTGCCGTACCAACTAAGACGTGCCCACCGCGGCACCGGTGGCGGGCACGCAATGTGATGGTGATTGTCAACAAGAACAAGATCATCCGGTTTTAGCTGCGGACAAGGTTTTTTTCCTCCATGCTATAATTAAAGCTGTGGCCTACCCCCACTTTATACCCACACTCATTCTCTTGTGTCAGTTATTTGGGATAAGACAGATCATTCATGTCATATCCCTGTAGTCTCACAGCCCCCATGCTGTTTAGGCTTGGGGGCTGGTGACTATAGGGTATGTCCCCTTAAGGGATTTACCCAGCAGTCTTTTCCACCTAGGTAGAGTGGGGTTTCGGGCAGGATCCTGGGTGGGCCCTCCCACCCATATAAATTGCGTTACACGGGGGAATTACTTCCTCTTGGACTCCCACTCTGGGCCATGGAAGGAACCCTCCCATCCGCCCCGAAAATGTAGTTCCAATGGCTTGTATTGTTGTAAAGCAATGTCATAGTTTCTTCTCTCAGTTCTAATTATGTTGTTGTGGTAAACTTGGCAAGTTAGCAGGTGTGCCTTTGTTTGTTATACGTGTCATTTCTATATTACTCATCTTGTCCTTTTGTTTCTTTGTTCCTAGTCACAGCTCGCGGTGTGGAGGGGCCTTGTCCGTTCAGGCTAGGGACGATGGGAGAACAGTCACCTGCCATACCAACTAAGATATGCACACCGCGGCAGCGGTGGCGGGGCACGCGAGGCGATGGTTATTGTCAACGAGATTAAGATCTCCCTTTTTTTAGCTGCGGACAAGGTTTTTTCCCTCCAAGCTATAATAAAAGCTGTGGCCTTCCCCCACTTTATACCCACACTCAGTCTCTTGTGTCATTTATTTGGGAGAAGACAGATCGTTCATGTTATATCCCTGTAGTCTACACTAGAATGCCTTGATGATTTACATCTCAGGTCCTCGGCAATACTGATCAATCTAGCTGTATCTCAAGCTATATACATGATCAGTAGCTATTCAAAGCAGTGTAGTGTAACTCTTGTAGAAAATGAATTATTACAAGGTTAGGATGACAGCCTGATGTATAAATGTGTGAACATGAAATAATATATTCCAACACAATAATAAAAAAAACAATGTCCTAAGCAAAGCGATTTGGCTTGGTTCTGTTCTAAATCTACTTTTATACAGTTTATATTCTGGTTATATGTATGGTATATTTAAGTTCAGACCACCTTTACGGCTCTCACAAAGGCGGTCACCCATCTTTCCAAAAACCATGAATGGCAAACGTGCCTAATTAGGTCGAGTACGCATTGTGCAGCTTGGTGCAGCACAATGCCACACCACTTTGGTACATATAAAAAACAGGTTAGAAAACACTGCACATTTACTAGAGATGGGACATGCTGAGGAAAACCGCTGGCACTGGTCGCTCAGTAACATAAATATAGCAGTAGAAAGAAAGCAGGAAAACTCCAGGTGCCCTACAATCCACATCATCCTGCATGTACTGTACCTCCAAGCATATTTGCCATTCAGGAGTCTGGAGAAGCTGGGAGACAAGGACTGAAGGAGCTTGTGGTTAGAAGATGTAAAGCACAAATATGTATCCAGAGCAAATACATCTCTGCAATAGAGAATTAATTCAGTGGAACTCCATTAAAGTAGTAGTCCCTCTAGTACTAAGTAGTGGCTGTCACTTTTGGAAGACACAGATAAAGAGGCAAATACCGTATAACTGGAATAACTGAATAGAGGACAACTTCAAGGGGTCTTTCCACAATAATCAATAATCACCCTCCACAATTTATCACCCTCCACATATCGCGGCTCCAAACAATCTACTCCTCATTACAGTCATGCAAGTGAAGCGTAATGAAGGATTCCATGCCAGTAATCAGAGTTGTAGGCACTCTGTATGCCATTGTATCATACAATATTATAGATAAAGTATTGTGCCCAAGGAGCCGTGCTTTTATTGGAGATTACCTCTCAACATTTCATGGAACATGCCGCAATATCTGTTTTCTGACGGAAAATGTTCATGTGCAAAATATGGCTGCCATAACATACTGCTGCCTGGATCCAACAACAACCGAAACAAGAGCTCAATAGCAGAACTGACTGGAATAGTATAAGAAGCACAGAAAACAGAGATAGAACAAGTTTTCATTTAGGACAAAATATTTTCTGGTACAGTGTAGAATTCTTAGTCTTTCCATGATCGCACATAATCCAAGTCTGAGGTAGCAAATCACCCTACCGCCACCACGCTACTTCCACCATTTTGGACTATGATGTTCTTACTTTGAAATTATTGCAAGCGTCTGTTTTTTTGTTTGTTTTATTTCTATTTTTTTTTTTGCAGACGTTGTTAGTCTTGGATTGCAGTGGATTCCGCTTTGCTGCTCTCCAAGGAATCACGTTCTTGTTGTGAAATTGCAATGATTTTAGCCGAGGCTGAAGAAACCTGCAGATCCGTTTTTATTAGCAATTAACAAACTTTTGAGCCAAGTTATTAACATACTTTTGACTCATGTTTTTAGGTGAGGTTGTCCATTGGTCCATATGTCAAGTGCAACCTCTCTAACATCTATCTGCCTCTTAGAGGAAGGAAAAACTAGCTAAAAGAGTTATACAGACTTTACACGGGAATGACTAGCTGGGGATGGGAAACTGGCGGGGCATGATCCCCGGGTTCTGTTTGACAGAAGGGGGGGCAGCAAGTCACTTTGCCTTGGCCATGGTATTTAGAAACATAATATTATTCTCCCCAAATGAAAGAAAGCATCTATATCACATTTGTTTCCCTTCCGTGTGGGTTTGGTACTCTAAGGAGTTTTACAATTTGGCTTGGTCCCAATTGAAATGTCACTAAACTTGAAAATGAAAGGAAATCTGGCATCTCCATTGTTTTCCTTCCTAATGTTGTTAGTATGAAGCCCTGAGCGTCTGCTCCAAGTACTGGAAATGAGTATTGGATTAGTAATAAAGTAGAGGCACTCAAGCGTGGAACCGCTTGTCTAACATTTGTTGCCTCTGTTATAGCGTGAAACATATTTAATGGCTTTTCAAATTTAATCTCCAGAAAACCTGTACCAAAAAGCACATTTCACGGAACACACCCCACTTACAAAGAACAGATTGGCTGAATATGTTGTATCAAATTAATTTCTGTCTCTCTGTGTCAGTATTCCTACCTACTTAAAGCCTCCTTCAGAATGAGATATTCAATTTGATAGCAATAATAGTGGATTGAAGAAAGGAGGGACTGTTAACACTACGGAATTACAGAACAGCAAGAATACCTTATGACACGAAGCGTTCATCTACTTCTTTTTTTAAAGCTACAAAAATAAAATGCGACAAAGACTCATGGATTATGTCATCTGTTTGGAGCACCTCTGTGATAATTCCAATCCTGACAATATGGATTTCTGAACCTTAGTGGGAAAGGTGACCCAATAAATATTCTCTAGCCATCCATGCCGGGGTAGAGATATTCATCCGTATATAAGGCACATACATAATAAAAGCAGAGAATTGGATTTCTAAAGTACTCTGCCCACTGCAGCAGACTGTTCTTTCATACAAGGGCAGCAACATATCCAAATGACTAGGTCTCCTTGGTGACCAAAATACTGCAGATGAATTATAGAAGATTGAGCTCGCCGTTCCTGCCCCCACAATGTTTCCTACTAAAATTACTTACAGGATTCTTGAGAAGCTGCTTGACAAACCTGGTTCAGTTCGGTAAGCTTGGCTTTACTTATGATAAAGTTTTTTATATTCCTAAAAAAGATAATGACTTGATTTAGCCATACACATTAGATACATGTTGGTGGATCGATTCATTGACAATCCAATGTGAATGGAGGCCACCAGACTGTCTAGAATTAGGAAATAATGGTCAGGCATGTTGGAGTTCAACATGACGATTTTTAGCTCCCGCTATAGAGGTGTCTGGAAGCAGCTGACTCCCCTGTCGACATGACAGTGAACATACATGCTTAGCTGATCCGAATGCTTATGGGGGAGTGCGGGTTGATAGCTGTCGGCCAAGAATGTGTTCGGCCAACATCTATTTTATGTTTATGGTCAGCAGTTATACTTGCCACCAGACAGGACTCAGCATAATATTCTTGGTTGCAGTTGTGGTTCTGATGTGTGACACTAAATAATATTTAATTGTTATATATAGGGTGTTTAAAAAGTTTCCATACATGCGGGATAGTAGGCCGCATTTATAAAATTAGTCTAATAGAAAAATTACTATATACATTTCTAGGTGGACTGTATTTTTCTTTTAGGCAGTTTTGATCAATGAGGCCCACTATTCCCTATGTGGGGAGACTTTTATAATAGTCTGTATTTTCTTTTAATGACTATGCAAAAATAAAATGTACAAAGCTCAATGTTCAGGGAAACACCCCCAACTGGTAACACCCCATTGCCAATGTATTTATACATTTCAGAAGGAATAACCGATGAATGACATAACGTAGACTATTAAGAAAAGATGCTCCAGAATGGTTAATTCAAGGGGAATACAATTATTTACTAAAACAGACATGTCAGAAGAGGAAATATGATTTGATATATTTCTGAAAACTCTGAAAATTGGAATCGTCGGTAATTGCTGATGATTTGCTGAATTTACCGCACTTATAAATAAACATAAATTTGGGGTATTCTGTCACTCAATACCAGTAGGAACACATCCTTTGGCAGGAATCACAGCCTCCCAACGCATTTCTTGCAGAACGCTTCTAGTTCAGAAATATATTAAATGCACCACATGTTTTAAGATCTACTCAAGTCTTAACCCTTTCACATCGCTAATCTGTAGATTAATGTTCGGAAAGGGTATTTGAACATGGAGCCCGCTCAGAAGTAGAGCGGGCACCATAGCCGCCAGGTCTCTGCTGTGTTACACAGCAGGGACTCAGCAGCAATGCCTGCGATCAGAAACACCTCTGATCGCAAGCATTTAATTCCTCAGATGCCGGTGTCAGATGTGACCATCAGCATCTGAGGGGTTTTCACTGTCACTTTCTGTTTGGGGCTGGTCACCGACTCCGACGCGGCGAGATCGCGGGACCGGTGTATTCCTCTAGCAACTGGGAGCCTTGTGAAAGCTCCCAGCCCTGCTATAGGAAGATAGCTATTGAGACCTGCCTGTGGTAGGTCTCAATAGCAATGCACTGATATTGCAGTTTATGACATAAGCAATCTAATGATCGCAGGTTCAAGCCCCATAAGGGGGCTAAAAAATTGAGGAAAAAGTTGTTGTTTTTTTAAATATAAAAATTCTAATTACCCCCCTTTCCCTAGATCACATATAAAAATAAACAAAAATAAACATAAACACATTAGGTATCCCCGCATCTGAAAATGGCCCAACTATAAAAATATAACAGTTTTTTTGCCATTTCAACCCCCCCCCCCCAAATTTTTTTTTTAATAAAAAGTGATTGAAACGCCAGACATTCCCCAAAATGGTAGTAATAAAAACAACATCTTTCCATGTACAAAAAGACACCTTACACAGATCTGTACACAGAAATATAAAAAAAAGTTATGAGGGTCACAATATGGCGATGCATAAGAAAATGGCGGAACTGTTGTTTTTTTCCAAATCCACCCCATTCTGATTTTTTTTCCAGCTTCCTATTACATCGCACATAATTTTAAATAGTAACAGTAGAAAGTACAATTTGTCCTGTAAAAATTATGCCCTCATTAGGCTGTGTCAACGAAAAAATAAAAAACTTAGGACTTTTTTAAGGCGGTGAGGAAAAAAACAAAAGCATAAAAACGAAAATTAGTCTTGTCCTGAAAGGCAAAAATAAAAAGTCTGGAACAGTGAAGGCCCTTTAACAACCTTAATCTTTTAGTTTCTTCCAGGAGTGGAAAGCAAAACCACCATAACTGAACTCCGCACTTGTAGGAATGTTTAGCTGCCACGCACCAGTCCATTGTGCTTGCACAAACATGATCTGCATGCAAGAGTCATCAGAATTTACGATCTGTTCATAAAAGTCAACACCTCAATTATGCCACACAACCCTAAAATAATCAAGAGGAAATACTGTGGGATAGAGGAGAAAAAAAGTTATACTACTAAATATCAAACTACCGTAATACAGGAGCCAATGTCCCATAGTCAGTGCAGAAACTGAAGCTAAATGATCAAAAACATACCTGAAAACAAACCTTGACTTAATTCAAGAATCAAAAGAGTAAGATTTTAGAACGGCCTTCACTTTCCCAAAATTATTAGAAAATCTGTGAGTAGATTTTATAGATGTATAGTCAAGAAAACCAAACAATATTTCTGCACTAGAAGAGTTCTGCTGGGAAGAGTGGGAAAAAGTTCCTAATGAATACAAAAGCTAGCTACAAGAAACATTCAGAGGTTGTGATTTCTAGCGTAGAAGGTGTTACTACTGGTATCAGCTGTAATCTGCAGTGAAACCTGGCCGCAAGTTTTCAATTCTACAACACCACCATATGGGTATTGAATCCTTACATGATGCCCATTTAAATCAAGCATGTCTTTATAATGCATGTACATACCAGTCCTCTCAAAAGTGACCTGCTCTTTCTAGCTGCTCTCCACTCTAGCTAATTGATGGAGGTCCAGAATTAGGGACACCACTATATTAATTTAGAATGCTCTAACAGGGAATTTGAAAATGGGCTTTCTAAATCAGCCAATCCTTTAACTTACAGGGTAGCCACTAATATGTGGCACCGTATAAACAGTATTCATGCTTTTAGAGGAGAGCTATTTGCATATTTTCCACAGGGAGCATTCCATTAACGCAACCCTATGGTCCCGAGACATTTTAAATTTGATGGGGTATATGCAGTAATAGTAACTGGTGCCCTCCAGTTGTGCCCCTCCGCCGTGGATCCGCCGTTTTAGGGTCCCCTCTGTGCTGTCCTAAAATGGCTGCAGCGCTTCTTAGACTACGAGTCTGAGACACTCCCACTGTTCTTGGATTGGCCAGAGCTGCTCAAATCCAATGCGTTAACAGAGGGAGTGTCTTAGTCTGAGAAGCGCTGTGGACATTTTGAGACAACACAGAGGGGACCAGATGGTCGCTTTAAGGCCCTGTTAACACGGTGGAACTTGCAGGCAGAAAAAAACTGCCTCAAGGCAGATTTTGACCTGCCTGCACTTTCTTGCCACGGTTTTTCGCCCGCGACCATTGAGCGCCACGGGCAGAAAACACTGCGTAAAACGCTTTCTCTGCCTTCCATTGATTTCAATGGAAGGTCAGAGGCGGAACCGCGGCAAGAAAGAGAATGTCTCTTTTTTTAACGTGAGCGGCTAAAAGCAGCCGTGGGGAAAAAAGGCCTCTGCCTCCCATTGAAATCAAGGAAAGGCGGATTCGGCAGTTTTTTGGCGCTGATTCCGACGCAGTTTCTGCGTCAAAATCAGCATAAAAAAACTCTGTGTGAACTGGGCCTAAGTCTCCCTACCATGTACCATTAATAGTTCAACTCGAGTAGAAGCAGCATTCTATGGAGACCAGTAGTCATCTAAAAGCAGTGGCAGCACTATGTGCTATGTGACAGGTGGTGACACTTAAATCTCGGATCTAATGGTTTCATTCAAAAAGAAAAAACCCAAGTAGCGAAGCTCTGGAGAGAGAGTACATATGTGGAGATCAATACAAGGATTTGGAATTTCAGATAACGATCCTGACATTTCGGACTAAATGACTGTATACCACAAGAATCTGTCCTTCCAGTCAGACACAAGGATGTATTTTTCCACATTACAGGTACCAATCAATCGTCCATAGGACAACTCTGGAATTTCTGCACCCTTTTATCCCTGATTTTCCTGTGAATATAGGCACCAGAAGATTATCATGGTACAATACCATCTATCGAGTAGCTACAGCTCATGTTATACCCTAAATAAGCAGCAAAAACGGCACATAAAAGCTTTTTTGTTCTACAGTGACGTTGCCGTTAATTGCTCTAAATTACCAATTTTCTGCACTCCACTATCATTAAGCTATCATTAAGCACAGTACAGAATAAGTTTAAGAATTTGCTACCGAGGCAAGATATGTGAGACTTGTGAATAGAGAATACATTAGCATTCTTTGTTCATACATAAGGATATGTGTATTTTTAATTACATTAGCGTCAAAGTAAACATATCACATTGTTATTCCTTTTCAATCCATTTTTTTTTATAAAAAAAAAGAAACAATATTTGGAAAACAGGAAATATTGGAAAATGGGAACACTGACTATAAACGCATATCGATGGATAATGAACTTCTACAGTATAAGAACCTATAAAAAGTGGTTTTACAAAAAATCAAAATCAAATAATGAATACTATTTTCATCAGTTTTCTATTTATCACAATCCATGAATAAACAACTGCTAAGATTGTATTCAACTACGTAGCTAATGGTCCCTTTAATTGATCAGTGGTGGGCTTCTGCTGACAGACATAAATAACTAGAGGAGATAAAACAAAGCTGGCAGACGTCCCTGAAGTTCTACCACCTTGGCATAGGACTGTGGGCAGCATCACTAGTCATTTCTCCCTCCTTCTTAAACAATTCAGTTTGTTAGGTTGTCACATCTTCATTGAAGATCTGGGCTTCCTGGATCAATAAGGCACAAAGCTGTCGTCTGGATAGAAATCAACTGGCTGATCTGCAGGAAATACTTCCTCACTTGACGGAGATAAAAACGACAGAGATTTATAGATGGTGTAAGTGCCAATAGTTTAAAAGAGTTACCAAAGATACATGATTCTTGGGACAAGCAGGAGTTCCAAACAGGGAACTAACCACCACATTAAGACTTTCTATGTCTATCTCGTGTTAAGTGGTCATAATTGGGGGGGGGGGGTAAACCCTCAGACCCTCAAACCATGAAATAGCCATGGCAACCTCATGCACTACAGAACTCCAATAAGTTTCCTTCCTGTTCAAACATGTATTGTTGGGAATTCAATTAAAGCCTTTCCCTTGAATAAATGTTGTACTTTAAGTCGAACTAGGTATAACCTGGGAGGCCTGGGGGTTTATACGAAAAAAAACTGGATCCGCTTACCATGCACCTCAGAAGTTTCAGACACCACGTTTTGATAATGTTGGTGCTTGTAGTCATAGACGATTCTGTGTCGGTAAAAGATGCAAGTGGTAGGGTATGTTCACACGAGGGCGTCCGTTACGGCTGAAATTACGGGGATGTTTCAGCCTGAAAACATCCCCGTAATTTCAGCCGTAACGGCATGTGCAGGCGCTTGAACGCTGCGTCAATTATGGACGTAATTGGCGCTGCTATTCATTGGAGTCAATGAGTAACGGCTCCAATTACGGCCAAAGAAGTGACAGGTCACTTCTTTGACGCGGGCGTCTATTTACGCGCCGTCACTTGACAGCGGCGCGTAAATATACGCCTCGTGTGAACAGACAAACGTCTGCCCATTGCTTTCAATGGGCAGATGTTTGTCAGCGCTATTGAGGCGCTATTTTCGGGCGTAATTCGGGGCAAAAACGCCCGATTTACGTCCGTAAATAGGCCGTGTGAACATACCCGTAGATAAATTGAAGAATGTGATGTCCAGCACTTGGCCATTAAAATCCAAACTTTAATTCATACGTTTAAAACAAAGTAAAAACTTTCCCGGGAAGAGCGCTAAGTTATTATTAAAGTTTGGATTTTAACATACTGAGTGCAGGCCTGGAGGTTTGCCTTTGCCCACTTGAAATGAGGTCTCAGATGTTAGTGCCCCAGATAAAGCCTGTTAACACTGTGTTTCTTCTGTATGTTTGACTCATACGTCAAATGTACCCATAGGCTCCCATTGTACCGATAGATACCGAAAAAGTGTCCTTTTAGCCATTATCAAGCGGCATAAGTTGTGTGTACCGTTTTTTCGCTGGATAGAATAGTGTCGTCAGCTACGCTATTCTATTCAGAGGCATCCAGTAAAAAAACGCATATATTTAATGAGTGCGATAAAAGCCTATGGCGACGGATGTCACTGTATGGCATCTTTTATTAGCCTTGTTAAACGTATACATTGGGAAGCGCCAGTGACGTAATATATGGACTGTTATCAATGTAGTTTCTTGATGCAGTAGAGGCCACCCCTCTGCTAAAAACGGCAAGACAGCAAGACCTTTATAGCTGCCGCAGTCTCTGTGGCTTATCTCCGGGGTAGCTAGGCCCCAGGAAAGCTCCAGTGACAAAGCCTGTGATGGTGCCCAATAGTGGCATCCATCACCCATAAGCTATAATGGTATCCATTTACATCATGAAAAGGGTCATAGGAGTCCATGACATATCCATTAGATGAATATTATTATAGCCTATGGGTCATGGATGCCACTATTAGGCATTCCCCAAAGCCTTGAGAGATTTTTCCCAGGGTATATACGTTAAAGAGACTCTGTCACCAGTTTATCAATTCCCTATCTCCTAACTAGTCTAATAGACGCTTTGCTGCTGATAACTACAGTGTGATTTGTTTTGAAAAACGTTTATTATTTGCAAAGTTATGAGAATTTTTCTAAATATGTAAATGAGCCTTTATTAGACAACTGGGAGGTAACAGCAGCGATTCTCCTGAGGTGGAGCGACCTCACAGCCTCTGACGCTGTCCTATCAGAATGAAGCTGCTTCACACCGTGTGAGAGACTGAGGCTGGAGGGAAGGGGGATCACTTTAAACAGCCATACCTTGGGCTGTGGACCACCTAGTGGTGGCATATGAAAGAGCAAAGCGCCTATTAGATTAGTTAGGAGATAGGGAATTAATAAATTGGTGACAGAGTCCCTTTAAACGGAGGACGATAATTATTATTTCGCCAATTCATGTTTTTTAAAGTCATAAATGTCTTTCTATTCACATATACAGTTGCACAACACAGGCATGACTTTTGGTATTTATTTCTTATAATTTCCCAGTTTTGTTAGTAACACATGAGATAGATGTCTGTCCTCACTCCCCTAAAAGCCTGCATGATCAGATTAGCCATGCATGTTTGTTTATTTCAATAGGGAGAGGGGGATAAACCTCTTCTAGACACCACTTATCTCCCAGGGAAACAAAGCATCAGGAATATTAAAATCTATTGGATTGTCAGGTGATGCTTCAGAAATCAGTAACAATGAAGTAACAATGTAACAATGTATTATCCTGTATCAATCAGTTATAGATAATGCTCAGGACTAATGTTTAAATATGAAACATACCAGGTTTTGTGAAAATAGTAAATCACAAAACGTAAAGATTAAATAAGTTACTAAATTATTAATGTTGAATTTGTGTGTGATTTAGGCTTCGTTCACATCTGCGTTGGGACTCTGTTCATGGGTTCCCGTCGGACCTTTCCGTTAGGGGAACCCATGAACGGAATCCAAACTGAAACAAATGGAAACCACAGGTTTCTATTTGCATCACCATTGACGGATCCGGTGCAAACGGTTTCCGTTTGTCACCGTTGTGTAAACGGTGACAGACTAAGGCTTTTTGCCGAAACGGCCGTCAGGGTGTGATGCCAGACAGCCAGACATTGTTTCATGGGTAAGCGTTAAACAATCATGTACATGCTTTGATATACGTATCTATTTGTTCAGTACAGCTGCTATTTTGCATGGATGATTTACACATTCGCCTATTTTATGTTGGGTATACACTACTCATCTACACACATGCATTTACTATTATGCAATGATTACTTCATTCTTTACTATTGTTACTAGGTCAATATTGCTGCTTGAGCCCATAGTCCCGTAGATATCCTAGGATTGATTATCCATTGTTTATTCTGATTTTGGAGCTTAAAACCCCTTTCTTGTGATACTTTGATATTTTACATACATGTATGTTGTATATATTTATTACTCTTCTAGATGAGTGCTGTCCGGCCTCCATCTTACACTCTGTGGCAATCATCTTTGATACATTTTTTATGTACTTTTAAATGTTTTTCTAAACCATAAAATGTATATGTGTTATAGCAATGGTGTGGTATTGACTCTTTCTGTAGGTTGTTATTATTATCAATTTAATGAGTCATCACCGGTGACTAAGTATCGGGCTTATATATGCCATTCCCCCACATATAATTAATGGCACATTTATTGGACTATGACTAAGAGGAAGAGGGGGATTGTGGTTATCTGCCATGTAGGTCTAGAGTACCGTTGTGTAAAGGTTCCATTTTTTTTATGCAATCAATACCGTAGTCGACTGCACTATTGATTCCGTCAAATCAACGGAACCCTTACACAACCGTGACAAACGGAAACCATTTGCACCGGATCCGTCACCATTGAAATCAATAGGTTTACGTTTGTTTCAGTTTGGCTTCCGTTCATGGGTTCCCCTGACGGAAAGGTCCGACGAAACCCATGAACGGAGTCCAAACGCAGATGTGAAAGAAGCCTTAGAACATCATTTCTAAGTGTAAAAACTAGTGGTCAGAACAGCTAAGGAAGAAACCCTAATAGCTCTGAAAGTAAGTAATATACCAGCCAGTCAATCATTAGACATTGTATTCTCTAAATAATGAATGACTAGTCAACTAGTTATTAGAAGGTGCAAATATTAGATTATTCATACAACATTATCATACAAGGATAAGATAATATATAAGGCAAATGTTTACACCCAGGATCATCAACATGGTACAGACACAATCGGTAAAATACATCATTATGCTACCAGAATGGTAATCCCATAATACATTTGTATCTTCTCTTTAGACATATTATATTTGTGACCAGGCAACTGTTATAGATGATATGATTATAAGTGCCTGAGGGCCAATGTAGAGTTCAGATATGAAAGGAAAAATGGTTAACACATTTATCAAGCAAGAAAAGCACATACATGGGTCATTATCTGGGACGGACAACATTAGACCACTCCACAGTTAGACCACTCCAGGAGCCACTTTGACTCTTTAGTGACCTAGCAATAATCGCACTCATAAAAATAAATAAAAATGTAGTCCAGCAGCAGAATTATACAGTGAAGGAAATAAGTATTTGATCCCTTGCTGATTTTGTACGTTTGCCAACTGTCAAAGTCATGAACAGTCTAGAATTTTTAGGCTAGGTTAATTTTACCAGTGAGAGATAGATTATATAAAAAAAAAAAAAAAGAAAATCTCATAGTCAAAATTATATATATTTATTTGCATTGTGCACAGAGAAATAAGTATTTGATCCCCTACCAACCATTAAGAGTTCAGACTCCTCCATACCAGTTACACGCTCCAAATCAACTTGGTGCCTGCATTATAGACAGCTCTTACATGGTCACCTGTATAAAAGACTCCTGTCCACAGACTCAATTAATCAGTCTGACTCTAACCTCTACAACATGGGCAAGACCAAAGAGCTTTCTAAGGATGTCAGGGACAAGATCATAGACCTGCACAAGGCTGGAATGGGCTACAAAACCATAAGTAAGACGCTGGGTGAGAAGGAGACAACTGTTGGTGCAATAGTAAGAAAATCGAAGACATACAAAATGACTGTCAATCCACATCGATCTAGGGCTCCATGCAAAATCTCACCTCGTGGGGTATACTTGATCCTGAGGAAGGTGAGAGCTCAGCCAAAAACTACACGGGAGGAACTTGTTAATTAACTCAAGGCAGCTGGGACCACAGTCACCAAGAAAACCATTGGTAACACATAACGCCGTAATGGATTAAAATCCTGCAGTGCCCGCAAGGTCCCCCTGCTCAAGAAGGCACATGTATAGGCCCGTCTGAAGTTTGCAAATGAACAGCTGGATGATTCTGAGAGTGATTTGGAGAAGGTGCTGTGGTCAGATGAGACTAAAATTGAGCTCTTTGGCATTAACTCAACTCGCCGTGTTTGGAGGAAGAGAAATGCTGCCTATGACCCAAAGAATACCGTCCCCACTGTCAAGCATGGAGGTGGAAACATTATGTTTTGGGGGTGTGTCTCTGCTAAGGGCACAGGACTACTTCACCGCATCAATGGGAGAATGGATGGAGCCATGTACCGTCAAATCCTGAGTGATAACCTCCTTCCCTCCACCAGGACATTGAAAATGGCTCGTGGCTGGGTCTTCCAGCACGACAATGACCCGAAACATACAGCCAAGGCAACAAAGGAGTGGCTCAAAAAGAAGCACATTAAGGTCATGGAGTGGCCTAGCCAGTCTCCAGACCTTAATCCCATCGAAAACTTATGGAGGGAGCTGAAGATCCGAGTTGCCAAGCGACAGCCTCGAAATCGTAATGATTTACAGATGATCTGCAAAGAGGAGTGGGCCAAAATTCCATCTGACATGTGTGCAAACCTCATCATCAACTACAAAAAACATCTGACTGCTGTGCTTGCCAACAAGGGTTTTGCCACCAAGTATTAAGTCTTGTTTGGCAAAGGGATCAAATACTTATTTCTCTGTGCACAATGCAAATAAATATATATAATTTTGACTATGTGATTTTCTGTTTTTTTCTTTATATAATCTATATCTCACTGGTAAAATTAACCTAGCCTAAAAATTCTAGACTGTTCATGTCTTTGACAGTGGGCAAACTTACAAAATCAGCAAGGGATCAAATACTTATTTCCTTCACTGTATATGCATTGGGTATTTGGTTTGAGGGACTCATCCCGTCCTGGTCATTATTATATTTTAATAAAAGTAAAACATCTTCAATCTTTCAACTAATAATAATTTTGACAAATCAAGGCACATGCATGCTGGAGCTCATATAGCAATGAATTTGGAACCAGATCCTGAGAAAACACAAATAACATTTTTATTTCTACTATTTTAAAGAAGAAAGTTTCAACACTGATATTACCCATATGAAAAATGAATTGACTAGTTAAAATTAAAAACTGGTCACATCATCTTTAGCAGCAATGACTGAAGTTAAAAGCTTCCAATAATTTGACATTAGAATTTTATATCCCTGTTGTATCTAAACTTCACCATATATAGAAGCTTACCTGTAGCATCAGAGTGAAGTGGTTACCATAATGTTTCTACAAAAATGCTATGCCACAATCAGGTGTAATTTGAGAAAACAAAAAAGTAAATTAAAAGTTTTTGAACTACATCTGGGAAGGGTTAAAAAGATATTTCTGATCTCTATCGACCCACAGCCAAAGACATTTTATTCACATGTAGACTTGGAACAAAGGTAAAACTTTTCAAGGACTAGCCAGCCTGTCAAAATTGTTCCAAGATCACAGTGACTACTAACCCAGGAAATTTCAAGACATTCAAAGAACAATAAGAGATTGGGCAAAAATGGGATTCATGAGAGAGCAGCAAGTAGATAATCATTGTTAACCATTGCTATTCTCACCTTACAAACCTGACTAATGTTCTATGGATACATAAGAAAAACATAGGAATAGTCAAACATGGTGGTGATAATGCAACTTTGGAACCGGGACAACTCATCATAATTTAAGGAACTGTCAATACTGCACTTTACCAGAAATGTGTTTCGTTGACTGTCCAGTCCCCTGTCTGTAAGCTGAAACTGAGGCTGGGTTCACACGAGCACATTAACGTTCGTAATGGACGGACGTATTTCGGCCGGAAGTCCCGGACCGAACTCAGTGCAGGGAGCCGGGCTCCTAGCATCATAGTTATGTACGATGCTAGGAGTCCCTGCCTCTCTGCAGGACAACTGTCCCGTACTGTAATCATGTTTTCAGTACGGGACAGTAGTTCCACGGAGAGGCAGGGACTCCTAGCATCGTACATAACTATGATGCTAGGAGCCCGACTCCCTGCACTGAGTTCGGTCCGGGACTTCCGGCCGAAATACGTTCCGTCCATTACGGACGTTAATGTGCTCGTGTGAACCCAGCCTAAAGGTGAATTGGTTAAGCAAAGCAATGACTAAATAATGCACAAGCAAGACTACACCTGACTTGCTGAGACTCAAAATGTTGCATTTGTATTAGCCTGGTCAAGCAAGCAGTGTTAGAACCTCAAACAAGCAGCTCGTGCATGAACTACCAATTGTTGGTTCTTCAGCTCTACAGTGGGTTAACAGTCTTCAAAGCAATGTGACAGTCTGATATTGTCATTGCTGCTGAAGTTGGCGCTACCAGTTATTAAATGTAAGTTGTCTCAGGATAGACATTGATAGCATCAATGTCTGATTGGTACGGGTCCGACCAGTTGTGAATTTCCATAAGGAGCCGAGGGGAGATGAAGTGGCACATAGTTTTCCAAGTGCCGCTGTCACTTTGTTCTCGCATAACTTACAGTATACAGTAGGTGTTATATAATTTGTTCCTTAAATAAATGCATTAATAATACAAAAACTGTGTTATGTGTTCACTGTGGTTCCCTTTGTCTCCTATCACATTTTTTTTAAGATCAAAAAGAATTTAGTGTGATGTACAATGACGTTACAAGGTGGTTTGGGTTAGACCTCTTTCAGACTGTGCTGTACGTTTAACGCAGAAAAGCTCCTGATGCATATGTGAAACGTATCCATAGGCTCCCATTATACTGATTGAAGCCAAAAGAGTGTTCTTTTGGCCTCCTTTGGGCGGTATACGCTGGGTATACAGTTGTTTTGCTGGGTAGTATAGCGTAGGCATCTAGAGGCATCCAGTACCAATGTATAGTGAATTTTTAACATGGTCGCCTATGGGTGATGGGTGCCAAGGTACCCTATGTGTATCCATCACAGGAGGATAAGGCTAAACTGTGTGAAGTGAAGATAAAAGGAGCCACCCATGACAGCCCCCCCCCCCCCGAACCCTGTACTTATTAAAACTATGTTTTCTCCGAAACGGCACAGCGCTTTAGAGTAAAGCATAGTTTTATGTAATCTCCCTGTAAAGGGAGCCACTAAACCTCCATCATGCCATTAAATGGCTGGGATTTAGTGTTCTAAACCTGCCAACGTTTAGGCAATTAGTAAAATAACATACAAGTTATTGAGATGAGCGGCAATAGGCACATGCGAATAGCAAGGTGTACTGCAAGTAAAGCAAAGTGTACTGTCCACGACTACATGTGCACGATGCGCCTGCACCGGATGTCGCCGGACTCCCCTCAGTAATCAATTATTTTGCTAACTTTTGCCTAAACGGCCGGTTTCCGTATGGGCAGGGTTGAAACATTGCTAATGGTTTCAGTTTGTCACCATTCCGTCAGGTTTCCGGGTTTTTTTTATGGAATCAATAGTGCAGTCTTCTGCACTATTGATTTCCGTCCAAAAAAACGGAAACCTGACAGAATGGTGACAAATGGAAACCATTAGCAATGTTTCCGTCACCATTGATATCAATGGTGATGCAAACGGAAGCTAAGGTTTCCGTTTGCCTTTCCGTTGAGGAAGCTAAGGTTTCCGTTTGCCTTTCCCCACGGAAACCTCAGACGGGACCCCTTAGCGGAAAGCCAACGCTGATGTGAACAGGCCCTAACAGTACATTAATAGGATCACTTCTCTCAGCTGAACTCCCAGAAAATCTGTGTCTGACTCCTAACAGATGCTCTATGATAAAGATTTACCCAAAGGAGACCATAGATACTGAATATGTGACTAACATTCTATGCTTTCATACAGAGCCTTAGAGGTCTTGATCCGCGATGTACAAGTTACATGAGTTTCCCACTATGATGATGTCCCACTGTACAGTATCCATACATACTATAAAAATGAAGCATTTATTTGTATATTTAGCTAGTGTGATTGCATCATTGTATTCTTCTGCACCACTTACTTATAACGCCTCTGTCTCTAGCCAGAAATGTCTAATTTCCATCAAAACTTATGCAACACTTTAATTCCCAGTAGGCAAATCACCTACAACTTAAAGTGTAACTAAACCTTCAACAAACTTAAGACATGTCATAGTGAAATGTCAGAAGTTTTGATCAGTGGGGGGCAGCTCTGAGACCGCCACCGATCGCTAAAACAAAGCGGCAGAAGCGCTCGGGTGAGCGCTAAGCCGCCTAGTTTCTGATCAGCTTTTTTCGGAAAGCCGATCTAGCGGCGTACGGGCCCATAGACTTTCTATTGAGTCCATAGACCGCTACATCTGCTTTCCGAGGAAAGCCGATCAGAAAAAAAGCGGCTCAGCCGCTTTGTTCTAGCGATTGGTGGGGGTCTCCGTGCTCGGACCTCCACTGATCAAAACTTCTGACATATCACTATGACATGTCAGAAGTTTGTTGAAAGTTTAGTTACCCTTTAAGGAGTCTGCATACACATAAATGAACACAAAATATTGTGGTTTTATACAAATGTAATAGAGAGTGATATACTACTCTGGACCCCTCTATTAGATAGAGAGGAAAGCTGCTATAAAGACGGGTTCTCCCTCTGGGGACAAGAAGCCTTACATGGTACCCAATTAATTCAATGGCCAATGTTACGCATGGATGGTCTATTGATATCAACCGACTTGGTGTAATGCTTTATTTTCAGCAGTGCTGAGGAAAATAAGGGTATGTGCACACACACTAATTACGTCCGTAATTGACGGACGTATTTCGGCCGCAAGTCCCGGACCGAACATCATAGTCCCGGACTTATGTACGATGCTAGGAGTCTCTGCCTCGCTGCAGGACAACTGTCCCGTACTGAAAACAAGATTACAATACGGGACAGTTGTCCTGCAGCGAGGCAGGGACTCCTAGCATCGTACATAACTATGATGCTAGGAGCCCGGCTCCCTGCACTGTGTTCGGTCCGGTACTTGCGGCCGAAATACGTCCGTCAATTACGGACGTAATTAGTGTGTGTGCACATACCCTAATACTCACAGGCTGCTTCATATGCAGAGTGGTGGCTCAGTGGTTTGAAGTACTGGTTTTCCAGGTTTAACATCTGAATGGAGTTTGTATGTTCTCTCCAAGTTTGCATAGGTTTCCTTCATATACAGTAGTCTAGTTTACTCCCACATTCTAAAAAAGGCTCAAAGGTATGTACACCTTTGAAATTGGTTTTTTTATATATAAAAAGTTCTATCAGTGTGTTTTGTGCAACTTCCTAAATACTTTTTATTAAAAACTATTTTTACTTTTTGAGATGCAGCTGCTTTGTATACTGTATACAGAGCAGCTGTATCTAGTGCTGAAATATGTATCCGTCAGGGCAGCGGGACTGACGGGTTCAGTGTCAGGGGGTCAGATCGAGCTGCTATTGATCACATCTAAGTTCACAACTTAGATGTGATAGATTACAGGTGGATCCTGCGTGTCAGAGACACTCAGGACCCGCTGACACTGAACCCGTCAGTGCTGCTGAACTGACAGATTCAGTTCTCAGCACACGATACAGCTGCTCTATATACAGGATACAAAGCAAATGTATCTCAAAAAGTAATAAGAATTTTTAATAAAAAGTATTTAGAAAGTTGCACAAGACACACTGAGAGAAATTTTTACAGAAAAAAAAAAGATTTCCAAAGGAGTACATAGCCTTTAGTATAGCTTTCTATGAAACTGGACCTAGTGTGTTTATGCATGTGAAAGGCAAATTAGATTGTGAGCCTCATTGGTGACAGGGTCTGATGTCAGTGATGGCAATCTCTGCACAGATTTATAGAATCTGTTGGCGCTTTATAAGCAACTTGAAAGAAATCATATATGTTACTGTGAGGGGCGAAGCTAAAGGCTCATGGGCCCGCGTGCAAGAATTCAGCTTGGGACCCCCTACCCGTCCCCAGCACCACCATCATCATCAGACCCCTGCGCACTCCTATGCCCAGACGCCTTGCCCAACAGCCCCCATAGTATAATGCCCCCACACAGTTAATGCTCCCATAGCTGCCCCCACACAGTATAATGCCCTATAACGTATACTGCCCCCCCATAACAGCCCCATACCGTATAATGCTCCCCATATCAGCCCCCATACAGTATAATGCCCCCCCCCACAATATCAGCCCCCCATACAGTATAATGCCCCCATATGTGCATAATTACTTACCTATCCCCGTTCCCACGTCGAGTGGAAGATCCTTCGCCTCCTCCGGTGTGTGCTATGAGTGACTCAGCGAGGCAGGCGTGATGATGTCGCTACATCCCGCCTGCCTGCGTCGAGCCGCTCAGGGCACAGGGAATGCTGGATCATGGAGATGTCAGCTTCTTGCTCCAGCATTGATTGGAACCGGGACCTCGGTGAGTGACTCACGAACCCCCAGGGGGACGCGATCCACATTGTAGGGGTGTCACGATACCAAAATTTGGACTTCGATACCGATACTTCATTTACTTTGCCAACAGTAATAAAAATTAAAAAAGTTCTTTCGTTTTCTAATGTGAGGCGCGACGTGTGATGATGAATTTTGAATGTGCCTCACATTAATAGTAATTAACCCCATCATGTTTCTCAGTCATAATGGGTTAATATGTAAGGTACATGATGGGGTTAATTACTATTAATGTGAGGCACATGGAGGTTAAATTCAAAAATGGACCCATTCACTTTCATTGAGCGCGGACACATTTCCGTAGCGCTACGGATGGGTGTCCGTGCCGTAGAAATGTTCCGAAAATTATGGAACATGTCCGTCCTTTTGCATTTTGCGGGCCGTGCTCCCATACAAAGTATGGGAGCACGGCCCGAAAATGCGGGTGGCAGTCGCGGCCGGCCGTGCCCGCAATCGCGGGCCGTGATTGCGGGCACGGTCGTGTAAATGGGGCCTAAGTGATAGAAAGCAATTTTTATTTTATTTTTTTACAGAGTACACATCATAAATGATGCAAAAAAATAGTTGTGCAGGTTATTACAGCCGCGCCAATACCGATTATGTGCATGTTTTATGTATTGAGACTTATTTTAATGTTTATTGTAAAAAAGGTGTATGTGTATTTTTTTTATTTAACATTACTTTGTTTTTACTTTATTTTTAAACTTCAATAATGTGCTCCTATAGCTATATGCCAGTACATTAGCCTGTGTACTGATAGTACACAGGCAGTTGTTAGGACATACCTCAGTATGCCCTAACAGGAAATATGGTCAGACAGCACTGGGGTCCTTCAATAGACCCTGGGCTGTCTGCCCATATATGGTATGTCCCTTAATCGCGTCACAGGAATTCCCTGTGACACGATCCAGGGGCATCCCCCCTCCTCACTTTCCCCTGAATGCTGCAGTCCGCTGTGATCGCAGCATTCAGGAGAATAGTGGCGGAGAGGAGAGGTCTCTCTGATCTCCGCCGTTATAGAGCGGGGCTGCGGCTGTGTAATACAGCCATTGCCTCGCTCCTGACAACAAGTGCGCGCGCGGTCAGCATGAGGTGATGCGGCCGGCGGAGCACTAATGAGCGGCGGTTCAGGCACTGAAGACAGAACATGGGGGTGTTTTGTAGTGCGCCCGCCATGTTCTGTCTTCAGTGCCGCAGATCATTAGTGCAGCGCCGGCAGCGTCGCATCATCCTGACGGCGCGCACATGTCAGGACTCAGGAGCGGGGCAGTGACTGTATTACACAGCCGCAGCCCCGCTCTCATAGTCATGTGTACTATACTGTATTGTGCAGTTTGCGGTGGAGGAGGGGGGGGGGCTGTGATTTAACGCCCTCTCCACCGCAAACAACACAATACATTACAAGGCATCACAACACAATACATTACATTACAATACATTACATTACAACACAATACATTACATTACATTAAACTGCAGCTTACCTGGAGTCCTCCGCACCGATTCTTCTGCTCTGTCTGGAAGCCATGTCACGTGACAACACGGTCACATGGTACACTAAGTGTACCATGTGACAGTAACCAGGAAGTGCCGGCTTCACGGCACAGAATATTTAATTCGGAAACATGCTGTATGGCAACGGGGGCCCGTGGGCCCCCCAGGCTTAGGGGCCCGGTCGCAGCTGCGACCGCTGCGACCCCTATAGCTACGCCACTGGTTACTGTCCTTTAACTTGTGCATTCATTTTTCAAAACCATAAAACAAGCCAAACATTTTGTTAATTTTATCTATAAAATTCACAACTTGCTTCTATCTGGGTGCCAAAATATGTAATAAAATAGTTATGAAAACATATCCATAAAAACATTCTAAAAGGTAGAAGACGTCTTGGTAAATCATGACACACATTATTATTAGGCCTGTGGAATATACCAGTTTCTAAACAGCATATGTAAAAATGACCAAATAATAGCATAAAGCCGAAGGGGGACACAGAGAAAATAAATAAATGGCTGAATGTGCCTAGCAGCATAAATATGTTCTCCAATCAATAAATATGGCTATACTGCCTGTCAGAATTAGGACCCCAAGCTTTAATAACAGGGACCACAGAGGCTTTGGGCTCTGAAGTTTGTCTGTTTACTTACATCTCAGAGTATATTCGCATGGGGCAGATTTGTTGCAAAAATTTCTGCTACTGTCAAATTGGCCACGTCTGAACATACCCTAAAAGTATTCGACAACTGTTAGGGTATGTGCACACACACTAATTACGTCCGTAATTGACGGACGTATTTCGGCCGCAAGTAGTGGACCGAACACAGTGCAGGGAGCCGGGCTCCTAGCATCATACTTATGTACGATGCTAGGAGTCCCTGCCTCGCTGCAAGACAACTGTCTCGTACTGAAAACATGATTACAGTACGGGACAGTT
The DNA here is from genome assembly GCF_050947455.1 of Rhinoderma darwinii. Taxonomy (NCBI): domain Eukaryota; kingdom Metazoa; phylum Chordata; class Amphibia; order Anura; family Rhinodermatidae; genus Rhinoderma; species Rhinoderma darwinii. The sequence continues at coordinate 71,052,459 of NC_134694.1, read as the reverse complement.
GTCCTGCAGCGAGGCAGGGACTCCTAGCATCGTACATAAGTATGATGCTAGGAGCCCGGCTCCCTGCACTGTGTTCGGTCCGGGACTTGCGGCCGAAATACGTCCGTCAATTACGGACGTAATTAGTGTTTGTGCACATACCCTTAGATTAGCCATGTTTTGGGTTTTTTCCGGGAGAACTTCTTGAATTTTGTTGTGAACACAAGAACATAGAAGGGTTCCAATACATCAAACTAGAGGATAAATGCGGAAATCTATACTGTATAAGTTTACTAATTTTGCAACTACACTTCATTATTTCATTTGTACTCGTCCTGAGTTTAGCCTGTAGATATATAGTATTATAGTCCAGAGCTGAACTAGGGGCTTCAGAGCTGAACTCTCCCAGTATACAATGCTGGTTCTATGTTTATACAGCTTGCTGTGATTATTTATTTTCTGAGAAGTGTGGTCTACACAATGCTCTGAATAGTAATATGATGTTCAAAAAGCTAACTGTTCCACAGAATGATTAAAGCTCCAATGCGCCGGCAAACATCTGCCCATTCATTTGAATGTGTATCGGACGTGTACGTGTGAACATACCCTAACAATGCAGGGTATCTCTTTAGGTTGACACTCCAAGCAGAATACCTTTCACCAAATGGACCTAAATAGGGTTAAAAAACATACTAAAAGGACCGTATTTAATGCGTTTCAGTTCCGTGTGCCATCAGTGTGCATTCTGTGTGGCATCAGTATGACGTCCGTGTTCTGTCCGTGATTTTCACACACCCATAGACTTCATTAGGCGACGTGGTCCGCAAAAATCAGACCAGAATAGGACATGCAGTGATGGAAACACGCTGCGTGAAAATTTACGGATGTCTGAATAGCCCCATTGAATTGCATAGGTCCGCGCGCTGTCCGTGTTTTTAACGAACAGTACACGGACGTATACAACGCTTTTCTGAATAAGGCCTAAGGGTGTTAAGGCAGTAGGTCTTGAGAACTCCTTACTTGGTTGTAGCTGCAGGGCCCTGACATCATTATTGCCCACCCTCTGCCATGGCCACCACCGTTGTATACTGTTGGAGAGTATTATGCTCTTTTATGCTTGCTTTATATCTATTATAGCTGATTTCTCCTGCATTCCATTGCACAGGAAAACCTCACAACAGGAAGAACCTGGCCACTCAGTTACTGTTTTGTAACAGCAGGTATACTTTAAAGTGTATCAAGCATAATTTATTTTTGTTTTAATCAGTAGTACATGTGAATACATGAAATTTAATATATCTTATTAGGAGCCTGGAGTTCTCCTTTCCCTGCAGTCTCTCTGTAAATGTTCAGAAAAAATCCTCAGTCCCCAAAAAATCCATCTAGACTAATACAGTAAATGGAAGACGGGGAGGAGGGGTATGCAGCTGCAGTTTCTCAATGAGGGGAGGGGGAGTGGAGAGATATCTGATTGGTTCAGAGTGCTTAAAACAGTACATCAGAGAGAGCCAACCCTCTCAGTAGGCATGGAGTGAGAAGAAAATATGCATTTTCAAGACATGTAGAGTGAACAGAAAAGACAAAGGTTAGGCCCACAATTTCTGACTACATCTAATATACATCTACAGCTGCCTAAATCGTGATTGTGGATTTTCTGGTAACAATATATACTCTGTAGTAGCTGATACATTTTGTAAACACAATAAGTTCTTCACATTCTTTTAAATTGTACATGAGAGCAAATGGTATGAGGTCATGACTTGGTATTTTGCAATATTTGTAACGATCTACAATGCTCACTGAAATTAGGATGATTTTTCAATTGCAACAAAGAAAACAGATAAGCTAAAACAACCTAAAACATACAGTGCCACTGGCAGCTGGAAAAGAGTAGTAACCTGGTGGTAGTAAACTGGGTTGGCTTTCCACATTGCCACTATGCCACCAGTCAGGTCCATATAATTATCACCATCACCGGTTATTTTGGTTGGATCGTAGCAAAAGTCCAATTCTGTAAACATAATTTTGGTTGTAGTAGGAAATTAAAGGCCAAATAAACATTTCTTATGTCGAAAATAGAATCTGTTAACGAGTTGGTGGCTATCAATTACCACCTCTCTCAGTAACGACATACGTGCATGTGAAGTACCATTAGCAAGTCGGCAGATGATGAAATGTATTGCACTTTGCAATATAGGACACACCAGTAAACAGAACACCATAAACATTGTTACTGTAAACATGTCATAGAAAGACAAACAGAAATCGATGGCGCATCTGTCAACATGAAATTCAGGATTGTCAGATTGCATCATGTATTCAATTATACTGAAAATCATTTCTTAAAGGGAAATTCCATTTAATCATGTATTAACTCTATATTTATCACTGTATATAGATTCATGTCAGGATTTTTGGAGGTTCTATTTTTGGAATCAGCAACCTCCTAACTGAAGCAGGTTCTGATGTACAACATAGTGCCACGGAAATGAATGGCATTCTTGATCTGCCATTGTGTCAGCATTATGGAAATCTCTGGATTGAATTGGTATTGGCATTTCCGAGATTACCAGAATCCATTTTATTTAAGCAAATTAGGAGGTGTCTGACTCCAATTTTACATATTACAAGGCAAAATATGAGCAAATAAGAATGTTAATAATAACAATGATAACAAGGAACTCCCCTTTAAATGAATGACACTGTATTACCAGCAAAATGATTAAAATCGTTAACTGATTAAATGCAAACCTTTGGGATGGGGAAATACAGTAACATGGATCAATATGACGTGTGAATAATAGAAGGCTATTAGCCAGAAGGAAATAATATTGGAACACAAACTGCAGGGTAAAGAAGAGAGCACTTCCAGCTAGGATGGAGTTAATACTTGTAGCCCATGTGATTATAACAAGGCAACAGGTAAGCGTGTAGTCCACTAGTCATCAATGCAATGAATGGAGGAGCGGAGCAGCAGTCAGTGCATGACACTTGTATGTGAGGGCAGCAGTGGGTGAATGGCTGCTGCCCTGCTTCCTATGTGAAGGGTTAATAATCATAATGATGATAATGTCACCGCCTGCAAACAGTTAATGCCACCCAGTGTGGGCAGTGTGTGGGCAGTGGGCAGTGATCAGGGTGTAAACAAGGTGTCACGGCCTCATTACTCCCCCTCCACCCCCTCTACCCACCCACCATGGGGCATTTACCCAGCATCAGCATCATCCTCATCCCAGTCCGAGCTCAGGACCCACCCGTGATGAGATCCTCTGAGCCTCCTCCTACAGCTGCCTGGCACAGTCCTGTATAAACCATTGCATCCAGCAGCCACGTTACACTTACGGGAAATCCCTTATCATAGCTGATTGATAGATAGATGGGTAGTAAATCACGCAGTGCGGATCAGGGCAGCGCCGCTGGCACAGCACGGCATGACCTCCTACCTGATGGAGCCATGGATGTGCAGGAAGGGTGAGCAGATCGCGCTGCCCCGGGCTGGAGAGGGAGACGCCGGCGCTGCTGCTGCTCCCTTCAGTCTGCAGTGCGGGCAGCGCGCATGCGGAGCGCACAGGCTGTGCTGACATGCAGGCTATGTGCCATCCACTCCTGGGGGGAGGAGGGGGGCTCTGCCAGGGGAGGGAGGAGGGGAACATCTGCCCCGGGACTTAACCCTGACACTACCGCCACGGGTCCTTCCTGCACTCTATATCAATACATAACAGAGATAAGGGGCGCCCTCAGTGGCTGCCATGTCATGTGCAGGAGGCTCATCTATCTACCTGCTGATTATTCTCTATGATGGCAGCAATGTCTCCGCCACACACAGGATGTAGCGATCAGGACACAGTTCAGGGACAGGTGATTATCTCCGTGTAAAGAGATCTTTGTTTCTATGACAACTCTATAAACTGTGCAGTAGTCACTGGCTGCTCCTCCCACTGACACAATGAGCTGGGCCACTGGAGGTTCTCCTATATTGAGGGCCGCCTGAAGGATTCAGCAATGTATAATGTTCTAAAATCCTCCTCCATGATTCAACCCAAAGACCACGTCTGGAATATGGGTACAGTTTGGCGCTCCACATTGTGAAAGGGATATAGAAATGCTAGGGAGGGTTCAAATGAGGGCGAGAGGAAGATTACATGGAATTCATGGTCTCCTATTACAAAATATATTGAAAAAAATTATTGCATTTGGTAAAAAGATTCCTTTGAAGTGATCTTATTAATATGAATAAATAAATACAAGGAGATCCCAAACAACTGGAACATGAAATAAGTGAGGGGCTAGGAGAGATCAATTACATGTGAAGGAAAAGCGGTATCATCATCAATGTAGGAAAGGGATCTTTACAGTAAGGGCGGGTTCACACATGGCGGAATTTCACTTAAATTCCGCTGCGGACACTCCGCAGCGTTAATCCGCAGCGGAGCCGTTTCTCCATTGACTTTCACTTTAATTTAGCAGTGTTCGTTTACACGATGCGTACAATTCCGCTGCGGAGCATAGGCTGCGGAGCGGAATTTGGTGTCCGCAGCATGCTCTGTCTGTTGCGGAGCAGTGGCGGACTGGTTGCGGACTCATGGCGGAATTTCTCCATTGACTTCAATGGAGAGTCAAAATTCCGCAATGAAGTCCGCAGATCTTATGTGTGCTGCGGAGCGTATTGTTTTTACTACCATGACATTTCTTCATTCTGGCTGGACCTATGTATTTCTAGGTCTACAGCCAGACTGAGGAAGTCAATGGGGCTCCCGTAATGACGGGAGCGTTGCTAGGAGACGTCTGTAAATAGTCACTGTCCAGGGTGCTGAAAGAGTTACGCGATCGGCAGTAACTGTTTCTGCACCCGGGACAGTGACTACCGATCTCAATATACATGTATCTGTAAAAAAAAATATAAGTTCATACTTACCGAGAACTCCCTGCGTCTGTCTCCAGTCCGGCCTCCCAGGATGACGTTTCAGTGTAAGTGACGGCTGCAGCCAATCACAGGCCAAGCACAGGCTGCAGCGGTCACATGGACTGCCGCGTCATCCAGGGAGGTCGGGCCGGATGCCGAAAGAGGGACGCGTCACCAAGACAACGGGCGGTAAGTATGAATTTCTTTGACTTTCACTAGGGAAAGTGCTGTCCCTTCTCTCTATCCTGCACTGAATAGGGAGAAGAGAAGCACTTTTCCTGCAGTCCGCAGCGGCCAGTCCGCATCAATTTTCTGCACATTTTGTGCAGATCCGCTGCAGAATCTGCAACGCAGATTCTGTGCGGCATTGATGCGGACAGTTGCGGAGGAATTCCGCAATGTGTGGTCATGCCCTAAGAGTATTCAAACGTTGGTCTACCCAGGGGGCTACATTTCCTTTCTATGGATGTGCCAGGTGTGAGAGTAAGTTTAGACTTGATAGACATGAAAACATGTGGAAGCAGAAAATGGCGGAGATAATGGGGCAGAGTTACTATGTTTGAGACGGTGTAAACTTAGACCAGGCAGAAGTGGCACCAAATCCATCCCAGTGGTGCAGGCTGTATAATAAATTTGGTGCATCTCGCTAGACTTGCTAGACACTTTTCTCCTCCTTATAGAACTTTTAATTTGGCTTAATGTATGACAAAATTTGAAGCCAAATCTTTGGCGCATTTTAAACCACGCCTCCTTTCTGTTAAGCCCCACTCCTTTTCCGGAATTTTTTTTTAAGTGCCTAGAGAGGTGCAAACATCTGTTCTAAAATTAAATTAGTACGCCAAAATGTGCTGAATTGTGGCCCATTTTCGACAGATTCTAGGCACAAACACATTAGTAAATCTGCCCCATTGTCTTCTACATCCCTGAGTTGTAAAGCCGCTATATGAACCATAATACGATATGTCACCGCCACATGAAGCATGTACAATATGTCTTACAATGTATGAGGAATATGTAGGGCAGAAATCCTTTCATAAAGAAGTTGTATGAGGTAAAACACTTCAGTCGTGACCCTCGTGTCTGGTGTCAGCGCTGTCGCTCCATGTAATATATGAGGAGTATCTGGCGGCACTATTTTCTCTTGTGGTTTATTACATTTATATTTCATGCTTCTGACTATATTGCACATTTGCTAAATATATTCACTGCATGTATTTATAAATACGCATCTAGAAAAAATCTTCATATTTGCTCCCACCTATAAGAACAATGTGGAAACTTGTGTGGAAACAGATGAAATCGCTGACATTTGTTTTTGCAAGAACTGGTTCTTTTTTTTTATATCAATGTATCATTAAATTGTCCAGAAATTAGGATCAACACATTGACATTGTTAGGGCCAATTCACACAGAGTTTTTTGACACGTTTTTTGAAAACGGGAAAAAACGCACGCGGTAAAAAGAAGCATCATGCCCTATCTTCGGGCATTTATGCCTCTGACCTCCCATTGACATCAATGGGAGGCAGAGAAAGCATATTTCACAGAGTTTTTTTCCCGTAGTACTCAATGGGCGCGAGCGAAAAACGCAGCGAAAATCACGGCAAACAGCGTGCAGGAAGGTCAAAATCTGCAGACTCTTGCAGAATTTTCCTCCTGCAAAAAAATTCCGTGTGAACTCAGCCTTATAAAGTATTCTTTTTATTTGATAAAACTGTTCTATTCATCAACCTTTACATTCATCTTTTATTTGCAGCAATAACAATTTCATAGAGATTTGACTTTTAGGCATTATTCAGAGGACGTTAAAATACATCCATGTGATGGCGGTTAAAACATGGCCGTCACACAGACGCATGTATTTCAATTGGGCCGTACACACGGCCATTGTTTCGAATGACCGCGTGAAAGGTCCGTTGAAAAAATAGAACCTGGCCTATTATCTTCCGTTTTCACGGATCCCCCCATAGGCTCAAGTCTATGGGGATCCGTGAAAACGGGACCCGCACTGGGGCACCTTGGATGTGAAAAATTTTACGTTTTTCACTTCCGAGTTTCCCCACGTTCGTGTAAATCTGGCCTTAAAGAGGCAGGGCTTCACAAACCCTGTCTCACATAAAATAATTTTTCTAACACCCTCCATTATTTACATATCGGTGCCGTTATATTTGGCACCCAATATGTAAATAAGCCCCTGAACTGTCAATGGGGCATTTCTAACTAACTAAAAGGCAAGGGGCGTGATATCTTCGCTCTGACACAGTCCAATCAGCTGCGGACAGTGTCAGGGCGGATTGCGCTGTGTTCCTTCCCGCGAGAACACACACAGACTTGCGTGCACGGCCGTTCAAGCGCACATCGACTGATGTAAGTAGATCTCCTCCTCGTCTCTTCTTCTTCTCCTCGTCTATGCTTCTCCTCCTCGTCTCTTCTCCTCGTTCCGTGGCGGCGGGAGTGGTAACGTCAATGTGCGCGCGAACGGCCATCCGCGCATGTGTGAGGGTGCGCGTACGTTATCTGCAGCACAACCACCAAGTCTGTGTGTATTCTCGCGGGAAGGAACACAGCGCAAGCCGCCCTGACGATGTCCGCAGCTGATTGGACAGTGTCAGAGCGGAGACATCACGCCCTCTTGCCTTTTAGTTAGTTAGAAACGCCCCATTGACTGTTCAGGGGCTTATTTACATCACGGGCGCCAAATATAATGGCACCAATATGTAAATAACGGAGGGAGTATGACATTTTTTTTTATGTGACACAGGGTTTGTGAAGCCTTTCCTATAACATTCTGTACTCAGCTGCACATGTCTGGGATTAGAAAAAGGATTTATTTTTTCCAGAAGCTGCGCTATTCTTCTCCATGGACTGTCCTGGTAAACTCCAGTTGGCCCTTTACTGTCATGAGAGTAGTGGACACCATGTAGCTTGTCAATCTCAATCATAGAATGCTCTTCATTTAGCAAAACAATGATAGATTAGACCAGGGGCATAAGTAGGAAATACTGGGCCCCATAGCAAACTTTTGACTGGGGCCCCTCCTCCCCTGGGTATGACTCAACCCCCCCTTGTAGATAGTGCCTCCCCATAGATTCCGCCACACAGCGCCCCCTATAGATAGTAAATACAGCCCCCTGTAGATAACGCCATACAGTCCCCCTGTAGATAACGCCATACAGCCCCCCTGTAGATAATGCCATACAGCCCTCCGGCTATAGATAACACCAGACAGCCCCCCTTTAGATAACGCCATAAACCCCCCTGTAGATAACGCCATACATCCCCTGTAGATAATGCCAGACAGCCCCCCTGTAGATAACGCCAGACAGACCCCCTGTAGATAACGCCAGACAGCCCCCCTGTAGATAACGCCAGACAGCCCCCCTGCAGATAAAGCCAGACAGCCCCCCTGTAGATAACGCCAGACAGCCCCCCCTGTAGATAACGCCAGACAGCCCCCCCTGTAGATAACGCCAGACAGCCCTAAACCCCCCTTGTAGGTAACGCCATGCAGCCCCCAACAAAAAATGGCCTATAGTTTGTCCTACAAAAGACATGCATCCCCTATCCACAGGACAGGGGATACATGTGTGATCGCTGGCAGCGATAAGGAGAACGGGGGACCGAAAGTCCCCCGAAGTTCTCCATGACAAACCTTGGACTTCCGGCATCTGCGCAGTTCAATAAAAATGAAAGGCGCGCTGCTCACGCATGCGCACAAGCACGACCGGTGCGCAAGTCATTTCTATGGAGCTGCAGACAGACCCCGGAAGTCCGAGGTTTGTCATGGAGAACTGCGGGGGACTTTCGGTCCCCCGTTCTCCTTATCGCTGCCAGCGATCACACATGTATCTCCTATCCTGTGTAGAAACAACCCCTTCAGTGGCGTCGCGCTGTAGCAGCCATAGCGGCTGCTAGCGGAGCATCCGGCCATGGGAGAGGGGGCCCGTGCCGGCAGGTGAAGCGGGCCCCCTCATACGGCTGCTACTGCTGTAGTTACGCCACTGGATTAGACCCTATTTCACGGGCCAATGATCGTACGAACACTCGTTCACAGTCATTGCTCTGTTAAAACAGGGCAGCAATCAGCCGACTAATAAGTGAACACACGTTTGTCGCCTGATCGGATATTTTATGTGCCCAGAAAAATGGTTGCTTTTCGGTAGCATGTCTCCTCATGTAAACAAAGAATGTGCTGCTCAACAATATGCAAATGTATGAGGATGAACGTATTATTTGTATTAGCGATCATTCGTCCCCAAACATTTCGATCTTTGCTTCATTTAAATGGAGAAAGCAAGCACTGATCGACATGCTGTGTTATTGATCGGTGCTCGTTTACAGGGCAGGAAATCTGTCTGTGTAAAAGGACCTAAACCCCTTAAGGACACAACCATTTTTTTCAAATCTGACATGTGTCACTTTATGTGGTAATAACTCTGGAATGCTTTTATGTATCCAAGCGATTCTGAGATTGTTTTCTTGTGACACAATGTACTTTATGTTAGTGGTAAAATTTGGTCGATATATTCAGTGTTTATTTAAGAAAAACCCCAAAATTCTGAGAAAATGTGCAAAAATTTGCATTTTTCTAAACTTAAGTGTATTTTCTTGTAAGACAGATAGTAATACCACACTAAATAGTTACTAGTTAATATTTCCCATATGTCTACTTTGTGTTTGCATCATTTTTTAAAAGTCTTTTTATTTTTCTAGGACGTTACAAGGCTTAGAACTTTAGCCGCAATTTCTCACATTTTCAAGAAAATTTCAAAAGGCTATTTTTACAGGGACCAGTTCAGTTCTGAAGTGGCTTTGAAGGGCTTTATATATTACAAAGCCCCATAAATCACCCCATTTTAAAAACTAGACCCCTCAAAGCATTCAAAACAACATTCAGAAAGTGTTTTAACCCTTTAGGCTTTTCACAGGAATTAAAGCAACGTAGACAGGAAATTTACAATTTTAAATTTTTTTGCCAAAATTCATTGGCAATAAAAAAAAATTATTAACACAGAAGGTTTTACCAGAGAAATAAAACTCAATATTTATTGCCCAGATACTGACGTTTTTAGAAATATCCAATATGTGGCCCTAGTGTGCTGCTGGCCTGAAGCACAGGCCTCACAAGCAAAGCAGCACATAGTGGATTTTAGGGCCTTTTTTTAGAAAATATTTTAGGCACCATGTCAGGTTTGAAGAGGTGTTGTCGTGTCAAAATAGTGGAAACCCCCCAAAAGTGACCCCATTTTGGAAACTGCACCCCTCCTGAAATGTATCTAGTGGTATAGCCAGCATTTTGACCCCACAGTTTCTTTACTATACTTATTGGAATTAGTCTGTAAAAATGAAAATTTACTTTTTTCTAAAAAAAAACGTAGAAATTTTTAATTTTTACAAGGAATAAATGAGAAAAAGCACCCCAACATTTGTAAAGCACCTTCTCCCGATTACGGCAATGCCCCATATGTGGTAATAAACTGCTGTTTGGACCCACGTCAGGGCTCACAAGGGAGGGAGCACCATTTCGATTTTGGAGAGCAGATTTTGCTGGAATAGTTTTCAGTACAATGTTGTGTTTGCAACGCCCTGGAGGGACCAAAACAGCAGAAACCCCACAAAAGTGACCTATTTTTGAAACTATACCCCTCAAGGAATATTTCTAGGGGTATAGTTAGCATTTTGACCCCACACGTTTTTTGCAGAATTTATGGGAATTATGCCGTGAAATTGAAAATCTAAATTTTTTCTAATAAAATGTCGTTTTAGCTCATATATTTTTATTTTTACAATAGGTAAAGGAGAAAAAGCACCACAAAATTTGTAAAGCAAACTCTGCTGAGCACAGCAATACCCCATGTGTGGTCATAAACTGCTGTGTGGACAAACGGCAGGGCGGAGAAAGGACAGAGAGCCATTTGACTTTTGGAGCTCAAGTTTTGCTGGTTTGCGCCACTGAGGGGCCAAAATAGTACAAACCCCACAAAAGTGACCCCATTTGGGAAACTACACCCCTCATGGAATTTATCTAGTGAGCATTTTGGCACCACTGTTTTTTTGCTGAATTTATTGGAATTAGTCAGTGAAAATGAAAATCTACAGTCTTTCCACTAAAATGTTGAATTTTTTTATTTTCACAAGGAATAAAGGAGGAATAGCGCCCCAACAATTGTAAAGCAATTTCTCCCGAGTACGGCAATACCCTATATGTGGTCATATGCTGTTTGAATACACGGCAGGGCACAGAATGGCAGGAGTGCTACTTGGCATGCAGATTTTAGTTGATTGTTTTTTGGGCGACATGTCGCATTTGCAGAGCCCCTGAGGTACCAGTACAGTAGAAACCCCTGAGAAGTGACTCCATTTTGAAAACTATACCCCTCAGGGTAATCATCTAGGTGTGTAGCGAGCATTTTTATCCCACAGGTGTGTCATAGATTGTATTAGAATGAGGCAGTGAAAATGAAAAATTATTTTTTATCCCAAAAATATGTCGTTTTGCACCCAATTTCTTTTCCACAAGGGGTAACAGGAGAAATTGGTGTGTTGTTTTTTCTCCTATGTATGGCAATACTCCATGTGTGGCCCTAAACTGCTGTTTGGGCACATCGCAGAGCTCAAAATGGAAGGAGCGCCATTTGGCTTTCAGAGCGCAGATTTTGCTGGACTGGTGTATGGGCGCCATGTCGCATTTGCAGAGCTCCCTTAGGTACCAAAGTAGGGTGTAAAACCCTGAGAAGTGACCCCATTTTGTAAACTACACCCCTCAAGGCATTTATCATTTGCCTGGACATATGATAGGGCTTAGGAGTGAAAGGCGCATGTGAGGCCTATTTTGGTGATTTTCGCAGCATTAGCCCACAATGGCAGGGCTCTGGGGTCAAATAGTAAAACAAACCCAAAAGTAGTGACCCCCATTGTGGAAACTGCACCCCTCAAGGCATTTTTTTAAGGGGTGTAGTGAGCATTTTGACTACACAGGTTTTGTTTTTTTTTATTAGAAATTAATGCTCAGTGGATGGTGCAAAGTGAAAATTTCCAGTTATATGCCATTTTAGTGCACAATATGTTGTGCCCAGTTCGTGCCACTGAAGACAAATACATCAAACTTTTAAGCGGGTTCTCCTGGGTATGGCGATATGACTGACAATTATACTTTATTCTGTGGGTCGGTACGATTACGGCGATACCATATGTTTATAGTTTTTCTTATGTTTTGCAGCGTCTGCACAATAAAATCACTTTTGTTTCAATTTATTTATATTTTGTGTCGCCATATTGTGAGAGCCATAACTTTTTTATTTTTCCATCAAAAAAGCTGTGGGAGATCTTGTTTATTGCAGGGTCGGCTATAGTTTTTAATGGTATAATTTTGGGGTATATGCAACTTTTAGATCCCTTTTTTTATTCTGTTTTGGGAGGGATAGTGACTAAAAAACAGCGATTCTGGAATAGTTTTTTATTTTATTTTTTACGGTGTTCACCGTGCGTGTAAAATAGCATGATATTTTTTTTTAGTTCAGGTCGTTACGGATGCGGTGATACCACATATGTGTACTTTTTCTTAATGTTTTCCGTTTTTTCCTATAATAAAATACTTATTATGGGAAAAAAGGCTGTTATAGTGTTTTTTAACATGAAACTTTTTTTTTAAAACTTTTTGACAACATTTTTATTAACTTGTTTTAACTTTTTTTTTGTCCCACTAGGAAACAGGCATGAAGCCCTGATCGCTATTCAAATACATTGCACTACCTACATAGTGCAGTTTATTAGAGCTGTCAGCTATTCACTGACAGCAAGCCTATTAGGCTTCGCCTCCTGGCGGGGCCTAATAGGCTTCCTTACTAGGAAGCGATTGTTAGGCTATGTATACCTTTGAATTTTTTTATTTAAGTGTGTTTAGTGCAACTTTTAGAATACTTTTGAGTAAAAATTTTAACTTTTTGAGATACAGCTGCTTTGTATACTGTATACTGAGCAGCTGTATCCACTGCTGAAACCTGTATCTGTCAGGTCTGCGGCACTGACGGGTTCAGTGTCAGCGGGCCCTGAGTGTCTCTGAAGTTACGCCTATTTACACAGGTGGAACATACTGTCGTGTGAGCCCTCGCAAGAGGGTTTAGAAGTGCTCAAGAATTGCACCCTGATACGAGGATAAGGGAGACGTTTGGTGGGTGTGCAGTGGTAACTGTCAGACAGCTTATTCTGGTCTCTGAAAGGCAGCAGGGATCTGGAGCAAAAGCTTACAGAAAAACTGAACAAAGTTTTTGCTCTTATGGATTCAGGAGCAAGCTCAGGTTTTCACTTTTGACTGAAGGTAGACTTTCATTCATTCACTGTGGTTTAGCAAGGCTGTTATCTACGTGGTGCTTTTAAAATACATACAGTATTTATTGCCCTATCTATGAATAGGCCATTCATATTTGATTGGCGGGGGTCCGAGCTCCTCCTTCTAGTGCCACCTCCACTTCATTGCTTACACAGGCACAGCGGATCAACTGTATGGGTGACTGTACCTGGTACTGTAGGTTGTCTCATTCACTGGAATGGGAATGGAATGGGACTGAGTTGCAGTACCAGGCACAAGCCGGTGTACCTGTGTAAACAATGAAGAGGAGGTGGCGGTTGAAGGAGCAGGTTGGATCACACCAATAAAATATTGATGGCCTATCCTAAGGAGAAAATATGAAAGTTAGATTCATAGAGTACCCCTTTAAGAACTCTTATTCTGATGTTATCTATTGTCATCTGGGACCCCAGCACACCTGTTATGTAATTAGATGCTGGCTGCCTATATTTCATGTGATCGGACAGTGTATGGAGGAGACCACTGCCAGTTATGATGATTGGGTGAGACAGGACTTCCACAATGATTGCTCAGGCATAGCCTCTGTGCCTGTGCAATCATCTTGATGTAACTCTACATCATGGAGGCTTAGTGTAACTCAATCCATGATCTGAAGTAATCAGAAGTGATGGCATTTCTTGCTCTGCTGCCAAATTACTTTATTTGCCAAGAAATCAACAAGATGTCCAAATACATATTGGAGAAATATATGAAATAGTTGACACCAGTTTTTTGGCATATAAAAGTCGTAGATTTTGGCGCACGCTAGAGGTGCGCTAAAATGTGCGACTTTTTAGTTTTCTCTCCACTTCCAGAAAGTTGTGAACTGAAGTAGCAGGGCCTGTGCCAGAACACCACATATATTATAATTGACATCAGAAAATGGCTTAAATTATAGCAAAAATCTACACCAGCTCTTATCCATGCCGGGCCTCTACCTTGCCCCCACTGATCTGACTACCCCTTCCCCATCGGACACATAAAAAAAAAAACACCACATGCTTACCTCACAGTTTCTCTTCTCCCCACTCGGTCCCCATTGGCTCCCTCTTCATGCCATGGCTCATTCATGGTTCTCAAGGTGCCTTTTTATCACACCATATTACGGTGGTGTTCTTCATTAGCAGCAAAAGCCTGTATGACAGCATCCGATGGAGCACGGCACAATTTATTTCATATGAATCTTACACCAAAAAACACTCTGTATGCCTCCGTATGTAATCTGAGGTATAAGAAGGTATAGTAAATAGGTACAGTATCACCACATAATTTGATAGGGGAAGTATTATGACTCCATATAACTTGTAGGTTGTATGGAACCATAATTTACCTATGTGCCCTTACAGTATATTATATACACTAGATCTCATAATAGTAGTTTATAATTAGCCTCTAGCATGAGTTGTTAGTAATCCATAGATCGTTATTTTCCAGTGTTCCTGAGATGTATAGCATACATTTCAGACATTCCAGATTTATTTTCAATGCTGATCAAATAATTAGTGACAAGGCAAATCTCTAAAGAAGATTAGATACCAGATGTCATGAGAAAAATGTACACATATCTGCTATGCCTTTATTACTGTGTAATCAGTCCATCTGGCAGTGATAGAGTTACTTTTTTACTTAGCATGCGATTACTGTACATGAGGATAGTGGAAGACACATACCTCCCAACCGTCCCGGATTCAGGACAGTGCCGGATTCCCAGTGGTATCCCACTGTCTCGGGTGGCAGGCGGTATGTCCCGTTGTCAACTGTTTCTGCATCCTCAGGACGCAGATACAGTTGAGTCCAATGCTGAAGCAAGGAACTGTCAGCTCCCTGCTTCAACATTCACTGTCCACTCATCGAGGACCCCCTGGGCACAGCGCTACTTTGAGCGCTGAGCCCGGGGAAGCCCTTGATGTCACTGTGCACATATAGACAGTGATGTCGGGCTTTCAGCTATGCAGTCCCCGGCCAGAGCAATGCAAGCTCTCCGGCTAGGGACTCCTGTCTTGGGAAAGACCTTGACGTCTCTGTCCATAAATGGACAGTGACGTCAGTGGCTCCTCCTGGAGCGCAATCCATGGCTAGAGCATTGCGGACGCTCTTGCCAGGGATTCTGTCATCTCAGTGCCCCTAACATCACTGTCCATATATGGACAGTGACATCAGAGGCTCCTCCTGGAGCACAATCCCTGGCCAGAGCTTTGCCGATGCATTATACTGTATGAGGGCATCCGTGTGAGCATTATACTGTATAGGGGCATCTGTGCAGGCTTTATACTGTATGGGGGCATTTATGGGCATTATACTGTATGGGGGGATCTATGGGGGCATTATACTGTGTGGGGGGGCACTATGGGGTATTATACTGTGTGGGGGCAGTGGTGTTTTCCAGTACATTTTCCAGTACATTATAGTGGTGTTTTACATTACATTATACTGTGTGGGTGGTTCTATGGGGGCATTTTACTGTGGGGAGGCACTATGGGAGCACATGATACTCTGTGTCCCTCGTTGCGATGCTCGAAAGTTTAAAGATATGGAAAACATCACTGTACCTGAGTCACATTATCATTGGGGCTCATGAACAAAAACTAGTGCAGACAAAAAGTTGAATCCAATCAGACCAATCAGACTCCAGCTTCAAAGTGTATTATGTTTTCAGCAAATAAAGGTAAATATTCTTTGTATAATGAAAAGTTATAACATTTTTCAATATATTTCTCTATCAATCCTTTCAGTTTTTAAGCTCTATGCTTGCTTTCACACAAATCTGTCCTGGTCATGTGATGACCACACAGGTGCACGGCTCGTTACAAGACACAGCTCTGATACACATACTGTACCTATAATCAGTCCTGCACCTGTGCATTTATCACATGACCAGGACAAATTTGTATCCACTGGAAGTTAACAATGCAGGTTCATATAAAATGACAGCAAGCAGGGATTTTGAAAATAGTGAGTAATTGATACAGTATATTAGTGTAGTATATCCAGTATAGTATATTGGAAAAGTGTATAACATTTATTTACACAAATGATAGCCTTTATTTGTTAAAACCTTAAAACTCCTTTAATTGCGCCAGGTCAGATTTAAATTATAAGTTATCTGATTAGTTGTTATTGCCAGTGGTGTAACTATGGGGGTCACATCGGTCAGAAATTGCAACCAGCCCCGGAGCCAGGGGGCCCACGGCCCCCCGCACCATGTCTATCCACGGTTACTGTAGTAGCTGGGGCCTTTGTAAACCACATAGGCCCCTGTCACTATAGTAACAGTAAGGGGCGACGCAAGGGGGGCTTCCAGTTGCCTGGAAACCCCCCCCCCACCCCGTAACCAGGGCCGGAAGGCCCCTACATACTAGTGGTGTCGCTATCAGGAGCAATGTGGGGCACCATCTACATGGGGCACTGAGTATGGCACTATCTACGCTGTTTTTTACGCTAACAGTAGTGGTCAGCACATATTGCCTAGTCTTTTTTTCTTTACTAGATCTTGTAATATGAAGTGCTCGGCTGGTGAAATCGCTCCTGAGTTGGGTCTGGGCGCAGCACGGGTCCTGATGCCTTTTAGCATCACAGCGTCACAACATTACGTGCGTTGCACATGATGTAGTGACGCTGAATGGCGTCAGGACCCGCACTGTGCCCAAAGCCAATGAGAACCTGGATGAGGAGCGAGGAGGGTAAGTATAAGAATACTGTTCTCTGGGGCCCTGTATCTAAGCCTACCATGTGGTTGGTTTAGATACAGGGCCCAGCAGACAGTATCACATGTCTGCTGGCAGTAAGGAAAAGTTGTTGTGGCCAAAGATGGACATTTGCATCGGGGCCCATGAGCCTTTAGCTACGCACCTGGTTATTGCTAACAGTAATTATTATTTCTTTTTTTTTATTCATTTTTGCTCGAATTTTATGCAAACGGCCTAATTTGTTTAAAAACTTTGACAGGGAGACAAATGTGTCCTGACATTTTCTCATTGGGTCCTCTACAAGAAAGTAGGAGTAAATGCATTAATAGGGACTGGAGGCCATCTTCCTTCCATAGACGCTGGGTCTGCATCAACACACAGTATAACCCCATTTGCTGAATAGTGAGTGACAGTATTAATCTGCAGAGGAGTGTGGGGATCCAGTGGTGTCACCCGCATAATGCAGCATCTGTTGCTAAGCAATGGACCAAAAAGAAAAATAATTTGACGTTATTGACTTTCTAATGAATACTTCCTACCTTGCTTCATAATTCCACATCTATAGTTCTGGTCTGATTTAAGCAAAGCTGACTTGTCAATGTGGAGAAATCAGCCATAAGCACCAATGAGTAGTAATATTGTTTCATTCATAAAGACTTTTGTTAAAAAAGCAGAATGATAGATTTATATGTATGCATGGCTGATCATTCATATTTTTATGTATCAACTATAAATTTATTTAGTAATGAGCTATACTTTTACTATCCATTAGTTCTCAACTGTTTCCATGACTGTTAGGCTGGGTTCACACGACCTATTTTTAGGCGTAATGGAGGCGTTTGCGCCTCGATTTACGCCTGAAAACACGGCTCCAATACATCGGCATACATCTGCCCATTCATTTCAATGGATTTGCCGACGTACTGTGCCGACGACCTGTAATTTTACGCGTCGCTGTCAAAAGACGACGCGTAAAATAACAGCCTCGTCAAAGAAGTGCAGGACACTTCTTGGGACGTAATTGGAGCCGTTTTTCATTGAATCCAATGAAGAACAGCTCCAAATTACGTCCGTAATGGACGCCCTGCAAAACGCGAGTACGAGCTATTACATCTGAAATTCAGGAGCTGTTTTCTCCTGAAACAGCTCCGTAATTTCAGACGTAAATGCAGTTATCGTGTGCACATACCCTTAAACTCCTCCTCACCACCTTTAGGCAGATGAGAAGGAACAGGGGACTTAGAATCCCCGTTCTAGTGATTGTAAGGTTCCCAAGTATCGGCCCACAAGATGCTTTTGTGGCTGGGATAACATGCTCGGCCTGATCACAAGCCCTTTTGCGAGGCTTTGCCGTTTTGCGATGCTTCACGCTTCATCAGACCTTGGCAGAACATATCTGAGTGTGAAGCCTCATACCACTCATCTAGCTATTAATATTATATACGTAGTTCTTTTTCTACTGTTAATAGACTATAACATTTTGACTAGTAAGAAAAACACATTTATAAGGAGGAATTGTTAAAGGCCAGCCATGACAAGCTTTCCCAGGGGCCTTGTCTGATTTCTCTGCCCACGGATTCAGCATAGTCTCTGTGATCTTTAGAATCATATAACAAATTGATCTTTCTTATGCTTTTTAGTTGAAATGTATTTGATGTTTGTGTGTGCTAGCTGCATTATTATACTCATTCAGCCAGTGTAAATGTGAAATGTTAGTCTGGTAAGGAGCAAAAATGTTGATTTTGAATTGATGCTTTCATTTGCATTGATGTGCATTAATTGTTGGCTACTAATAGCACCATCAAAATAGACTGATCACCTTGAATAAAACAGCAAAAACTTTAAAAATGTGCTTACAAAAGCTTATTCACACATGCCGATTTTGCTGTGTTTTGGCGGTTGCAGTATTTTGCAATTAAAGTGGTGGCCAGATGTTACATTGTTGTAAAAGCATTTTTAAATGCAATTAAAAAAACTGTAATTTTAGTCCATACTGTGTTTTTTACGGTGGCTTTACGTTTAATACATTTTGTCACTAGTTTTCTACAGAAGTGAAGGGTCTAGGAAAGTGTAGGGGTTAATGGTGACATCACTTGTGGTCTAGGCTGGTAAAGGTTTTAATGAAAATGGCGAAGGTGTAAATCGTAATATGTCTGGTAGTTTAGGGTGGTAGATGGGTTTAGAGCAATTTCCCTGGTGGTCTAGGCTGGTAAAGCGATAAAGGAATTAACAGTAACATCCTTCCTAGTCTAGGATAGTGTAGAGATTAATTGTTTTATAATTATTGTAAAGTGGGTTACTCAACTCTTCAGGCTCTAACACTGTCCAACAGCTTCTCTTGTTCAGTTTCCACTTCCGGTCCTGCAGGAATCCGAGACAGGGGGTAGAAATTACTGTGCACTGCCATTTAACATCCACCAGATGTTTTTATGATCAAGCAGAAAAACTCATCCTAAAACGGCACTACCAGCTTATGTCAACTAAAAAAGTCACCAATAACCAGAGTACACCTGACAGTACCACCATAGGCCCATATGAACATACAGATCTAAAACCCTAGTCAAAATTATACCCAATAGACAACGATAGAAACTTCATCACTACTCCTCATCATCTAGTATATAAAGACCTAGAACAACTTGCGTCATACAGAATATCAAATAAAGATAATCTTTCACGGATCGAAAGGAAAGTCTTGAACAACCTAAAAAATAATAAACAAATCGTGATCTGATCAGCAGACAAAGCAGGGGGTACAGTCACGCAGAATATCGATGACTATAAGTTAGAAGCCCTACGGATTTTATCGGATGAGAGCTACTACACTTTCCTCGACAATGATCCTCTCAAAGACATATCAAACAAGCTTCAAGAGATTATTAATTCAGCTTTTCACTCTTCCATTCTTAATAAAAAATTAAGAATGTATTCTTAATTTTAGTATTACCTAAGAATACTAATATGCCTTTCGTTTATCACCTACCCAAAATACATAAGGACCTTACTACCCATCTACGGAGACCAATTCTCTCTGGGATACAATCCCCCACATGTCATCTGTCACACTACCTAGACTTGCTACTTCAAAAATATGTGGTGAACTTAAAGACTCAACACAACTTATTAATGACCGTAAAACAATTAAATGGAATGAAAATGTATGACTCATCACACTAGATGTCAGTGCACTATACAACAACATCAAACACTCATTAGAACTTAGGCAAGTTTAATTTTAACAGCAGGGAATTTATCCTTAGGAACAATATATTCACTTTTAACAAATCCATTTACCATCAAATTAGGGGTACAGCCATGGGAACGAGGGTAGCACCCAGCTATGCCAACATATCCATAGGTGACTTTGAAAATCAACACATCCGGCAACAGCCATAGGCATTACCTCACATCCGGTTATACCGCAGATATATAGATGACCTCTTCCTTAGCTGGGAAGGGGACCTAAATAGTGCAAGTTCTGTCATTCTCTTAACATCAATACCTGAGGAATCTCTTTCATGAACACCATCAGACAAGACGAAATTGAATATCTTGATTTAGTAATTTGACACACCGGCTGTGAAATCACCACACGTATACTTTTTAAAAAGGTGGACACCAATAGCTATTTGAGCTACAATAGTAGACACTATTCTAAATGGGTGCAAATTATCCTGTTTAGTCAATATAAAAGAATACGTAAAAACTGCACACTCCAATTCGACTTTCAAAAACAAACCCGTATTTTGAATAAACGTTTTAAACAAGAAGGGTAGCACAAACTTCTACTAACCCGAACCTACAAAAGATCTGCAGAGCTTACACAGCAAGAGTACATGGTCCCGAAATTAAAACACAAAACGACAACATCAACTGCTCTATTCACCAATGGGAATGTCAACTTTATAACCACCTACAATCTTGCACATTAGAAAATCAGAGAAAGTTTACATACGCATTGGCACATCCTGAAACATGACCCATTTCTCAAATCTATTCTCCCCTCTAAACCTCTATTAACATTTAGGAGAACACCCACAATCAAAAATATCCTGTCCCCGAGCCGGATAAAATCTCCCTAACAGCAGAAAAAAGATCACCCACCTAGCTTACAGGCATCTGTTACTATGAAAATGGGCCGCTTCAAATGCGGCACCTCTCGATGCCTATGTTGTCAAACAATCGCCCATAATACCCAAACATTCCAGTCCAATAGCACTGGTGACAGTTTTGATATCAAAAAGAAACTCAAATTTTGTGATCTATCTAATCAACTGTACATGTCGCACACAATACATAGGAAGAACTATTCAACCCCTCCATTGTAGACTAAACAAACATAGGTCCAGCTGTAGCGAAACATTTCTTTTACATAACGTATCGAAACCCTGCACTATTAAACACAACGGCAACTTTGGCTGTTTCACCATAACTCCAAATGATCAAATTGACGATCACTAACCCAATAGGTTTGACTCGAGAGAGAGGTGTACTGAATATACAAACTGAATACCCTAGTACCCCATAGTCTAAATTAAGTCACAGAGACCATCATTTAATTTTCAAAGCGTAATCCACATTATCAAGATTTACCCTGCGCCCAACCGTACGCAACGACTTATCTTGTCAGCCCACCGGGGAAAATACTAGTCTCAATAAAAGGAACTGCAGCTAAATACAACAAAAGAAAAAACTCTTCACCTCCCCGAAAATGTAAAATATTGATTTCTAATGACCAGCGTCACCCTCCATTAATCTAACACCACAGCTGACCAAATGTAAAGCGAGTTTTATATCAATCTTCTAATGGTCTCTTTTCAGACTCAGATAAGATATACAGATTATGAATGTATAATCACTCACACACAGACGTTGGATAGAAGGTGCCCACTGCTCACGGCAAAAAAACTCCTGACAGCGCGCACACCTTTTGGAGCCATACAGGATTCCCTAGTGGAGCAGCCTTCGTCCCTGGTGACCATGGTTACCACTTCACATTCCCGTTCTCTCAGGAGATCGCAGATTATCTCGACATAGCGTCACTAGGTCAACACGTCTCTGATCCCCATGGAGACCCCAGGTTTCCAGTATGAAGCACCCCGTAGCTGTCAGAATCATCAGCTAGTAAGCCCACTATTTGACCCTGGGTTATACAGCACAAGTAGGTGCAGTTATCGATTTTTAGAACCAGTTTTAGCACAACACCATCAACAATATCAACCACAGGAATTGTCTTTTAAGGAATTGTCTTTAAGGAATTGTCTTTTAAGGAATTGGCCCCAGTTCAGCCCGATAGCAGGGCTGCAGCCCTGCACGCAAACTCTTGACCACTTTACAAGATGCAATCTGCGTGAGCGAAAGTATGAAGCACAAGATCTCCTGCGATATACGTCGAGCTACAACTTGTTAGAGAACATTGTAATGTTGTAGCATATAAACACTCCACACGTTCTTCCTGCCGTGTGTTCCAGCTTGTCACAAAACAGGGACGCCAAGATCAAAATAACTGAATGTGTGTTTATCTGCTTCCTGTCAAGATTGGACTTTATTTTATTATATTTACTATAATTGACTCTATACATCTTTTATCAAGGGCAACCAACACCATTTGTATTTTGCCTGATGAAGAAGCCGGTACGCCTTTGAAATGCGTCGCATACTTATACAATAAATTTTATGAAAATACATTACCCGAGAACCATTTTCTTAGTAAAAACGACTGACTAATCCAGCAGCGCCAGGGGGACAATCCGTATTTTTTTACTGTTATCTTTATATAAACATCTAGACACTATGATCCAGTTCGGAACCCAAGCTGCAGCATCTTTTGGAGAAACACGCATATGGATGTTGTGCTCCCGGCACAACAATACTAGGTCAGCGCAACTGACCACCTAATTGCTTTTTCTTCCTTTACCAGTTGATGCACTATGTGTGCTTTGTGTACTTTTTCTTCCTTTATTTAGCTATTATCAAGCAGAGCGCTTCATGCTAAATCACTAAAGAAGTAGTCTCGGGTGGCTGGTTCTTTGGACCCCATTGATTCACGCCTCCAATGAACATTTGCTCTGCATCCAGTATGGGTGGAAATCACATCGGAATCACCGCCAAGAAACGTCCGAAATCACCTTCCATTGATTTACCGCTTTTAGCCGCTCACGGTAAAAAAAAGTGGCATGCTCTTTCTTGCCGCACTTACGCCTCTGATCTCCCATTGAAATCAATGGGAGACAGAGGAAGCATTCTTCACGGCGGTTTTGCCTGTGGTGCTCTATATAGCCATGTGTGAGAAATGCTGCGGAAAACGCGGTAAGAAATTGCAGGCAGGTAAAAATCTGCCTCAAAATTCCTTCAGAAATTTTGAGGCAGATTTCATCTGCCTGCAAAAAAACTCTGTGTGAACCAAGCCTTAAGGCCCCATGCACACGATCGTAAAGAAAATTGCCGTAATTGCGCACAATTATGGACCCATTATGTACTATTGGCGGCGGAGACCTTTCCGTATCGCTACGGATAGGTGTCCGTGCCGTAGAACTATGCTGAGAATTATGGAGCATATCCTATTTTTCGTATTTTACAGGCTGTGCTCCCATACTTTGCCTCATGCACACGGCTGTGCCCGTAATCACGGCCCACGATTGCGGGCATGGCCGGCTGCTGACCACAGCCCGCATTTACAGAACATTCTCCCATACAAAGTATGGGAGCCCAGCCCGTATAATACGAAAAATAGGACAGGCTCTATAATTCCCGACACAGTTCTACAGCACGGACACCCATCCGTAGCGATAAAAGAAGGTGTCCGTGGCCAATAGAACTGAATGGGTCCGTAATTGCGGAGATTTTTTACGGTCGTGTGCATGGGGCCTAAGGCCCGAAATTGCGGGCAAGACCGGCAGCCCGGCATTTTGTATGGGAGAAGGGCCGGTAAAATACGAAAAATAGGACATGCTCCATAAAACGCACAGTTCTACGGCACAGATACCTATCCGTAGTGATACGGAAATGTCCGCAGCCAATAGAAGTGGATGGATCCGTAATTGTGGACCGCATTATGGTACACAGTTACGGAGAATTTTTACGGCCGTGTGCATGAGGCCTAAGGGGCCATCTAAAATTGTTACTGTGTTTTCACTGTCATAAACAAAGACTAGAATAGTTACAGGTGCAACCTGATGAAAACAAAGACACAGATGACACACTAGAAACCACAGACTATGCAACATAAGCAATTTGAACATAAGTTAAAGACTATGCAACATAAGCATAAACTTTAACAACTATTATTTGTTAAAGTCACCATGATATAGGACATACAGCAATGTTCCCAGACGGCTTCATTAATTTCTGTATTTACCTTCTGTCACTTTGGAAATAAGAGATCTCCAAGTTACACTATATAAAATGGCTCCTAGTAATAAAAAAATGATTCCCTAATGGACATGAAAAGTTTCCCTCCAAGGTACTGGATACAGTTAAAGGGTTATACTGATCTCAGCCTTTTTTTTTTCTTTTGTGCCCAATCAATTTTGAAATAAAAATGATACATACAGTATATGTTACATAGTTACATAGTTTGTACGGTTAAAAAAAGACACATGTCCATCAAGTTCAACCAAGGGATGAGAAAGGGGAAGTAAAAAATTTCTACACATAGGAGCTAATATTTTTTTGTTCTAGGAAATTATATAAGCCTAAAATCCTACCATGTATTCTTCTGTTTTGGGCTTTATTTCTCTGTCAATCGATGGGTGCTCTGATGACATGCACTCTCCTGAGCAAGCACACTGTGAAAGCCCTGATAGGGGCTCAGTATCTACGTGCCGTGTGCAGCACTATAGAATGGCTCCAGGGTTACTGTGCATGCTTGGGAGCCATCTTATAAACTTTCATAGAGCTGCATAGAGGTGGCCAGTCAGGGAGCTACGGCTCTTGCTCCGGCATGCGCTTTTCCGAGATCCCGGCCATCCTCACTGACACAAGCAAGGACAGTACGACGCAAGTGCAGCCACCGCTGCTAGACCACAGTAGTGGTCGGATATATAGGCAACCATAAATGAATGGACAGTTATCCAGAAACAATACTTTATTGGAAAATGATGCTATTTGGGAAAATTCAGATCTTAGTGTTTTCTGACAATTGAAGTATGATTCACACAAAAGTTTCCCAAAATTGTGGCTTCACTTTAAAATGTTATCTCTGCAAAAATACATCAGGATCAGAATGCCACCTAAAGTGTCAGCCACCTTATTGTCAGCCATGAGGCAGCGTAAAGAAGAGAAAAGTGTCTAACATGTCTAGGGAGTTGCACCAAATTTATAATACAGCACCTGTGTAGTATAGATTTATCTTTTATGGCAGTATGAATAAATCTGCCCCATTGGCTTCTGCCTAATTGTGGATGTTTTGCCTTCTATAGATCACTGGGCAGGTTTCGTTGCTCTTGGAGTGTTAGGGCTTATTCAGATGAACGTAGTAAAACTCGTCAGTGTTTCATCCGGGGAAAACTGACGATTTTACATCAGCTAAATCACAATTGTGTCAGAATGCGTTCCCTGTGTCAATTTTTAACATACGTGTAACATTAGTGATCATCAGATTTTCACATCTGTCAAAAAATAACTGACTGCTTAATTTTCAGCATCTCCTAGCAATCCATCAGTGAAAAATGGAAAATCAAACATGTGATTGAGCCCATTGACTTTAATGTGTCAGTGTTCAGTCAGTGTGCTGTCAGTTATACACTCGAACAGCACATAGATGTGAACATAAATAGGCCATTAGTCTACTCCACTGTAAATCGACCTCAGCATTGTTGGATTCCGTGACTATGTACATGAACTTCACTTCTGTTTCTGATTAGGTCTGGTGAGCTTCTTTTGCTCTTTTATCTCCGAATTATGTTTTTGGGACTATGAATTATCATTTATCATGATTAACTAATAAAGATTTCTATTTTTTTTTAACTTCTTGGACTTCTTTGATTTGTTTAGAAGTTATTTAAAACGATTCAATGCCCTTAACCCTATCCCGACATTTGACATATCCATACGCCAAAGTTGGGTAGGGGACACAGCCGACACTTCAGAGTAACAAGTGGAATCGCGCTCGAGTGCTATCCCGCTAGTTTAACTCGTTAAATGCCGTGGTCAATAGCGACCGCAGCATTTAACTCGTTAGAAAGAGGGGGGCAACCCCCTCTAACAGCTCATCGCGGCACCTGCAATGCAATCGTGGGGGGGGGGGGCGATGGTTGCTATGGCTGCCTGGGGGCCTAATGAAGGCCCCCAAGACCGCCATCTTTGTGCTCCTATTAAGCTCTGCCTCCGGCAGGGTTTAATAGTTGCCTGTCAGAATCACGATATACTGCAATACATTAGTATTGCAGTATATTGTGTAAGCGATCTAACGATCGCTGGTTGAAGTCCCCTTGGGGGACAAATAAAAAAAGTTACAATTTGTAAAATAAAGTTGTTTTTTTTATGTTAAAAAAAATAAAAATATTACAAGTTAAAAAAAAACACCCTTTTCCCATTTTCCCCCTAGAGCATAGTAAAAAATAAATAAATAAGAAACATAATTGGTATCACCGCATCCGTAAAAGTCTGAACTTTTACAATATATCATTATTTAACCCGCATGGTGTACACCGAAAAAAAAAATGGCAGAATGTTAATTTTTTGGTCACCTCACCTCCCACAAAAAATGAAATAAATAGTGATCAAAATGTCGCATGTACCCCAAAATGGTATCATTAAAAACGACAGCTTATCCTGCAAAAAATAAGCCCTCATACCACTTAATCGACGGAAAAATAAAAAAGTTATGGCTCTCAGAATTTGGCGACACAAAATAAATGTTATTATTTACACTTAGGTTTTTACTTGTAAAAGTAGTAAAATATAGAAAAAATTATATATATCTGGTATCGCCGTAATCATATTGAGCCATAGAATAAAGTTAACATTTTGTTTTAATTGCACAGTGAATTCCGTAAAAATGAAAAGCAAAAAACAATGGAGGAATCGCAGTTTTTTTTACATTTTCTACCCCACAAATAATTTTTTCCCATTTCCTAGTACATTATATGACACAATAAATGGTGCTACAACAAACTACAACTCGTCCCGCAAAAATCAAGCCCTCATAGGACTATATTGACGGAAAATTAAAAAAGTTATGGCTTTTGGAAGGTAGGGAGGAAAAAAAGAAAATGAAAATCTGAAAAATGGCTGCGGCGGGAAGGGGTTAAGAGAGAACAAGATGTGCCAAAGAGACATGCATGTCCGACCGGCTACCACCTCCAACTTTGACTGGCATTAAAAATTGCAATATTAGTAAATGTAAGCCATTGACTTTATGCACTATTACAGAAAACTTTGTTATTGTTGGTACCTGCCAAAAAGATGGTGACCAGTAGCTCAGTACAAATTGTTACATCAAAATGATGTCAAGATTATTCTGCTTGTCATCCTGTTGTGGAATGTACCCAGATAATCATTGTGACTAGAGATGAGCGAACCGGGACAACCGAACCCGGTTTCGGTCCGAACATCGGGAAAAGTTCGGTTTGCAGCGAATCCGAACTTCACCGGGTTCGGCCAAACACGTTTTGACCGAACCCGGTCAAAAATATTATACAAATCGGCAGCCACTTGTCTCTATCAATCACTGATAGAGAAAAGAGGCTGCTGATTAAAAATAAAATAAAAAGCATTTCATACGTACCCGGTCATTGTCTTGGTGACGAGTCCCTCTTCTTCCTCCAGTCCGACCTTCTTTCCTGACGCGGCAGCCTGTGATTGGCTGCAGAGGCCGCTGCAGCCTGTGATTGACTGCAGAGGCCGCGGCAGCCTGTGATTGGCTGCAGCGGTCACATGGGCTGTAACGTCATCCAGGAATGTCGGGCCGGATGTCGAGAGGGACGCGTCACCAAGGCAACGGCCGGGAGACCGGACTGGAGGAAGCAGAAAGTTCTCGTTAAGTATGAACGTCTTTTTTTTTTTTTACAGGTTACTCTATATTCTGAGCGGAATTCACTGTCCAGGGTGCTGAAACAGTTACTGCCGATCAGTTAACTCTTTCAGCACCCTGGACAGTGACTATTTAGTAACGTTGCCTAGCAACGCTGCCGTAATGACGGGTGCACACATGTAGCCAGCCACCTGTCATTACGGGGCCTCATGCACACGACCGTAAAAACACCCGTTATTACGGGTCGTAATTACGACCCGAAATAGCGGGCCCATAGACTTCTGTTAGCCACGGGTACCTTCCCGTTTTCTCACGGGAAGGTGCCCGTGCCGTTAAAAAGATAGAACATGTTCTATTTTTTTATTTTACGGGCCGTGCTCCTATACTTTATAATGGGAGCACGGCTCGGAAAAACGACCGGCTGCCCGTGGCCGGCCGTGTTCATCTCCTGAAATACTCTATGCTGCCTTAAACTCTGTGGACAGGTCAGGATCCTGTTTCTTTTAAATGCTGCTGGGGAACCCGCTCGATCCACTATATAAGGCTGCGCTACAGTGCTTGGGAATAAGTGACTGGGGCAGAAGAGGATGGAGGCGCAGCCTTATATAGTGGATCGAGCAGGTTCCCCAGCAGCATTTAAAAGAAACAGGATCCTGACCTATCCACAGAGTTTAAGGCAGCACAGAGTATTTCAGGAGATGAGCGTGCGGATCTTGTGCTGGGTGGTGACTTGCCAATCATGTGAAGGTGTTATTGAGGACAGGAGTGTGGAGGAGAGGTAATAGACTGAGAGCTACGTAATGGTAAGAGCAGAGTTCACAGCAGCACAGAATATTTCAGGAGAGGAGCGTGTGATTGGCTGCAGAGGCCACTGCAGCCTGTGATCGGCTGCAGAGGCCGCGGCAGCCTGTGATTGGCTGCAGAGGCCGCGGCAGCCTGTGATTGGCTGCAGAGGCGGTCACGTGACGTGCGTGACCGCCACTACAGCCTGTGATTGGCTGCAGCGAGCGGCGACATGGATGAAACGTCATCGCTGGAGGCCGGACAGGAGGAATGTAAGTATGAACGTATTTATTATTATTTTTTATTACATTAAAATTGTATTTTCCGCGCGCCGAGCATGGTACTGTCAAGGTTGCTGAAAGAGTTAGTGCAGCCCATTAACTCTTTCAGCACCCTGGACAGTACCATGCTCGGCGCACGGAAATTACAGGTTCGGTCAGAACTAGTTCGGTCCGAATCTAACTTTTTCGTGAAATTCGGCGAACTAGCCGAACCGAACTTTTCATAAGTTCGCTCATCTCTAATTGTGACATCACAGGATTCCATAATACTAATGCTGCTCTGTGTAAACCGGAGCTCACAGCTCAGATCAGAAGACGAGGAAAGAGTACAGAATACAGGTAACTCCTTTACTTTCCTGAAGTCATGACACACAACATACGACATCTACAGGAAGAATTGGATCTTTCTGATATTTATTTATTACTTGCCACCAATCCATGACCTGTAGCATGACACAGTAGTATAGAAGATATATGTATAGTACAGTAGGAAGCATTGCTTCCCTATAGCCCACCCCGGCCATAAATTCACTCATTAAATAAATGGCTGTTGTATGTTATCACAATGTATATAATACACATTCTAATATTACAGCCGCTGTATGATCAGCACAAAGGTAAATTAGATTATATAATATACAGCGTGTATGAAAACTAGCGCAGACAAACTGTGGTGTTGCCCATAGAAACATACACTTTATATTTTGTCCTCATTTGTTTTTAGGGAGATTTACCAGAACTAGTGCAATGAAAAAGTGGACATGTTTCCTAATGAAGAAATCAATCAGGTTGCTCCTTTCATTTTCCAAAATGCCACTGAAAAAAAAGGAGCTGATTAGTTGCTATTTCAAACCCCTCCAACTGACATCTTTACATTCTTCCCAGCAGTGTGCATGTATGTTTCATCATCACTGTCATTAACCCCTTCCCTCTTTGGCCACTTTCAACCTTCCTGACAGAGCCATTTTTCAAATCTGACATGTTTCACTTTATGTGGTAATAACTTCGGAATGCTTTAATCTATACAAGCGTTTCTAATATTGTTTTCTCGTGACACATCGGATTTTATGTTACTGGCAAAATTTGCTCGAAACATTCAGTATTTAATTGTGAAAAATATCAAAATTAAGGGAAAAATTTAAAAAATTTGCATTTTTCTAAATTTAAATGTATCTGCTTGTAAGACAGATAGTAAGTAATACCACACAAAATAGTCACTAATTAACATGCCCCATATGTCTACATTAGGTTGACATCGTTTTTTGAACATCCTTTTATTTTTCTAGGATGTGACAAGGCTTAGAACTTTAGCAGCAATTTCTCACATTTTCAAGAAAATTTGAAAAGGCTATTTTTGCAGGAGCCAGTTCAATTGTGAAGTGGCTGTTAGGGCCTTATATATTAGAAACCAAAAAAAAGTCACCCCATTTTAAAAACTTCACCCCTCAAAGTATTCAAAACAGCATTTAGAAAGTTTCTTAACCCTTTTCACAGGAATTAAATCAAAGTAGAGATGAAATTTACAAATTTCATTTTTTCTAGTTGCAGAAATTAATTTTTAATCCATTTTTTTTGTAACAAAAAGTTTCACCAGAGAAAAGCAACTCAATATGGCTCTAGTGTGCTACTGGACTTAAACACAGGCCTCAGGAGCAAAGGAGCACCCAGTGGATTTTGGGCCTCCTTTTTATTAGAATATATTTTAGGCACCATGTCAGGTTTGAAGGGCTCTTGCGGTGCCAAAACATTGGAAATCCCCCAAAAGTGACCCCATTTGGGAAACTACACCCCTGAAGGAAATTATCTAGGGGTATAGTGAGCATTTTAACCCCACAGGTTTATTGCAGAAATTATTGGAAGTAGGCCGTGAAAATGGAAATCTACATTCTTTCAAAGAAAATGTAGGTTTAGCTAATTTTTTCTCATTTCCACAAGGACAAAAGGAGAAAAAGCACCACAACATTTGTAAAGTAATTTCTCCCGAGTAAAACAGTCGCCCACATGTGGTCATAGACGGCTGTTTGGACACACGGCAGGGCTTAGGAGGGAAAGAGCGCTATTTGGCTTTTGGAGCTCAAATTTAGCAGGAATGGTTTGCGGAGGCCATATCACATTTGCAAAGCCCCTGAGGGACCAAAACAGTGGAAACCCCCCACAAGTGGCCACATTTTGGAAACTATACCCCTTGAGGAAATTATCTAGGGATATAGTTAGCAATTTGAGCCCGCAGGTTTTTTGCAGAAATTATTGGAATTGAAAATGAAAATGAAAATCTACATTCTTTCAAAGAAAATATAGGTTTAGCTAATTTTTTCTCATTTCCACAAGGACTAAAGGAGAAAAAGCACCACAACATTTGTAAAGTAATTTCTCCCAGTAAAACAGTACCCCACATGTGGTCAAAAACGGCTGTTTGGGGGGGGGGGCTTGGTTGGACGAACTGGAGAGCAGACGTGACTGAGGAGTGCTCTCCTAAGGCCTCAGTTCTAACGGGACAGACCAGGAGTATAATGGGGGAAACACGTGATAAAAAGACCTTGAGGGGTACTCCGTCGCAAGGGGGTTCAGATAGCCCGATATCTACCTTCTTCCTGCCGCTTGGTGCCGGTGAATCAGGGTCGGAGGGGGCCGCGACGCCGACATTGATGGAGGCGCCGACTCTGTCTGCAGAGCGCAGCCCTGAACGGCTAGCTAGGAGAGTGGAGAGGCTGATGTCCCCGGGGACATATGAGCCAGCAGAGCGATGTCCTTCTGTTCAGGCGAGGAGGGAAGGACGGGAGAGGCGAGGAGGTCACTTACCTGCTTCTGCCGACACCTCATGGCAGATCCAAGATGGCGGCGGCCGGGACCGGAGCGCTGCAGAGGAAGTGGAGGAGGAAGACATGGAGGTGAGACGCACAGCGGCAGCCCGTACCCCTGGACTTGATCCTGATGAGGGCCTAGGAGCAGACGATCCGGTCACAGTGCCGGGATGCTGTTTAGGCAGATGCCCGCTCAGACTCAGGGAGAGTCAGGAGATGTGGAGGGAGATGAGTCCTCCTCAGAAGATGGGGGGTTGCCTCCGGAGACGTGTCGGCTGCAGAGAGTGAGAGGGGTTATGGGAGGGATGTCCTCCCCATTATCTCCTGGCAGAGGGAGCCTGATGGGAGATTTGCCGCCGCCGGAACTGGTGGTCCAGACGCTTCGTGGTCATCCGGAGCTGCAGGCTTTGCTGGAGCTTCTCCCCTCCAAAAGGGACATGGATGTGTTGGCGGCCGACCTGAAAGTGGCGTGGCGACACGATCTGCACGTGGTGCAATCCGAATTGTCTACCCTGCGAGCTAAGGTGGGGGACCTGGAATCATGGAAGGACTCTATGTCTGCATCTATCCAACAGCTTAAAGATGCACAGAGTGTTTCTGTCTCACAAGGGCTTCTAGATGACCTGGAAAACAGGAACAGACGGAACAACATACGCCAGAGAGGTATGCCGGAAGCGACAAGAACCGCTGATTTAATTCCAACGTTGACAGGTATCTTTAATACATTGCTTAACCGCCCAGTGGATACTCATATTGAGATCGATAGAGCGCACAGGGCTTTACGGCCGAAGAGCGCTGATTCTGCGAGACCACGCGATGTCATCTGTCGTATTCATTATTATGGCTTAAAGGAGAAGGTTATGCAGAAGGCGAGACTGAAAAACGAGATCGACTTTGATGGTGCAAAGTTACTTTTGTTTCCAGATTTAGTGAGACATACACTGCGGCAGCGTGCGTTGATGTGCCCTCTGCTGTCCGTTTTACAACAACGGGGGATACCGTATAGATGGGGATTTCCCTTTGCCCTACATGTGCGAGCAGAGGACAAGACTGTCTCACTGTCAACACACGCTGACCTCCCAGGATTACTGAGGGCCCTAGATTTGCCTGTCATTTCTTTGCCGGACTGGGAGACTTTCCAAGTGGACAGTTTGCCGGGGCCAAGTGCTCCACCCTTTGGGAGGCCCAGAGCTGGAAGGAGGGAGAGATCCGGATCGCCGTTGCCACAGAGACCACGGTGGAGACAGAGAGCCTCCCCGTCAAGGTATCGGGAGCGTTAAATATGTAT
Source organism: Rhinoderma darwinii (assembly GCF_050947455.1). NCBI lineage: Eukaryota > Metazoa > Chordata > Amphibia > Anura > Rhinodermatidae > Rhinoderma > Rhinoderma darwinii. The sequence goes on along the minus strand of NC_134694.1, from coordinate 71,019,417 downwards.
GTTTTCCTCCTAACCCCGTTATGTTGCAGGTATTCGCCCAGACTAGATTTCTATTCCTGTGAGTTTGTAAGATTATAATTTGTCGTCCCATGTTGGGTTTGTGTATGGATACGGGTATGTGCAATGTTGGGGGTTTTCTCTAGGGTGGATAGTGAGGACCCGTAGTGGGCTTTTGCTATGCATTTTTGTTCCCCGTAACTTGTTGAAGTCAGCATACTGTAGGTCTGTCCCTAAAAGTAGTTTGTATATTACTTTTTTCAGAAGGAGGTGATAATATAGGCTGATGAGTGTAGGCCGATACATGTACTTTCTGTTAATATACACTAGAGACACAAAGGAGCATAATAGCCAATAATAAAAGAAAAAACATATATTGGACATATAGAAACATATATAGAGAATAAAAAGGTACAGAGCTGGACATGAAGACTCTGAATAATTTCACTGTAACACAGCTAACAAGACTCTCTCTATAATACAAATATAGGGTAGTATACAATACATAGAATCAAGTGGATGGACTAAAGATATCATGAAGCAAGTCGGTTTACATCAACAATGTGAGACAGCAATATAGTAGCTATGCTCGTAAAGGTAAGTGTCATGAAAACAGGTAGTGTAAGACCTACAAGCAACGCAAACATCTGGAAAAAATACACAGACCATAAGTCATGTAAGAAAAGTAAGTATGGGGACTGCAACCTAAGTAAGCCAAAAGTCCACCCACTCATACGATAACTTACCCATAGTAGACGATAACTGAGAGAGTCAGGCTAGTGTAAAACGAAACCCCAACGCGCGTTTCGCGATGTGCTTCCTCAAGGGGTGTGAAGTGTCTAAAGAAGTGAGGAGTATAAATAGAACAAGCCCCAGGTGAATTGAATGTTACTCAGTCCAAAGAGATTACGGCGCACGTCATCTGCTGAGACCGGAAGTGAGGCATGCCCCACTTCCAGCCCCCAGCGCCAGAGCGCATACCGAGGATCCCCGACGTGTACAGGGATCCCAGGCATGCGCAGTGCGCTACAGGGGGCGAGGAAGGGGGCCGGCCACAGGCCAGCGTCGCGCAGACGACGTGCGCACCTGATTGGATAGAAAACACTGGAGGCGAAGGAGGGTATGTATCGATGTCCCACTACTTAAAAGTGAGCTGTATCAATATCCCTCTAGTGCGATCCGGAACTAAGATAAGTTTAAAATAAACAAATGTCAAATAGACAATGTTACATGTACAGTATCGAAGGCTCAATGAGAACAAAGATATATGTTTACACCACAAACCTGTTAATAATGGTGAAGATATATTACTAAAAGTGAATGCATAAGAGCCACGACATAATAGAAATATGAGGGGAAAGAATATTAACCCATAAAGGGTGATTAAACTAAAAAGTGCAGTAAATTGCATATACCCTTGAGTGACAGATTACAGACACATAAAATCCATAGAGATTATATAAATTTAAATATATTGCAAAAAGCAGAAATATCAATCCAAGAAGGATGGATACACAAACAAGTTGAATAAATGAAAAAACCCTGTGGTGACGGATTATACACAAATATAAACAATATAAAGAAACATTATAAATATAAATATGCTGCAAAAAGCAGGAAAATTAGTAAATGAGCTATTGCATATAACATGCACTATGCAAACAAAGATGGTGTTAAAAAGAGGACATGTAGTAAAAGAATTTTTATTTTATTTTTTTGATCCCCAACATGGGTGGGTCTGCGGATAGCCAGAGGTTCTTCTCCCTCCGTGTTTCAGAGTAAATGCAAGTCAGGAAGGACGAGTTCTCATCACAGGGAGCTGTCAGAACTATGGTATAGCGAGTACCTATATGGTTAAGAAAACAGACACAAACAATTAAAATCCAAATTAAAAACCAGTGGTAGTGGGGGGTTCTATAGAAAAGAGGCGAAATTAAGATGTTCGTTAAGGCCGACGGGTGTCATGGATCCCAATTTAACAATCCACATACACTCCTTTTGGGCTAGAACCTTCCTCAGATTACCCCCTCTGATGCCGCAATGTACACGTTCAATACCGCGGATCATCAAAGAGACAGGATTGCAATTGTGGTATTGTTTAAAGTGTCTAGGCAGCGTTTTAAGCTGTCCAAGATCACTTATTGTTTTCGCACCAGAGATGTCACGAACGTGTTCCCTGGTACGAATCCTCAGCTGCCTAGAGGTCAAGCCAACGTAGATCTTAGGACATGCACATAGTGCATAATACACTACATATGTAGAGCTACAGGAGATGTAATCCCTGATTTTAAAAGTTCTTGATCCATCAGCTGTTAAAAAGTCTTTGGCTCTACTGATATTAGGACACGCCACGCATCCACCACATGGGTAGCATCCAATAGTGGGTTCACGTGGACCAAAGGGATTAGTATGTTTGGGCACATAGTGATTCTTAGTAAGAAGATCCTTAAGATTTTTACTCCTTTTGGCCGTCATCGTGGGTTTTAAAGGGAGACATTGTGCTAGGCTCGGTTCTGATCTAAGGATCGACCAGTGATGTCCAAGGATTGACCTTATTTTGTCCCATTGACTGTTGTAAGTAGTAATGAAACGTACATTATTGTCTACAGGTCGATGTGTTTTAGTTCTTAAGAGGTCACATCGCGGTGTTCTCCTAGCCCTATTGTACCCTGATTTAATGAGACGTGTGCTGTACCCTCTATCAGTGAATCTAGATTTTAATTCATCTGATTGGCGTTCGAAGAGTCTGTCTGTGGAGCAGATCCGCTTCATCCTGAGAAACTGCCCAACCGGGATGGCTTTAACTGTTGGACGTGTGTGAAAAGATGATGCATGCAGGAGAGAGTTGACTGATGTGGATTTACGGTGAACATCCGTCTGGAGAAATCCATCGCAGTCAGCGAAAATCTGAACATCCAAAAAGTCTATTTGTTGTTTATGGAATTTATATGTCAGTTTGATGTTATACGGGTTCAGATTGAGCTGCTGCATAAACCCAGTCAGTTCGCTCTCCGACCCTTGCCAGATAAACAAAACGTCATCTATGTATCGCAACCAACACTGCACATGTTCGGCGGCCTGGGCGCCACCCCCCAGGAAAACCTGCCTCTCCCAAAGACCGAGAAACAGGTTTGCATAGGATGGCGCGCAGGCCGCGCCCATGGCAGTGCCGGTAGTCTGCAGATAATAGTGATCCTTAGAGACGAAAAAATTATGGGTCAAAATATATTGCAACAATTCTAGAATAAGGTCACACATTTCTCCATCCCGGTTGCTGGTCCCCAGGAAGAAGCGGACCGCCTCCATTCCGTCACAATGCTGTATACAGGTATAGAGGGACTCAACGTCTGCCGTGACCAAAAGCATATCAGGTTCAATTTGGATACCATCTAATCTCCCCAGGACTTCCGTCGTGTCTCTAACGTATGAGGGTAGGTCAGTGACCAATGGTTTGAGATAGAAGTCAACGAATTTACAAATAGGGTCACAAAGACCTCCCATACCCGACACGATCGGACGTCCTGGGGGGTCCACAAGATTCTTGTGTACTTTGGGTAAAAGATAGAGCGTTGGTATCTTGGGATCATCCGTTAAAAGTCCCTCATGGATTTTTTTAGGAATAAGTCCCTTTTCCAAAGCTCTATCAAGAATCTTAGCTAATTCCAGTGAAAAAGAGGATAAAGGGCTATGTGTTAATTTAGCATAGGTGTTCTTATCACGCAATTGTTTAAAGGCCTCCCTTTCATATTTGGCCACAGGCCAGACCACGATGTTCCCCCCTTTGTCTGCTGGTTTAATGACAACGTCACTCAACAGTTGTAATTCGCTCAGTGCTTTCCTTTGCCGAGAAGTAAGATTATCGCCCTCCCTTCGGGTGGATAGATGTTTAAACTCATCCATGACCAATTTGGTGAAAATCTCAACTTGGGGGCACAAAGACAGAGGGGGGAACCTCGCGGATCTGGGGAGAACAGACGTGGGGAAGGGACCTGTTACCTCAGTAGTCTGTTCACGTAAAAGCTCCTCAAGAGCCTGTAGGGCCTCTCTGTTAGGGATCTGCCAGGTACTACATCTAGGTATACTCCTGGGATTAATCAATCCACACCTGAGGCCAGACCTGTTCGACTGACACCATCTCCCACCAACCATGGTGGCAGGCTCAGGAGTGGGAGAGCCTATCGCGGCCTGGTCAGTCGGAGTTAGCTCCGCCCCCTGTCCTTTATTACCTGCTGTGTTCTCCTCCTCAGTGCTTGTAATTCTTTTGGATTCCTGGCCCCACTGCTGCTTGCTCCAGCCTGCTTCTGCCGTGCTTCTGCCTTGCTGCTGTTCTGCTTAACCCGCTTTGCTTTGCCTCCGGCTTGCTTCCTCCTCCGTGCTCACTTGGGTATACTCCACTTCATCCTGGTCCTGACAACTCATTCACCGCTCCGTTTCCTCGCGGCGTTCCGTGGGCTACTGCCCCTTCCCTTGCGTGTTCCCTGTTTGTTCTCCCGTGCACTTAGACAGCGTAGGGACCGCCGCCCAGTTGTACCCCGTCGCCTAGGGCGGGTCGTTGCAAGTAGGCAGGGAGAGGGCGGTGGGTAGATTAGGGCTCACTTTCCCTTCACCTCCTTCCTGCCATTACATAATTACAAGCCCCTTACCTAGTCTACCATTTCCCCTACGTTGACGCTATCATGGACCCCCTTGAGACCCTGACCCAGCAGATGCAGGGCCTCTCCCTACAGGTCCAGGCCCTGGCCCAGAGGGTCAACCAGGGTGACGCTGCCGTAGTAGTTCCCCTCACCTCACCTCTAGAACCCGACCTCAAGTTACCTGACCGGTTCTCAGGGGACCGTAAGACGTTTCTCTCCTTCCGGGAGAGTTGCAGACTGTATTTCCGCCTTAAACCCCACTCCTCAGGTTCCGAGAACCAGCGGGTGGGTATCATCATATCCCGACTCCAGGAAGGGCCCCAAGAGTGGGCCTTCTCCTTGGCTCCTGACGCCCCTGAACTTTCCTCTGTTGATCGCTTTTTCTCTGCCCTCGGACTCATTTACGACGAGACTGACAGGACTGCTTTAGCCGAGAGTCAGCTGGTGACCTTACGTCAGGGTAGCAGACCGGTTGAGGAGTACTGTTCTGATTTTAGAAAGTGGTGCGTAGCTTCTCGGTGGAACGATCCGGCCCTAAGGTGCCAGTTTAGGTTAGGATTATCTGACGCCCTGAAGGATCTGCTGGTTAGTTACCCCTCTTCTGACTCCCTTGACCAGGTTATGGCCCTAGCAGTACGACTTGACCGACGTCTCAGGGAACGTCAGCTTGAACGCTTCAATGTGCTCCCCTCTGACATTTCTGCGATTCCCCCCGAGGTCCTTCTCCTCCGCCTTCCATCCCGAAACTAATGGCCAAACGGAGAGGACTAACCAGTCCCTGGAACAATATTTAAGGTGTTTCATCTCTGACTGTCAATTCGATTGGGTCTCATTCCTTCCCCTTGCTGAATTTTCCCTGAATAACCGGGTCAGTAACTCGTCAGGGGTCTCCCCGTTTTTCTGTAATTTCGGGTTTAACCCAAGGTTCTCCTCTGTTTCCCCTGGTTGTTCCAATAATCCTGAGGTAGAGGATGTTCATCGGGAACTGTGCACTGTCTGGGCCCAGGTTCAGAAGAACCTAGAGGCGTCCCAAAGCGCACAAAAGATTCAGGCGGATAGTAGACGTTCTGCTAACCCCCGGTTTGTCGTCGGGGATTTGGTCTGGTTGTCGTCCAGGAACTTGCGCCTTAAGGTCCCGTCCAGGAAGTTTGCTCCCCGATTTATTGGGCCTTATAAGATCATTGAAGTCCTCAACCCTGTATCCTTCCGTCTGGAGCTGCCCCCATCCTTTCGCATACATGACGTCTTCCATGCCTCCCTCCTTAAACGCTGCTCCCCGTCCTGGTCCCCCTCGAGGAAACCTCCTGTTCCCGTTCTCACCCCTGAGGGGGTGGAATTCGAGGTGGCCAAGATTATTGACAGTAGGATGGTCCAGGGCTCCCTCCAGTACCTGGTCCATTGGAGAGGGTACGGGCCGGAGGAGAGGACTTGGGTACCTGCCCGTGATGTTCACGCTGGGGTATTGATCAGGAGGTTCCACCTTCTCTTCCCTACTAAACCGGGTCCTCTTAGTAAGGGTCCGGTGGCCCCTCATAAAAGGGGGAGTACTGTTAGGGATCTGCCAGGTACTACATCTAGGTATACTCCTGGGATTAATCAATCCACACCTGAGGCCAGACCTGTTCGACTGACACCATCTCCCACCAACCAGGGTGGCAGGCTCAGGAGTGGGAGAGCCTATCGCGGCCTGGTCAGTCGGAGTTAGCTCCGCCCCCTGTCCTTTATTACCTGCTGTGTTCTCCTCCTCAGTGCTTGTAATTCTTTTGGATTCCTGGCCCCACTGCTGCTTGCTCCAGCCTGCTTCTGCCGTGCTTCTGCCTTGCTGCTGTTCTGCTTAACCCGCTTTGCTTTGCCTCCGGCTTGCTTCCTCCTCCGTGCTCACTTGGGTATACTCCACTTCATCCTGGTCCTGACAACTCATTCACCGCTCCGTTTCCTCGCGGCGTTCCGTGGGCTACTGCCCCTTCCCTTGCGTGTTCCCTGTTTGTTCTCCCGTGCACTTAGACAGCGTAGGGACCGCCGCCCAGTTGTACCCCGTCGCCTAGGGCGGGTCGTTGCAAGTAGGCAGGGACAGGGCGGTGGGTAGATTAGGGCTCACTTTCCCTTCACCTCCTTCCTGCCATTACACTCTCTCTCCATTTCAGAAGTTGCAACAAAGTTGTCACCACTCCTACTGTGAAGTTTTTTTAGGATCAATTTACGGGAAAATAAATGGAGATCCTTCAGCGCTGTAAAAAAATTGAAATGATTAGTGGGTGAAAAAGTCAACCCTTTACTGAGGACTTCACATTGGGCATCAGAGAGGATATGTGAGGATAGGTTTATTACCTCTAATTTGCTGGCTGGGTTCCTGTCCTGTTGATAGTTGCGTGTGTTCTTGTGCTTGGCATTTCTATCATACTGCCGTCTTGGGCCAAAGGATCCCTGATTAGTTCCAGTGATGATATTAGTGTTAGTGTCCCTCACTTTATTACTTTATGTACTTTCTGTTATAGGTAGAGTTGTATTGTTTGAAGGTAGTCTTCCGTGTCCCCCACATTGGACTATCGCTGAGACTAGATCGGTTCTCTCCAGTGATACAGGTGCTTAGTGGCACGACATAGTAGATTTGTCTTGACAGGATGTTTTACTTGTCATTTGTTTGCTTTTACTTTTTTTTCATTTTTCCTTTCATGCTATTTATGCTGTTTTATAGAAATGCAATGTACGCATGGAGTGTTTGGGAAATAATCTATGCCATTGAAAGGATGGTGGGCATGGCGGCGTCGGCTGTGAATCTAATGTACCTTGAGATTAGTGGCATCATGGATCTCCTTGTGTTCATGGATAATGGCTGATTTTACCATCTCATCCCTGAACGTGAAGGGATTTAATTTTCCGGAGAAGAGGTCGCAGATCTTGTATGCTTCGCACAAGCGGAGGACCCAGGTACTTTGCGCACAAGAAACCCATTTTCAGACGGATCATGTTCCGATAATTAAAAATAAATATTATCCGGTAGGCTATCATTGCAGTAACCCGAATGGTAAGACTAGAGGGGTGTCTATAGTCCCGCATAAATCCTTTCAGGGTAGGGTGGTAGATTCCTATCTGAACTCTGAGGCACGGTTTATTTTTCTGAAATGTGAATTGGGTGATCGCACAGTCACGCTAGCCAATATTTATGCTCCTAACACTAACCAAGTCCCTTTTTTCCTGAAAATGTTAGACGAGTTTGGCTCTTTTTCGTCGGGCGCGCCTATACTATGTGGGGATTTTATTTTGGCCATCAACCCTTTGATTGATACGTCCTCTGGGCGGACTTCCCTGGCGTATAATAAGTTGAATAAATTGAGGAAGAAGCTCAGACATATGCAACTTTGAGATGCGTGGCATTTAACTCGTCCGGATGATAGAGATTTCACCTTCTATTCCTTTGCCCATAACTCCTACAGCAGGATAGACTATATCATGGTTCACTATAGTCTATTATCTTTTGTGGTGGATACTTCCATAGGCAGTGTGCTTCTCTCTGACCACGCTCCGATGTCTTGTGAACTGCGCTTTTCACCGCAGGGTCGCAGAGAATTTACCTGGTGGCTCAATGAGTCTTTGCTGAAGGATTCTTTATGTATGATAGAGCTGAAAAAAACAGTGGAGAATTTCCGTAGGGATCATGCTCGGGACGACACTGCCTTGGCGGTAAAGTGGGAGGCCCCCTAATGTGTACTTAGGGGGGTCCTCATCAAACATGGTTCTCGCCTTAAAAGGGAGTGGGGGGGCGAAGCTTGATGCGCTTCTAGTCCAGTTGCAGTCTCTAGAATACCAGCATAAGCAGACGTTGCAAGAATGTACACTTTGGGAACTGACTAGGACACGCCATGATATTCAACTTCTGTTGGACAGGAATAGCGCTCGGCTCCGTCAAGTTTGTTCCTGCTATTTTTATGAGTGGGGTAATAAGGCGGGATGGGCGTTGGTGAGAGCAATGCGTGAGCGGGGGGCGACTTCCTTTATACCCTCTATAAGAACTGAGGCGGGGGAGTTGGCGTACAAGACAGAGGATATAGCATCGTCCTTTTGTGCGTACTATTCATCGCTTTATAATCTGCCTTCTCCTACTTTGGGTAATGTTCCGCCCGAACCGCTGCCCTCTCTATCGGAGTATATTAGGGACACAGCGTTGCCTCGGTTGTCCCAGATGAGGCTCTGGGTCTAGATTTACCATTCACTAAAGAGGAGTTAATGCAGGTTATTAAATATTAACCAGTCGGCAAGAGTTCGGGGCCAGATGGGTACATGGCGGGTTTCTACAAGTCATTAGGCAGAGGAGTTGGTACCGTCGTTGCAGGAGTCGTTTAATTCCATATCGGACCAGGCGAGGTTCCCTGATTCATTTTTGCAGGCACATATCACGGTCATCCCAAAAGAGGGTAGGGATCCGCAACATTGTGCGAGCTATAGGCCAATCTCTCTCATCAACACGGATGCTAAGATGTACGTGAAGCTGATAGCGAATAGACTGGCTGGGTTCCTGGGATCGCTGATTCACCTGGATCAAGTGGGTTTTGTCCCTAGGCGCGAAGCCAGAGATAATACGCTTAAGACCTTCTCCCTGATTCATCACGTGATGAAGAGTAGCATTCCATGTATTCTTTTGTCACTGGATGCGGAGCAGGCCTTTGATCAGGTGGATTGGGGGTTTCTGGAGGCGGCTTTAAGTCATATGGGAGTGGGTCAGTTAATGTTGACGCGTATATTGTCCCTCTATAATAATCCCCAGGCGAGAATTAGGATTAATGGTTCTCTTTCTGCTCCATTTATGATTGGGAATGGTTCAAGACAGGGTTGCCCACTTTCACCCCTGTTATTCGCGATGGTGATGGAACATCTTTTGGTAGCGGTGAGGAAAAATAATGACATAAGGGGTGTTCAGGTAGGCAAAATGCATTTTAAGGTATCTGCGTTTGCTGATGATGTACTATTCTATATTACACAACCACACCTATCATTACCGCCTCTGATGAAATCCATTCGGACGTATAGCTATTTTAGTAATTATAAAATGAATATGTCTAAGAGCGAGGCCATGAACATTTCATTGCCGGCTTCTGAAGCTCATCAGGTGCGTAGTAATTATTCTTTCTCATGGAAGACGGGCTCTCTGAAATATCTTGGGGTGCGGATACCTGTTGCTCTTGCGGATTCCTACTCTCTTAAATTCCTGCATATTCTCCAAACTCTTAGAGCTGATTTGGCCAAGTGGGAAGCCAAGGATTTTTCTTGGCTGGGAAGAATAAGTGCTGTAAAGATGAATGTCCTGCCTCGTTTGATGTATCTCTTTCAGACAGTTCCGTGTGTACTGCCCAGGTTTTTCTTCAGTTAAATAAAGAACTGAACAGGTTTATTTGGCGAGGTAGACCACCTAGGATTGCGAAATCTACTCTTTTCAAGTGAAAGCGTTGTGGGGGATTAGGATTGCCTGATTGTCTGACCTATTACTTTGCGGCGGTGAGTGTTCGAGTATTGGACTGGTTCCACCATGCGAACTCTAAGCTATGGCTGAGGTTGGAGGACTTTTTGGCGCCAGTTCCCCTTACTGCACTTCCGTGGCTTCGTTTGAGGTACTTCACGGCGCGGGGCAGCGCTCTGCTCCCTTTGGTTGTGGAACAGGTGGTACTCACGTATAAGCATTTCCGGGCTTTGGCGATAGTCATACCTCCTGATGGCCTGTTGGTGGCGATATCACAGAATGTGGATTTTCCCCCTGGATACATCCCAATTTGTTGGCCTATGCATCCAGACCTTCGCCTCTGACTTTTCACCATGTACTGGCGAGTCGGGGTCTGAGGTCTTTTGAGGCGCTTGTCCCCGGAATTTTGAGAGATCACTGGTTGGGCGGTGGGATTTTTTGAAGATGCAACATTTCTACACTGATAATAAGACGAGGCTGTCTTTGCATAGAGACCTGACACCGCTGGAGCAGTTATGTGTTGCTTCATCTCCCCCAGTTAAAACTATCTCCCTCATTTACAATTTTTTACAGGACTTAAGTAATGGTGTTCCTCCATCCTTTGTGAAGGGGTGGGAGAGGGAGCTTACTTCGCCCCCGTCGCCGGCTGACTGGTCAAAAGCATTTGCCCTGTGCCATAGATTCTCTATCTCTTGTAAAGCCCAGGAAACTAATTACAAGATACTGTCTAGGTGGTATAGGGTTCCAGCATTGTTTCACTCCTTTTATCCGGCGGTACCTGATGAATGTTGGTGGTGTGGCAGGGAGGGTGGAACTATGCTGCACATCTGGTGGGGATGCATGTTAATCAACGCATTCTGGTCTAAAGTAGTTGACCTGATACACAGGATCACAGGTCAGGTGCTTCCCAATACCCCGGAGGTGTTGCTACTCTCCATGCTCCCCGGAGCGGTCAAAAGATACACGAAAATCCTGATTAGTTTCCTGTTGATCGCAACACGCATGGTTATTCCAAGTTTATGGAAGACCAGTATCGTGCCATCCATTACTGAATGGTTCCAGGATAAACTGCATCTGCAGAGAATGGAAGAGGCAACACAGGCCCATCACACGAACTCAGGGTCGGCGGGGTTGGTCTGGCAGGAATGGAGGGAGTTCTGTGAGTCAGAGGATTATTTGCTGTATGCTTAGGTCCCACGGTGTGTGTAGGATGGGTCCCCTGGCAGCTTGAGGGAGTGGTTCGTTAGCTGACAGCAGAGGGAGCACATGCACTGTATTGAGGGGGAGGTGGCTGGGCTGGAAGGGGGGGATTTGCTTAGTCTGATCCGGTAGATGGTATGTGGGTTCTCTTGTTCTGCTTACATATTTTATCCTCTCTCTGATGCGGAGTGCAGATATCAGTTCATGTATAGTGGTTCTGATGCCGATTGTCGTGGTGCCCACCGTCCTGAATATACTGTCAGTATTGCTTATTTTGTATTGACATGTATTCCTGATATCCATGTATTTTGTCTATAATATTATCCTCTTTTCTGCTGGAACAGAAGACTGCGGTGCATTGTATTCGGAAGTGTTATCTGCATAATACCTTTATTTTATCTTTATTTTGTTCTCTTTTTGTTTTCTATTGCTATATATGTATGATGGATGCGTATATTTTCTGTTTTGATGTATAAAATTCTGATGAAAATATAAATAAAAGAATGTTAAAAAAAACAAAAACGGCTGTTTGGACACACAGCAGGGCTTAGAAGGAAAAGAGCACCATTTGGCTTTTGGAGCTCAAATTTAGCAGGAATGGTTTGCGGAGGCCATGTCGCATCTGCAAAGCCCTTGAGGGGACAAAACAGTGAAAATGACCAAAAAGTGACTCCTTTTAGGAAACTACACCCCTTGAGGAATTCATCTAGGGGTGTAGTAAGCATTTTGACCCCACAGGTGTTTCATAGAATTTATTAGAATTGGGCAGTGAAAATAAAAACAATCCTTTTTCTTCAATAAGACGTAGCTTTAGCGCAAACTTTTTCATTTTCTCAAAAAAGAAAGGAGAAAAAGAACCCCAACATTTGCAAAGCAATTTTGTAAAGCAATACCCCATATGTGGTCATAAACAAATTTTTGGGCACACGGCAGGGCTCAGAAGGGAAGGAGCGCCATTTGGCTTTCGGAGTACAAATTTTGCTGGATTGGTTTCTGGTCACTATGTAGCATTTGCAAAACCCCTGTGGGTCCAAAACAGTGGAAACCCCCCCAAAAGTTACCATTTTGGAAACTACACCCCTCAAGGTATTCACCTAGGGGTGCAGTGAAAATGTTAACCCCGCAGGTGTTTTGCAGAAATGAGTGTGCACACGATATTGCAGAGTTAAAATGGGATTTTTCAATAGATAGGCCAATATGTGGTGCCCAGCTTGTGCCACCATAACAAGACAGCTCTCTAATTATTATGCTGTGTTTCCCGATTTTAGAATCACTCTACATGGGGCACTAATCTTTTGCCTAGACATTCGACAGGGCTCAGGAGTGAAAGAGTACCATTTGAAATTGATGCCTAATTTGGCGACATATAAAGTATTGGTTCACAATTGCAGGGCTCTGATTTGAAGTAATAAAATAAACCCCTGAGAAGTGACCCCATTTTAGAAACTACACCCCTCAAGGCATTTATTAAGGGGTGTAGTGAGCATTTTCACCCCACAGATCTTTTCCATAAATAAATGCGCTGCGGATGGTTCAAAGTAAAAATTTAAATTTTCCCCAGATATGCCAATTCAGTGGCAAATATGTTGTGCCCAGCTTATGCCACTGGGGAGACACACCCCAAAAATTGTTAAAAGGGTTCTCCCGGGTTCATGGCGGTGCCATATATGTGGAAGTAAACTGCTGTTTGGGCACACTGTAGGGCTCAGATGGGTGGGAGCACCATTTGGCTTTTGAAGCGTAGATTTTACTTGGTAATAGTTTTGTTTGAGTATTACTGGTATTTCAGTTTATAATGTGGGGCATATGTAAGCTGTGCAGAGTACATCAAGGGCATAGTCAGGTGGTATAATAATGGGGTCAACAATAAAATAATCCATAGATGTGTGTTACGCTGAGAAGCAATCCTTTCTGCACAGGCCGGAGTCGCACTGATAAATGTCCTTTCTTATCCCCCTTTTGGTCCACACTCAGCACCTTTGCATTCGTAATGGCAGACAGGAGGACATTGTTAGGTCTCCTGTTGCCATAATAGCAGTCGGCAGTCGTGCGATTGCAGGGCACAGCTGCCTATCTGCTAACAACCACAAAGATGCAGCGATCACGTCCGATCGCTGCATCTGAGGGGTTAACGGCTGAGGGGTTATCCGGTTCCTGCAATTACAGGTGGATGTCAGCTGTAACATACAGCTGACAACTACTGCTGATGATGCCGGCGATCTTGCCGGCAGCTACGGAAGCCTTTCAGGCCCTGCCTCCAGGCGGGAGCTGAAAGCTTTCCGTGCTAGGCACACCGGGAGGCCAGTATTAGTCCTCTGGTTGCCATTGGATCCACTGACACCGACTGTTTTTGACGGCTCCATTTAAGGGGTTAATGGCGGGGATCGAAGCTATTACAACCATTACAGCAGGATGTCAGCTGTAAGATACAGCTGACATCCGGGGATGATGGCACCGACTCAGCTTCTGAGCCGGTGCCATGCATTTGTCATAAGTATACGATATTTTGCGGGAAGCACTGGCTTTCCATGACGTATACTTACGACAAATGTCGGGAAGGGGTTAATATGATTATTTTTATTATTATAACATACTGGACATAGTACAGACAAAATGGGGGTGTAGTAAGCCACATCAACCAATCAGCGCTTAACTTCCATGTCCTAATTTGCACTGGAAAAATTAAACATGGACTGATTGGTAGCTACGGGTAACAGCCATTTTGTGTCGGACAATTCTAGTGTTGCCTGTTGTGACATCACAATTTCTCTATGGTGTCTTATCATGCAGTGTAAAGCCAGGCTGTGTTGTTTACAGGTCACCTCAGGACATGACAGGAAAGCCTTAAATTATCAAATTTTGTTATTTGGAGGAGCCAAACCAGAAAACTTAAAGCGCAACTGCTCTAAATGAAACGCAGCCGCCTGTGTAGAATGAGCAGGAGCTCACACTTAAATTATTAACATTAGGTAAAATTACACTTTAAGGGCCTGTTCACACGGAGTATTTTAACGAGCTTTTTGGAGCGGAAACCGCTCCGCAAAACTTGTCAAAAACCGTCCGAAAATGGCTCCCATTGATTTCAATGGGAGGCGGGGGCGGTTTTCTCCCGCGAATGGTAAAACCGCCTCGCGGGAGAAAGAAAGGACATGCCCTATCTTCGCGCGTTTACGCCTCTAACCTCCCATTGACATCAATGGGAGGCAGAGAGAGCGTATTTTGCAGAGTTTTTTGCCCGTAGCACTCAATGACCGCGGGTGAAAAATGCAGCGAAAATCGCGGCAAACTACGTGCAGGAAGGACAAAATCTGCCTCAAAATTCCAAACGGAATTTTGAGGCAGAATTTTCCTCCTGCAAAAAACTCTGTGTGAACACAGCCTAACGCCACACATGGAGAAAATATTAAACTGCACAATAAATGTAACATAAATATTGTAACATAATATTAAATATGGTGTAATACAAATAATAATACAATTACATGTACATTATTACCAAGTATTAACCTGTAATAATATTCACATTAATGCAGCACAATAGTATATATAGCAGTACCATGCAATAATATAAAGGTCCTCCTCAATGAATTAGAATATCATCAAAAAGTTAATTTATTGCAGTAATTAAATTCAAAAAGTGTCCCTCATATATTATATAGATTCATTACACACAGAGTGATCTATTTACAGCATTTTTGTCTTTTAATGTTGATGATTATGACTAAGGGTATGTTCACACGAGGTCATTACGTCCGTAATTGACGGACGTATTTCGGCCGCAAGTACCGGACCGAACACTGTGCAGGGAGCCGGGCTCCTAGCATCATACTTATGTACGACGCTAGGAGTCCCTGCCTCGCTGCCGGACATCTGTCTCGTACTGAAAACATGATTACAGTACGGGACAGTTGTCCGGCAGCGAGGCAAGGACTCCTAGCGTCGTACATAACTATAGGAGCCCGGCTCCCTGCACTGTGTTCGGTCCGGTACTTGCGGCCGAAATACGTCCGTCAATTACGGACGTAATGACCTCGTGTGAACATACCCTCACAGTTAATGAAAACCCAGACTTTAGTCTCTCAGAAAATTTGAATATTCGGTAAATGTTCAAGATTGTAGACACATGGTGTCACACTCTAATCTGCTAATAAACACAAAACACCTGCAAATGTTTCCTAAGCATCTTAGGGTATGTGCACACACACTAATTACGTCCGTAATTGACGGACGTATTTGGGCCGCAAGTACCGGACCGAACACAGTGCAGGGTGCCGGGCTCCTAGCATCATAGTTATATACGATGCTAGGAGTCCCTGCCTCTCTGCAGGACAACTGTCCCGTACTGTAATCATGTTTTCAGTACGGGACAGTAGTTCCACGGAGAGGCAGGGACTCCTAGCATCGTACATAAGTATGATGCTAGGAGCCCGGCTCCCTGCACTGTGTTCGGTCCACTACTTGCGGCCGAAATACGTCCGTCAATTACGGACGTAATTAGTGTGTGTGCACATACCCTTAGGGTATGTTCACACTTTTACGGACGTAATTGGAGCTGGTTTTCATTGGAGTCAATGAAAAATGGCTACAATTACGTCCCAAGAAGTGTCCTGCACTTCTTTGACGCCGGCGTAATTTTCTGCGCCTTCTTTTGACAGCGACGCGTAAAATGACAGCTCGTCTGCACAGAACATCGAGAATATTCGTCCTGAGTGGCAGGTACTTCGCGCATTAGGACAAGTATTCTCGCCCTGTGTGACAGCCAGTGTCCGCACGCAACGATGAGCGGGGCAGCGGCTGTAACAGCTGTAATACACAGCCGCAGCCCCGCTCTATCAGCAGAGAGAAGAGAAACCTCTTCTCTCCGCAGTTAACCCCTTGTATGCCACGATCAAAGCTGATCGCGGCAATCAAAGCTAAAGTGAGAAGGGGGTCTCCACTTTGATCGCGTCACAGGAAATCCCTGTGATGCGATCATTGGCTATACCTGGTATGGGCAGACAGCCCAGGATCCATTGAAGGACCCCAGGGCTGTCTGACCATATTTCCTGTTGTTAGGGCATACTTAGGTATGCCCTAACAACTGCCTGTGTGTAATCAGTCCACAGGCTAATGTACTGGCATATAGATATATGCCAGTACATGAAAGTTACAAAATAAAAATCAAAATGAAAAATCCATCTATGGGATTAAAAAAAAAAGTTTTATTAATTTTAAAAAAAAGTTTTGTTAAATAAAAAAAAGAGTAAAGATCAGGGAGGCGACTTAGGGCTACCTCTAAGGGCGTTATCTAAGTCAAACCGGTGGAGTATACACAGTGGGTCCACAACCCGTTGGTCATAACAGTTTGCTCAAGCCATGGACCTTGCTGGCAATCCCAAATCTACAGTGCAGACTCTGTGACACCATAAAGGGTCTCAGGGATCGTCATGATCAAATGCTACAATTTATGAACACCTTGGCTGTGCAATGAATAGTTAATCCACCTCTAGCATCTCCCACCCCGCAGGCTGCGGCTTCTGCAACTTCCCCACCTACTCCAACAGGGGTTCACCTGATGCTGCCACCTCCTCATTATGATGGGGATCCCAAGGCTTGTGGAGGGTTCAGTGCCAGATTAATCTCCAGCTGCATGCCCACCACTTCCACAACAACTAGACCAATATTGCATTTATGGTCTCTCTTATGTCTAGCCAAGCATTGGCATGGGCCAAACCCATATGGCGCGTGAGGTGCCAGAAACCTTTAGTTTGCAAATTTTCCTGGAGACCTTTCGGATGAGGAGTTTGGTCGAACCTTGTCGGCATCAGCAGCATTCCTAAATATCCACCAGGGCAGTTCTAGGTGTAGTGTCCCAGTACACTCCCTACTTCCATAATAGGAGTAGTTGTATGGTAGTAGGTTTGTCACAATGTAATAGTACTGTGTATCAGTACATCTCTGTTTTATCATGTATTTCCTGTACATACACTGTGTGTATTATCATTTGCTGCCATCTATGGTTAACCCACTGTAAGTGCATGTGAGTGTAGGATTTCAATTACTGCTGAGTCATAACTAGTTTTCCCTCCAGAAACTTCTAGTATTCTGTGGGTGGAGACTTTAGCCCAGCCTACCTCTTAGCAGAGGGCAGGAAAACCAGTGCAGACGAGTTCTGGGGAGTCTAGGGTGAGGTGCCAGCAACCCATGCTGTGCAAGAGATGGCAGGGTATCTACAACTACCTACCTGCTACACCTGGGAGCTGCATGGTGAATCTCAAAGCACAGATATTCCTAGGACCCTTCACCAGTCCATACAGAGGGGATAACATATACATTCCTACCGCCTCCGAGAAGGAGAGAATCTATCTGCCAGAAATGAGCGGTTTCAAGAGGAGCCTTTCTGCAATCCTGGACCTTAAAATAGGCCTAGTCCAGTGCTCCGTGGTTTCCAAGCCACGTGTCTTAGGTCCGCGTCCGGCTGTTGGATACCGCGGCCCAGTAACTGTGAGTAACTACATTTCCCTCAAGTTAGTCACCCTGCGGGAGCCAACAGGTACAGATCCCTTCTGTAGCCATAATAAGGACTGTGTCTCCCCCAAAACCATAAACTGTATAATCTGAGGAAAGTACTGTGTCAGCATCACTCCTCACAAGCATATCCCTGCAAGTCAGCTAACAAGGGGTCCTCCTCACATGCACACTCCACTATACTTGTAATGAGAGACTGCATTGCTGTGAATTATTGCTGCACTTTATGGAAGTTCTCCTCAGTAAAGAGACTTTTGGTTAGCAGAGGACTGTGTCTGATTTTGCTTTCCATTTTTTGACAATTGACTTTGTGTGTGTCCTAAGAGAGGTGCCCAGGGTAGAACCCCACTGCCGCGACCATGACATCACTAATAAACCAGCCATTAGGGGGACTACTACCCCCATCAGGTCCTCTCCTAACATCTGCATCCTCTGGGATACCACATAGACTCTGGTCGCAAACCTTGTGGTTGTGCGGCGAATAAAAGATGAACTGGCAGGCTGTGAGTTACCTCTTCTCAGGATTCACTAATTTCTCTTGCCACGAGAATTGACCAGCGATTTAGAGAGCACACCCAGGGGCGCTCCCAAGAGGCCGTGTGTAAGAGAAGTTTTCCCAGACTTACTCTTTCCTTTCAGAAACCCCTGCTTTCTGAGGAAACTGTGCAGGTCAAACGTGTCAAACTCACAGATCAGGAAGGCCAGTGTAGGCGTACAGACAATCTCTGTATGTATTGTGGTGGAAAAGGCCATTTTGTCCATTACTGTCCATTGAAGTCGGGAAACTCTAGCCCCTACGGTTAGTAGCACGGACGATCCTAGGTGGAGAGAACCTCTCTCCAAAAGTTAACTATGCCTGTAAAGTTGTCCTGTGGTAACACATCTGCTATTTTCCAGACCTATCTCGATTCCGGATGCCACAGGAAACTTTATTCATCAGGACCTGGTGACTCGTCTATGCCTGCCAATTTTTCATCTGGAGAAACCATTGGCGGTGGCTTCCATTGATGGCCAATGTCTTCCTAATCTATCTGTTTGCCACACAGCCTCTGACTCTGCAGATGGGGGTGCTTCACTCAGAGCAGATCTCCTATGTATTGCCAGTCTCCATTAACCCCTTGCTTCTGGGACTACCCTGGCCATGGCAACATGCTCCAGTCCTTGATTGGAATTTTGGCCAAGTTCATTAGTGGGGGTAAAGCTACTAAGTGCCTGGCATGGGTTGAACCTGCCTTTGCACCGCCTGTGCCACAGAATCTGTCTCGGCCTATGCGGACGTCTTCAGCAAAATGGAGGCAGAGACATTACCATCACATTGACCCTATCAGAGTCCAGTTGATCTGCTGCCCGGGACAACTCCTCAGGTTCGAGTCTATTCGTTGTTCCTACCAGAGACTCAAGTCATGTCAGATTACATCAGAGAGAACCTGGAAAGGGGATTTATTAGGGAGCCCTTCTTCGTCCAGAAGAAGGATGGATCTCTTCGTCCATGCATAGAATACTGTGGTCTCAACAAGATCACAGTGAAAAACAAATACGTTGCTAACGTTGATTACAGAAGTCTTCGACAGGATCCGTGGAGCCATGATTTTCACCAAATTGAATCTGTGCAGAGTTTACAACCTGATCCGTATTCGTGATGGAAATGAGTGGAAGACAGCCTTTAATACTTGTGATGGCCACTATGAGTACATCTCAATGACGTTCGGAGTCTGTAATGCTCCTGCATTATTCTAAGAGTTCATGAATTACATTTTCTGCTATATGTCAATGTGGTGGTCTACCTAGATCAGCGATCCCCAACCACCAGGCCGCGGACCAATACCGGGATGCGGATCATTTGGTACAAGGTCGCGGTATCTGGCATCTGCCCCGGTGGCTTCAGGAAATTTGGGGGAAAAAACCGCACCAAACTGTGGTGAAGTTTATCGCCCGGAATGTCCGCTGCGGAAAACTGCTGAGCAGGCCTCCTGGGATGACGTTTCATCCCAGGCGACCGCTTCAGCCGGTGATTGGCTGCAGCGGTGGTCACATGGAATGAAACGTCATCCCAGGAGGCCGACCCTCTAACTTCATCCATGTCGGTCTCCTGGGATGAGGTTTCATCCCATGTGACCGCCGCTGGTCCCAGTTCAAACTGCATCTGCATCCTTAGGATGCAGATACAGTTGAATTGAATGATGTAGCAAGAGTGACGGCTCCTTGCATTCACTCTGCCGTGAGCAGCTCGGCGCAGGCAGGCGCGATGTTGTGACGTCATCGCGCCTGTCTGCGCCGAGTCACTCATAGCACAGACCGGAGGAGAAGGATTCTCCACCCGTCGTGGGAATTTAGATAGGTAAGTAATTATGTTATTAATTTTTTATTAGGCACATATGAGGGCATTATACTGGGTATAGGAGGGGGGGTGATATGGGGGCAGCTATGGGAGCATTTTACTGTATGGGGTCTTATACTGTATGGGAGGCCTTATGCTGTATGGGGGGCATTATACGGTATGGGGGCATTATACTGTGAGGAGGGCAACTATGGGGAGCATTATACTATGGGGGCATTATACTGTGGAGGGGTAGCTATGGGGGAGCATTTTATTGTATGAGGCAGCTATGGGGAACATTATACTATGGGGGCATTATACTGTGTGGGGGAAGCTATGGGGAGCATAATATTGTGTGGGGACAGCTATGGGGAGCATTATACTATGGGGGCATTATACTGTGTGGGGGAAGCTATGGGGAGCATAATACTGTGTAGGGACAGCAATGGGGAGCATTATACTATGGGGGCATTATACTGTGAGGGGGCAGCTATGGGGAGAATTAAACTATGGGGAAATTATACTTTGTGGGGGCATTATACCGTGGAGGCAGCTATGGGGCATTATACTGTGGGGGCATCCATGGGGACTGTAGGTGCAGGCAGGGTCTGGTGGTGTTGGGGAGAGGTAGGGGGCATAAGCTGAATTCTTGCACAAGGGCCTATGAGCCTTTAACTACGCCCCTGCTGCTATTTGTTATGTATTTTTCCTCCCCATTGAATTCAATGTGGAAAACCTGCAACAAATAAGCAGCGTTTCCGCAAATACAATTGACATGCTGCCGAATAAAGTTCTGCACCGCAGGTCCATTTCTGAGCATTTTCCACTCAGCATTTACGCAGAGTGTGGATGAGACTTGTTTTATCTCATCCACTTATATACGCCGTATTTACGCAATGTGTGAACTGACTCAAACCCACGCCCCCTGCCGTGCCTGTCCCTGGAAAAATTTTCTTGCATCAAACTGGTCCTAGGTTCAAAACAGGTTGGGGATCACCGATCTAGATGACATCCTGATCTTTTTGCCCAACTTGACTACTTACCGGAAACATGTCCGTCAAGTCTTTCAGTGATTGCGGGAGAATAATCTCTATGCTAAATTGGGGAAATGTGTCTCTGGCAGATCCTCCTTTCCCTTTCTGGGTTATATCAACTCTGCTCTCGGATTAAAGATGGATCCCGATAAGTTGTCTGCAGTATTGAACTGGTCTCAACCGCATTTCAGCACTTCCTTGGATTTGCGAACTTTTAACAGCAATTTATTCCCTATTTCTCCTCACGGTTGGCTTCTATAACAGCCCTAACTAAAAAGTGAGAGGAAGCCAAGAATTGGACTTCGCAGACAGAAGTGGCTTTTCTTCAGTTAAAGGAATCCATTGCTGCTGCTGCTACTATACTGCACCACCCAGATGTCTCCAAGCACTTCTTCCTTGAGGTGGATGCCTCTTCTGTTGGAGCAGGTGTGGCTCTGATGCAAAAAGGTCCTACTGGAAAGACTGTTACCTGCGGCTTCTTCTCCAAATTATTTTCTCCTGCCGAGAGGAACTTTACTACAGGTGATTGGGAGCTTCTGGCCATTAAGTCTTCTTTGCCCCGTTTAATTTCGTGCTGCACTTCCGTCCAACTTGGAAGAATACCAAAGCAGATACCCTGTCCTGGTTATTTGATTTCACTGAGGACCCACAACATATTATAGATCCTTCCCGCATAATCCCGGTGGTACCGGTACTACCGAAGGTAATCCGTGATAGCAAAACTTTTGTACCTTCGGCCAGAAGAAGGAGAGTGCTAACTAGGGGAAATTACTCTAAACTGGCTGATCACGCTGGAGTGTGTAAGACTCGGCAGCTCATTGCCAGTCAGTTCTAATGGTCA
Source organism: Rhinoderma darwinii (assembly GCF_050947455.1). NCBI lineage: Eukaryota > Metazoa > Chordata > Amphibia > Anura > Rhinodermatidae > Rhinoderma > Rhinoderma darwinii. Next base: position 70,997,435 of record NC_134694.1, on the reverse strand, counting down.
TCTCTTGTCAAGGATGTTCAGTACTATGTCACCATATGTTCCAAATGTGCTTGAAACAAAGTCTCCAAAGCAAAACCAGCTGGTCTTCTTCTGCCTCTTTCAGTTCCCGATTCTACGTGACAACGCATCACGATGGGCTTCTTGACTGATCTTCCTCTGTCAGCCGGATGCAATATTATGTGGGTAACTGTGGATCGCTTCTCCAAGACTGCACATTTTTTCCCCTTGCCTGGTCTTCCTTCTGCTCGTCGTCTTGCAACATATATTTTGTCTGCATAGCCTTTTGCTTCTCCATATTGTCTTGAACCACAGGGTACAGTTCACCTCAAGATTTTATAGAGCTCTGTGTGGTCTACTGGCTGTCAAGCTGGACTTCTCTTCTGCATACCATTCCCATATTACGTTGCTGGTGGTGCTCAAGACCGCAGTACCAGACAATCGCAATTACATATTGATCAGGGTAAGACAACAGCTTGGCAGCAGACCAAACCCACAGGAAAGGCAAACAAACCAGTGGAACTGTCACGAAGCGGGTTAGTGGACCCACTAGGCCGTACCGCCGCAGCGGGGAGGCAGCTGGCCAAACAACAGGACACCCCAGAAATACAATGTCCCGCACAAGGGTACCTGAATAGTCCAGATTGTGGCTGCAGCTCTGGCACAGATGAGATGGGTGCAGCAGATGGCGCAAAACGTGGCGGATGACACAGGATCCGCATGTTGCGCCAGATGTGGCGGATTCCTCCGGACGTGGCAGATAACACAGGACGTGGCGGATTCCTCCGGACGTGGCAGATGACACAGGACGTGGCAGATTCCTCTAGACGTGGCGGATTCCTCCAGACGTGGCAGATTCCTCCAGATGTGGCAGATTCCTCCAGACGTGGCAGATGACACAGGACGTGGCGGATTCCTCCAGACGTGGCAGATTCCTCTGGACGTGGCAGATGACACAGGACATGGCGGATTCCTCCGGAGATGGCAGATTCCTCTGGACGTGGTAGATGATACAGGACGTGGCAGATTCCTCTGGACATGGCACGACTAGATACTAGGGCAAAGCACGGAAACAGGAACGGGGAACAAGGTACGGGTAACAACAGGAACGGGAAACACTAAGGGACCATTTGCAAGACAGACTGGGAAAACTAACAACGCTCAGGCATCGAACTAGGGGGCTGGACCCCTCTTATAGCCCAGGGTACTCACAGGTCAAAGGTCGTTCAAGATGTCCGGTGCACGCGCTGCCCCTTTAAGACCGGGGACGAGCGTGCGCGCGCACCCTGCGGGCTCCGGCGAAGGTGAGTGGATGCAAGCGCTGGCGTCTCCTGAGGAGGAGGCTGGGGCCAGCGCTTGCCGACTCGTGGCTGCGGCTGTCAGCGGGAGGCTGGAGCTGACAGCCCGCAGCCACGGACGTTACAGGAACTACTGATCCCATGATAAACATAAAACCACTATACAAAAACTAGATCTATCAGGGGACCAACAGGTCCCACAGTACAAACAAACACATAGACAAGAACAAAGTCAACAACTAGAATCTGGATAGAGTTTAGCACATGTCAGAAACAGAATAACCAGCACTTGAGTAATCCAGGCCTGAAGTATATATAAGCCTAAGAAATGTACTCTGCCCTAGTTAAGCAGGCAAAGCTAAATGATGACCAAATCCAGACTCGGATCAAAGGCATTGCCTAGAAAAGCCCAAACACAGAGATAACAGAAATCATTGATTAGCAGAAGTCCTGCTGTTAATTGTAACAACCCAGGCCAATGGCCAAGTGGAGATGGTCAACCAGGTCCTCGAAATTTTTTCTTCATCATTTTGTTTCTGCCCAATGTGACAACTGGGTGAGTCTTCATCCTTGAACTGAATTCTCCTATAAGAACTATTCTGGAGAATCCACGGGTTCCTATCCATTCTTCATTGTATACAGTCAAAATTCGAGGATGCCTCTTCCTTTGCCTGCTTCCTCTGAAGTTCCCGCTGCCAACCCAACCTATGGGAATTATTTGCTGGTCTGGCAGCAAACCAAATTTGCCATAATTCAAGCTCTTTCTCATATGAAGAGGTATGCAAACAAAAAGAGGGGAACTCCACAGTATTCTCCTGGAGATTAAGTATGGCTTTCTTCAAAAAACATCTGCCTGAAGGTACCTTCGTGCAAATTTGCTCCTAGTTTCCTGGCACCATTTGAAGTTTTAAACAAAATATATCCTGTAACCTACAAACTTTGTCTGCCTCCTTCCCTCCGGAGCCCTAACTCAATCCAGACGTGACTCACCGGAGGAGCCGAGGTCATACGGCGCAGGCAGCGACGGAGTTCCTTCTGACTAGGGTCGGTGACAGCCCGGGAGTGGACTAGCCCAATCACCTGACCTGAGACATCTGACCTCATGTCACAGACGTGAGGTCAGGTGACAGGTCAGATGACTGGATTGGTCCACTCCTGTGCCATCACAGACCACAGTCAGAACGCCACCGCATGAACCCCTTACTCTTCCTAATGCTGATCGCTGCTGTAGGTGTCCAATACACAGGGCACCTATCAGCAGCGATCAGCTGCACTGCGGAGCCCCCCCCTTCCCTACCACCTAGTTGCACAACACCTGCCCCCCCCCCCCCTAGCTACGCCCATGGCTTTGATATACTTAGTTTACCTAAGCATTATTGCCTGTCAGTGTAAAACTGACAGGCAATCTATTAGGTCATACCTCTGGCACTGCTTAATGGGCATATAGCTGGGGCAGGCCCCCGGCTGCCCTGGCAACCCATCGTCTGTCAGCGATCGCGTTCGCGGGCCGCCGATCGGTGACAGAGGGAGCCCCCTTGGTCAAACCAATTAAATGCCACGGGATTGGAGATCTCTCTAACCCTAGCCGTCGCAGCGGGAGCCCAGCTGTCATTCAGAGCCGGGCTCCCGCAGTGATCGTGTGGGTACAGCTTTTGTGCCCGCACGATCACAATCACGTATATGCACGGCAAAACGCGCAAATGGTTGCATTTCCATGCAGTGCATGTACATGATTGTGCGCCAAGGGGTTAAAGGCTATGGACACCTTTGACATGGAAATAATTATTCATATATGTTAGTGGTTACCCGGAGTTAAAAAAAAGTTGTACTAAGTTTCCAGCTCCAATTTCCTTTCATTTTCGGACCCCCTAATATGCAGTTTACAACCTGCCCATAGTATCAGACTTTTCTCATGTGGTTATGTTCCTCCCAGTACTACATGCTGAATTTGAGTCCTGTGACTCCAGGCTGCTGCTGTGTTCACTAACAACTAATGTATCAGCACAGATTTTTTCCTGTACTGATTTCTCCTTCTACAGCCCATAAAGGATCTCATCTTTCTTGTCCTGACAGACACTTATGCAAAGGAGTGGTTGATTTACCCAGTGGCGGATTAAGTGTACCATGGGCCCTGGGCTGTTGACACAACTTGGGGCCCCTCCTTCCCCCTCACATGCAATTCAACACCCCCAACCCTCTGACACTGTACTCGTTCAGTGCCACTGACCTGAAGGATACAGGTTTTAGCACCAGATACAGCTACTCTGTATTCAGTATATAAAGTAGCTGTATCTCAAAAAGTAAAAATTATTTTTTATAAAAGGTATTTAGAAAGTTGCACCAAACACACTGATACACTGTTTTATTAAAGAAAAAAAAATAATAACAATAAAAAAAATTGTAACATCTCTCTTTAAAGTGTAACTAAACTTTTAAAAAACTTTTAACATGTCATAATGTTATTTCAGAACTTTTAATTGGTGGGGGGTCCTAGCACTGAGACCCCCACCGATCGCTAAAGTGATGCGGCTGAAGCGCACGATTGAATGCTGCGCCACTTCATTTCTGATCGGCATTTCTCGGAGTGGTGTACATCCGTACACCGCTTGCTCGGCTTTCCAAGAAAAGCAGATCAGAAACGAAGCGGCACAGCGGTCACCTGAGTGCATCTGCCACTTTGTTTTAGCGATCCATGGGGGTCTCCGTGCTCGGACCCCACAGATCAAAACTTCTGACATTTCACGATGACATGTCAGAAGTTTTTTAAAAGTTTAGTTACACTTTAAAGGGGTTTTCCCGCGAGGGAAATTTATGACATATCCTGTGGATCCTGTCAGATAGATGTGAGTCCCACCTGTGGGACTTGCACCAATCTCTAGAACCGTGCCCCTAAACTCCGTTCTACCTCTTTCTGCTCTCGCTGCCTCCCAGCCACTTCCTGACTTCATGGACTTTTTGTAACTCTCCGGAACTTTCTGTAACTCTCATAGTAGTGAATGGCAGTTACGGAAGCAGCGTAACAATGCGAGCTACGCAGTTTCTGTAACTACCATTCAGTTCTATGGGACTTAAGGAAACAGGCTAGCTCAGCGTGCTACACTGTTTTCGTAACTCCCGACCATGAAGTCAGGAAGTAGCCGGGAGGCAGGGAGAGCAGAAAGAGGTAGAACAGGGTTTAGGGGACCCCGTTCTAGAGATAGGTGCGAGTCCCAGAGGTGGGACCCACATCCATCTGACATTTATGACATATCCTGTTGATATGTCATCGATGTCCCTGGTGGGAAAACCCCTTTAAGTAATCAGACACCCAGGGGCGTAACTAGGAAAGACTGGGTCCCATAGCAAACTTTTGACTGGGGCCCCCCTCCCCTGGGAGTCAAACAAACCCCCCCCCTTGTAGATAGTGCCTTTTTTACAGCCCCCCTCCCTGTAGATAACGCCATACAGCCCCCTTTGTAGATATCTACAGAGGGGGACTGTATGGCGTTATCTACAGGGGACTGTGTGGCGTTATCTACAGGGGGACTGTGGGGCGTTATCTACAGGGGGGACTGTGTGGCGTTATCTACAGGGGGGACTGTGTGGCGTTATCTACAGGGGGACTGTATGGCGTTATCTACAGGGGGGACTGTATGGCGTTATCTACAGGGGGGACTGTATGGCGTTATCTACAGCGGGGACTGTATGGCGTTATCTACAGGGGAACTGTGTGGCGTTATCTACAGGGGGGACTGTGTGGCGTTATCTACAGGGGGACTGTGTGGCGTTATCTACAGGGGGGACTGTGTGGCGTTATCTACAGGGGGGACTGTGTGGCGTTATCTACAGGGTGGACTGTATGGCGTTATCTACAGGGGGGACTGTGTGGCGTTATCTACAGGGGGGACTGTATGGTGTTATCTACAGGGGGGACTGTATGGCATTATCTACAGGGGTGACTGTATGGCGTTATCTACAGGGGGGACTGTATGGCGTTATCTACAGGGGGGACTGTATGGCGTTATCTACAGGGGGGACTGTATGGCGTTATCTACAGGGGGGACTGTATGGCGTTATCTACAGGGGGGACTGTATGGCGTTATCTACAGGGGGGACTGTATGGCGTTATCTACAGGGGGACTGTATGCCGTTATCTACAGGGGGACTGTATGGCGTTATCTACAGGGGGGGGGGCTGTATGGCGTTATCTACAGGGGGGACTGTGTGGCGTTATCTACAGGGGGGACTGTGTGGCGTTATCTACAGGGGGACTGTGTGGCGTTATCTACAGGGGGGACTGTGTGGCGTTATCTACAGGGGGGACTGTGTGGCATTCTCTACAGAGGGGGCTGTACGCTAACGCCATACAGCCCCCACTGTAGAGAACGCCATACAGCCCCCCCTGTAGAGAACGCCATACAGCCCCCCCTGCAGGGAACTCCATACAGTGCCCCCCCCTTGCAGGGAACGCCATACAGCGTCCCCAACCCCCCAAAAAAATGCGACCTACAGTGTTGTTGTGTCCTACAAATAACATGCATCCCATATCCACAGGATAGGGGATGCATGTGCGATCGCTGGCATTGATAGGGAGAACGGGGGACTGAAAGTCCCCCCAAGTTCTCCTTGACTAACCTCTGACTTCAGTCGTCTGTGTTGGCAGCTTAATAAAAATGAAAGGAGCGCTGGTCACGCATGCGCACAAGCGCGACCGGCGCTCCATTCATTTCCACGGAGCTGCCGACACAGAACCCGGAAGTCCGAGGTTTGTGATGGAGAACTTCAGGGGACTTTTAGTCCCCCGTTCTCCCTATCAATGCCAGCGATCACACATGTATCCCCTATCCTGTGGATAGGGGATACATGTCTTTTGTTTAATGGCAGAGCGGGGAGATACCTCCCCGCTCTGCCGTAGTGGTCAGTGGCGTCCCGCTGTAGCAGCCATAGCGGTAGTTACGCCACTGCAGACACCCCTCCCCTTGTAGTAATATAACTACAGAGGGCTGTATAGGGGAGATTATATTGCAAGGGGAGGTCAGATTGTCTGACTGACTGCTGAGGGCTCTATAGGGGGGTTTAAGTGTCTGACTCTGACGTCTCTGTGGGGGGTATACCTAGTCGCTCAGACCCCCCCCCCCCTATAAAACCCCAGCAGTTAGTCAGACAACCTCCCCTTTCAATATATTAGTAACTACTGAGGGCTGTATGGGAAGGGGGGTTTATACTGAAAGATGGGTCTAACCATATAAGTGACAGCAGAGGACTCTATGAAGGGGGGGGGGGTAATCCCCCATCCCCCATAGAGCCCTCAGTATTTATTATACAGCAGGGGGGGTTGAGCGTCTGATTTATGAGTGCTCTATGCGGGGATATTATTATCCCCCATAGAGTCATTTGCAGTGAGTTAGATGGACCCCCACTTGCTATATAATCAATCTAATCCCTCCCTAGCTTCGGCCGATCAGTTTAAGGTTGGCTGGGGCAGGAGTCGAGTATCATACTAACCTTACTGCATGAGTACCGCCCTGCTTTCCTGTTAATCTCTGGCTGTGCGTCTATCGTTAGAGAGGCGTGTTCTAACTTCTACCACTAGCAGACGTGCCTATTGTGATGCACGTCTGCTAGCCCTATCCCACCCCTGCAAATGCTGTCCCTCTCCCAGGGCCGATTCTAGCTTTTCTGCTGCCTGAGGCAAAAATTGAAATGGCGCCCCCACATTTTGATTGACATCTCTCTGGCTGTTCTAAATCACTAGCAGCCTCCTCCAACTCTTGCAGATGCGCCGTTGCCTTGTACTGGCATGCGCGGTACAGCCGGGCAGAGTACACCTCGCTACACGGTGCGTGCCCAAGCAGTACAAGATAATGGCGCATCCGAGAAAGTTGGAGGAGACTGGTAGTGATGTATAAAAGTCAGGGGGTTGTCAATCAAGCATGGAAAGGTGGGTTTGGAGGCAGGACTATGTGACTCTTCAGGATTGCGGCACTGCCCCATGACATAATGAGTAACTAGCATATAGTGTGCGCCGTTTTAAAAGTTGATTTGAAAGATTTTGCTGCATCTGAAAAAAACATACAAGGTAATGTTTGGAAATATTTTCAGGTCATGTCAGGTCATTTATTACCGCATGGTGGCGGTTCAAGGGGTTAAAACTGTCCCTGAAAACCATTCCCCAAAAATTCAGTGCAAAAGTGTGCAAAGCCTTTAAGAACTGTTTTAGAAGAACTCTCTGGGCAAAATTGATACAGTGTGTTAAAGAGACTCTGTCACCACGTTATAAGTGCCCTATCTCCTATATAAGGAGATCGGCGCTGTAATGTAGGTGACAGTAACGCTTTTTATTTAAAAAACGATCTTTTTTCACAACGTTAGGAGCGATTTTGGTTTATGCTAATGAGCTTTCTTAATGCCCAAGTGGGTGTACTTTTACTTTCGACCAAGTGGGCGTTGTACAGAGGAGTGCATGACGCTGACCAATCGGCATCATGCACTCCTCTCCATTCATTTACACTGCACTAGCGATATAGTTATATCACTATGTGCAGCCTCATACACAAGCCCTAACATTACTACAGTGTCCTGATAATGAATACACATGAAATCCAGCCTGGACGTCATGTGTACTCAGAATCCTGACACTTCTGAATATTTTTTGTGAGATTCCAGCAACGGATACGAAATCTCGCGAGATCACGGAGCTAAACGAGATTTGGTTTCACTTGCCGGAATCTCACAAAAAAAGATTCAGAAGTGTCAGCATTCTGAGTACACATGACGTCCAGGCTGGATTTCATGTGTATTCATTATCAGGACACTAGTAATGTTAGGGCTTGTGTATGAGGCTGCACATAGTGATATAACTATATCGCTAGTGCAGTGTAAATGAATGGAGAGGAGTGAATGATGCTGATTGGTCAGCGTCATGCACTCCTCTGTACAATGCCCACTTGGTCGAAAGTAAAAGTACACCCACTTGGGCATTAAGAAAGCTCATTAGCATAAACTTAAATCGCTCCTAACTTTGTGAAAATAGATCGTTTTTTTAAATAAAAAGCATTACTGTCACCTACATTACAGCGCCGATCTCCTTATGTAGGAGACAGGGCACTTATAATGTGGTGACAGAGTCTCTTTAAGCCTAGTGCAGGGCCTGAGGGGGCAGTGCATGCCACCGGGATTCTCTCTTTTATGAATATCTGTGTTATGCACTCAAACCCTACAATGGGCATAAGGCCTTACTTACATGTGTTCTCTTTGTTGAAATAACTGACATCACACTGACCAATGCAATTCAATGGAGCTGTTTAGACATCTGTGTTTTTTCACAGAGCTTGTCCGTTGCGTGAAACTCAACGGATGTCCTATTATGGTCTGTTTTTGCGGATCAAACTTGCCTATTGAAGTCTATGGGTGCATGAAAAACACTGACAGCACATAGACGACATCCATGTGCTGACCGTTTTTCTTGCATCTGTTGCTAAAGAAATGCAGAGAAAAAAAAAGTAAAACCAGGAAGTGCTTGCAGAGGAGAAACACGGACCAGAAAAATGGATGACACACAGAAACCTCACTGACGCAACACAGACAGTCATATGCATGAAAAATGGTCCTTTTATTTGCGGAAGCAGATCGGACACGCTTGTTGAATAAGGCCTAAGGCCCCATGCACACCACCGTAGAATTCATCCGTAATTACGCTCCGTATTTACGGACCGTAATTACAGACCCATTTATTTCTATTGTCCACGGACACCTTCCCGTATATTTACGGGAAGGTGTCTGTGCTGTAAAAAGGCTCCGCAAAACATAGGACATGTCCTAATTTTTGCTTTTTACGGACCGTGCTCCAATGTGAGCACGGCCCGCGAATGTGGGTGACATTCCGCGGCCGTCAGCGACCGGCAGGCCGTGCCAATAATCACAGACCCTGATTACAGGGCAAGGTCATGTGCAGGGGACCTAACAGTTTTAACGAGTTTTTTTAAAATAATAATTACAAGGTTGAAAAAGCTGTATTTCTCAGACCAAACAGCAGAGGTCGCCCACGTATTACTATTCTTAACAGTGCATCAGTGGAAGAACTGTAAAGTTGTTCAAGCACACAAGTAGAATACTGGGATAGAGCACCACAGTCTACATTTCAAACTTTGACGTTTCAAAATTTAGCCATTCAGCTAATGTTGCTTTAAAGACTATGAACAGCTTTGGACTTAAAACTATTTTTAAATAAAATTCATAATAAATCAATTATGTTTTAGGTGATTTTAAGCAACTTCTCAATTGACTTTAAAAAATTGATTCAAAAATTGTTTTTACATTTTAAGATACAGCTTTTATGTATCCTGTATACACAAAAGCTGTATGTTGCCGTCAAAGCCGATTCCGCCAGGTCAGCTGGACTGACAGCTCGGCTGAAAGCTGGCCCTACTTGTCTCTGACACACAGGATCCAGCTAATAACAACCACGCCAAGTTTATTAACTTAGATACGATTGTTATTAGCTGGATACTGGATCTTAAAAAAGATTGGTTTTTAATCAGTCAATTGAAAAGTTGCTTAACATTGTTTAAATACAAAAAAAAAAGGTCAAAGATGTACATAGCCTTTAGGTCTTGAGATCTCATAACTCTGGAATACATAACTACTAAAACAAACTAGAAAATTTCATCTGCAGCACAGAGACACATTGTAGCTTGTCCAAACTCCATATTAGGCAAATTGTGCACCTAAAGAACTACCACCTTGTATCAATGGTAGAACATAAATACCCATTTGTGGAATAGAGATGAATTAAGCATTTAACATATAGCGCTGATCCATTTTATATACATTTTTGATCACTCAATCTCCAATACCCAAATTTCAGAATGAAACTCATTGTAATACTGAGCTGGCTGTCCTGACATTATAGCAGAATGACATGTTTAGACTTACAAACTGAGATGCAGCAAATCTCTATCCAAACATTTTCTGAAAATATCGTTTTACATAAACAAACATGGTTGGTACAGGAGCACTGCGGGTAAGTACCAGTTGCTACCTGCAGATAGCTTGTTTGGTTTGATGAAGTTCTCTAGACTTTGTTTAAAATGACAGGATCTGGACTAATGGTGAAATCTGAGTCTACATCGCGAGTTCGAAGTTTACAGCACTTTCAAGGTTAACTGTGTAGCCTCAAACTATTTGTCCAAATACTTTCACATTATTACATTTGCTTAGTAAACATAGTGGGATCAGTTTTATTATTTGATAGAGGAAAATAAATGAAATAGTTTCTTACCAATGTTCTGATTCAAATAATAGCAAATACTTGCCCTAACAAAAATAAGTAGTAGAAATAACAGCAAACAAGATCTTAGGGGGAAAAAAAAAAGTCCACCTCAAAAGTGTGACTACTGAATGGTTCATCCTGCCGCAGAGAATTGTATTCTTTTTTTTTTCCATCTTTTATTATTATCAAATTTCAAGTGCAATAACATTGCAACTGCTTACACTGGTAATACTTTACTTTTTTCGCAAAGAGGATTTTGTCAAGAGGGGGTTCAATCAAAGATGTAAGTGCATGCAGGGAGATGGATACACACAGTTTTGCCAGTCACACTCTGTGCCCTTATAATAAAGCCCCCATAAAAGTGACAACAATAGCCGCACAAGTCACATAACGTCTATGCTTAAAGGTGACACGGCGAACAAGTTTCTTCGATTAAACACATTGTCCAGAGAAAGCCATGCATTTCCCAGTGCCATACAGTACCTATTTAAAGAGAACCTTTCACCTGCCCATACATGTGCAGCATGTAATGAGCAGGGCTGCACAAACCATGGGGCACTTTACATTTTTCTTCCACGCTCCTCCGTTATTTAGATATCGGTGCCATTATATTTGGTGCCCGATATTTAAATAACCCCCTGAACTGTCAATGGGGCGTGTTTAGGCAAGGGGGCGTGTAACATCGCTGTGACACTGTCCAATCAGCTACGGTCAGCGTTACAGCAAGAGCTGGAGAGAGGAGAGCGTGTGCGCGCAGCTCGGAGATGTGCGTGCATGCGCATTCACTCACTCTTCAGCTCTTGTCAGAAAAGGACAAGACTGAGATCTCTCGCGAGAGATCACAGTCTTATCCTTGTGTGCCAAGAGCTGGAGAGAGGAGCTGTGCGCGCATGCTCTCACAGCTCCGAACTGCGCGCACACGCTCTCCTCTCTCCAGCCCGTAGCTGATTGGATAGTGTCACGGCGATGTTACACGCCCCCTTGTCTAAACACGCCCCATTGACAGATCAGGGGGTTATTTAAATATCGGGCACCAAATATAACGGCACTGATATCTAAATAACAGAGGAGAGTAGGAGAAAAATGTAAAGTGGCCCAGGGTTTGTGCAGCCCTGCTCATTACATGCTGCACATGTATGGGCAGGTGAAAGGTTCTCTTTACAGCATAAAGTGCACAGATAATACATAGAGTTCATAAATGGTGCCAAACATTGTCCAAATACTTAGTGCATTATTATCTTGGACAAGGTGCCATACTCTGCCCTGATAATGTCATACTGTTCTGCTATAGAACCAAACAGTACCCAGATAGTGCAATGTTTTATCCACTATGGGCAATTAGCATAGACAGAAGTAGGCACAGCGGGCTCAGAGCAGATAGAGACAGACACACCACATATAAAGTCCAGAAACTGGCTTGTCTGTGTTTATTTATTGTCTAAAAAGGAAATGGACTTGAACAGATTAGGCAAAACAAATACTAAAATAAATACTGCTTGGCTGAGCTCTAACTATACAGAATAACAATCCTAACTACGTATATCAGGCCTTTGTAAATGGCACTGGATACACAGCAATTATGCTGTACCCAGTCTTTTATTCTCTGGCTTCTTGTAGACAGATTAGCAGAGATCTGTCCAAGACAGTGAACACTGTCCGTTGTAACGTCTATGGCCGCGGACCGTCTTCCTGACTTACCCTCTGACGGCCGCGGCCATGGTCGAGGGAGAGCCGGGTGGCATCTCCCTCCTGGGAGACGCCGGCACTCACTTCCGCATCGTGGTACTGGCTCCTGCACAGTGCGAGCGCACGTGCATGCCCGGTCTTAAAGGGACAGTACGCGCACTTGCAGAATATCTGCAAATTAGCCCAGAATGCCTCTGGACTATAAGGGTAAAGTCACACGGAGCGGCCCTGACACAGTCACAAAGCAGCTAACAACCACGCCGGCACCATGTTCGGTGCGGCTGTCAAACAGACTGAAAGTGGCTGTATGTTAACGCGGGTAAACTGTCCCTTTATCTGTAAAATCGTGCGGCCATGAATTAATACACCCTTTATGGCCGCACGATTTTGCAAATTACAACAACTTACCCTCTATTCATTCTCTATGGCAGCGCCAGAAAAAGCCAAACACTGCACTCGGCTATCTCCGGCGCTCCCATAGAGAATGAATTGAGCGGCAGTGCGCATGCGCATGTAACCGGAATACCTCTTAATGAGGAATTTGACAGCCACACCCACATAGTGCCAGTGTGGTTGTTGGCCGCGTTGCAACCATATCAGGGCCGCTCCGTGTGGCCTCACCCTAAAAAGGGCTCTGCCCTTCCATTCATTGCATGAGCATTGTTGTGTTACCTTAGTTTGTCTTTGCAAATGGTCTCCTAGTGTTTTCCAGTTCCCAGTGTTTCCCGTTCCTGCTGCCTGTACCCTGCGTCCTGTGCTAGCGTGCCCCTGTGCCTTGAAGTGTTGGAGTCACGTTGTGCTCTCTGCTGCATCTGCTGTGTTGCACCCGGCCAGGTGTCTGTCTACTGCCGGAGCCTCATCCCACCGCTACTGTCTACGTCGCCTCAGGTACCCTTTCCAGAACTATAGACATTGCCTATAACTGTTTGGCCAGCTGCTGTCCCGCTACGCGGTACGGCCCAGTAGGTCCACACCCCGCGCGGCGACATCCGTGCACTTTTTTTTTTTAAATGCGGCAGGGGCAGCTAATAAATTAGCAGCCTAGTCCGAATATCTGAGGTGTACTGTGGATTGGAAAATCCTACTCTTCCACAATCAAACTCTAGACCCTAGAGACCAAATATGCCTGGAGCCTAAGACACATATGACAGGATACTAGGGAAAAAATATTTTCCCTCAATGACTTTGCCTGTCACTGTCTTACACCATATAGATCGAAGCTATGCAGAATTGCCATGCTTTGCCAACATAGTGCCATATTGTTTCTACATGATGCTAAACTATCCCTAGAGAGTGCAATACTTTGCTAATATGGAGCCCTATAGTACCCACATAGTACCATATTGTGCCTATATAGTGACAGTGCCCATCATACTTTACAAACAAAGATCCCTATTTGGCTCATAAAGCCAAGATGTGTCCACACAAAGCTATACTCTGACCACATATAGCTAAATAGTGCTCACCATGCATAAGCAGATCCCCCAAACATAAGCAGATCATAGAGTGTTCCACTGTTAGGACCGACAGTGATAAACTGTAATCTGTGGAAGAATCTGGCAGCAAGCGTTCATTCCCCTGCAGCGCCCTCACAGGGAAAATGAAGCATTACAAAGTTTCTATCAAAAGGAATGTGGTTGTTCAGGATCAGGAAAAAGGACCTGCGTTGTCTCCAGAAACAGTGCCACTCTTGTCGATGGGATGAGACTAGTATTGCAGCTCATTACCATCAAAGGCTATGAGGCTGAGCTGAAATACCAGACACGGCCCAAGGACAAGAGTGGCAAAGTTTATAAGGGGGAAAAAAATCAGACCCTTTTTGGTCTGTCTATGTAGTGCATGGACATACCGGGTCATCCAGAATGAGAGACGATCTTTGTAGCTGCTGCCGGTTCTGGCTAATAGATGATGATCCTTAATCCCCCACTATTAACTCAGAATACCCTAAAAGGCAATTGAAAATGGTTTGTCTAAACCCATCCAACCTTGAAAAACTGCAAAAGGATTCACCTTTATACACCAAGTAAATTTCTTACTCTCGTTATGTGAAACTGTGTAACACTATCCATAGGGGCAATCTACTCATCCCTATCTTAAGTTAGTAGTTACTTAAAACATATTTGGCTGATTCCCACTTTCCTCCCTAATTGTTAGCAGAATGCTTTTACACATGTCGGCTTGGTGTGATATGTTTTCACTTTTCCTAGTGAGGATATAAAGACCACAATGATCCGTTAGCTTCATTGGGACTCACACAGACCAGGATTCCAGCAAAGGTCAGGTCAATATTTATGTTGGATCGTTTTGGAGGTGTGAAAGCGAAAAGGATACGATGGCAATTTCATGGATTAATAACGCAGAGTGTCAGGGTATCAAACCGTTTTATAAACTCCCACAGCAGCTGAAGCAGCCAAGAGCCCCATTTCTGATTTGTATCAGGTGGGATTCTGGGGGACATGGAGTAGTTCCTTGAAAGAAATATGTCTGTAGTTTTCTCGGCATTAGACCCTGATGTATTATTTCATGTTAGGCAGCGGCATGTATCTTTTATGCATTGTGTGTTTTTCCACTCTTGTCTTGTTCTATAAAACAACACTAAGGCTCTTCATTGCTGCTGGGTAAAGTCAGAGAAATATTAAAAGAAAAAAAGTACGAATTTTAAATCATTTACGAAATACAATGTTAAAATGGGTAATATAAAACCTCTTAAAGAGAAAGTGGCCTCTCATAATGGAATGTGAAAGCAGGCAATGAGTGCCCCTGGAAAAACTAGTGTGACCTGCAGTAAGGTTAAAAACATTGGACTTTAGTAATGAAGAATGCTGATTTTGAGAACACGTCTTTTATTTATTTCCTTTTGCTTATATAGCACCAACGTATTCCTAAGTGCTGCACGGAGATTGTCATTATTCGGATCGGTCCCTGTCCTCAATGGGGCTCATAATCTAATTTCTCCATCTCCAACACACTTAAGGCAGTGTTCACATCACCGTTGCCCTTCCATTGAGGGGTTCTGTCGGGTTAACCCCTCAATGGAAAGGCAAACGGAAACCTAAGCTTCTGTTTCCCTCACTATTGATATCAATAGTGATGGAAACATTGCTAAAGGTTTCCATTTGTCACCGTTGTGACAGGGTTCTGTCGCTTTTGATGGAATCAATAGCACAGTCGACTGTGCTATTGATTCAGTCAAAACAACGGAACCCTGTCACAACAGTGACAAATGGAAACCTTTAGCAATGTTTCCGTCACCATTGATATTAATCGTGAGGGAAACGGAAGCTTAGGTTTCCGTTTGCCTTTCCGTTGAGGGGTTAACCCGACGGAAACCTCAGACGGAACCCCTCAACGGAAGGGCAACGGTGATGTGAACAGGCCCTAAGCTGGCCTTACTCATTAGATAAAAGTCGTCCAAACCCTCCAATTTTGGTGAGATCAGCCAACCATCCAATGACTCTCCCCGATGGCAGATGCGGGGGGAGAAGAAAGATTGTGCATCTTGGATTTCAACATGCCCTATCCATTGTCCTCACAGGAGATAAGCAGCTGCCAGAGGCTTATTCCCCTGCTGAGTGTGCATATTTATGGTGAAGTTATGGTGAGGAATAGGAAACTTCAGTAACCAATGGAGACATAGAGAGAACATACAAACTCCATGCAGATGTTTCTCTTGGTAAGATTTGAAAACAGTACCCCAGAACTGCAAGGCACCAGTGCGAAACACTGAGCCATTGAGCAGCTTACCTCAAAAGTCTACCACTTATGTTCACGTAAACCTACTGGTACATGCAGGGAGGGTCTAGCAAAATATTAAAGAAATATAAATATATATATAGTTATGTATTGTATAGGTAACTATATTTTATACTAGACCTGTAATGAAACCAAGTGACCTTGGTGTATTGCCCTAAATAATTGATAGAAATACCTATGAACTTGTAGGGTCAATTAACACATAGTCATATGAGAAAAACATGTATAAATTTTATTAAATACAACAATGTAACACAATTAAAAGATGAATCATGCTGAGCATGAAATAAAACGTCTGTCGATTGCAGAGGACATGGAGTACAAGAGACATAGTCATGGAAATTACATGTGTGGACTGTAAAACGAAAAAAGCAGTCAATCAGATTAAGCCAGAAAGAGTAGATGACAGCATGCAGCAAGAAAAAAGTAAGTACTCTTGCCAGGGATTACTATACAAAATGGTTATAACATCAGAAAGCTGTCATGTTACTGGACCTGATGTATGCAAGTGCCAGTAATGTAAACGTTTATAGATGAAGTAAAACACAACACGAAACATGTGACGTACCCATGCTAGCTCTCTGCAAGGAGAGAACGTCAGTCCCGACGCGCGTTTCGGCGAAATGCCTTCGTCCGGGGGTGGCGTCTCTCCAGCAGGGGCCTCCCCTTTAAATAAATACACGGCCAATCACACTGGCAAACACGAGTCACGGGGAACGGAAGGTCTGTTGTGGTCGGCGTCATGTATCCGGACAGAAGAGCCCATGGAAAATTCCCCCGGCCGCGCGTCATCCGGGGGGCGTGGATCCACGGCGTCTGACGCCATGGGGACACGCCCACTCAGATGAAGACGCGCAGATCAAAGGGACACCAGGGCGCCTCCCCCGATACAAGCGCACAAACAGATGGTAACGTATAACCCAGATAGTGTTTGACAAGTAATGGGACCAAAACAACAGAACAGGATACCAAACTTGTTTGCAACCCCAGTAATACATCCAATAAATAATAAATAACTTATGTTCACGTGTCAGAAGAGGTGCAAGACCACTACTACATTGTAAAATCCATGGCAATGTCCTGCATACACATTCTATCTGTCACTAGTTTAGTAATGCCCAATCTCTTAGCTTATCTGGTAGGCGCTGTCACACTGATAATGCTAGTGAAAACTGTGTCCCAAAAAGTTTATTATTTTAAAAGTTATGAGCTTTTTTCTAAATATGCAAATTAGGTTATACTAGACAAGTGGGTGTCAACAGCAGCAATTCTCCTGAGGTGGAGCGACCTTACAGCCATCGACGCTGTCCTATCAGCATGAAGCTGCTTCACACCGTGTGAAAGACTGAGGCTGGAGGATCACTTCAAATATTCATATCTCCGGCTGTGGGCCACCTAGAACAGTGGTTCTGATGGCATATGAAAGATGAGATTCTAATCTTTTATATGGCACCAGAATAGCAGTGAAACAACCGAATGGAATACTATGTATTATAATATATATAATATACTATATGATCACGCTGTGTTGCTGGGCTGGGAAGAGGAGAACTGTATGATGCTGATTGGACAGTGTCATACAGAAAAACATTACACCGCCCAGAATGAAAAGAAATAGTTACCTCCCATTTGGCAAGTATAACCAAATTAGCATATTTAGAAAAATGCACCTAGTACCTGGAAACCACCCTCTGAACTGTTTAAGAAAAGCAGAGTTAAGGCCTTTTTACATGGGACAATTATCAGGCAAACGATCGTTCATAGAACGCTCATTGCCGATAATTGCCCTGTGTAAACAAAGCAGCGATCAGCAGATGAACGAGCAAGCTCAATAATGATCCCCTAAGAACTATATCTCCCTCTTACATATAGACTATAAATTGCTTACATGGGCCTGCAGACTAAATCCCCTTCTACCTTCCTTAGTCTATAAGGACTAAGTGGATTTCATCCCCAGCAGACAAGGTCCCGACAATATCTGTAAAGCTCTATAGCTCATTCATTATGCCATTCAGACAAAAACACTGATGACTTTATTTGCTGTAGATACTGAAAAGGCCCTCGACAGTTGCTCATGGTCGCATATGTTTCATATCCTTAGGAGTGTGGTGATCGGTAGCCAGTTCCTAACCGCCCTTCAATCCCTCCCCACTGTTGCATTAAAAATTCTGGCTTCATCCCCATCTCCTATCTGAATATTCAGTGGTACCAGACAGGGGTGCCCTCTTTCCCCTGCTTTATTTGTGCTTGCTACAGAGCCATTAGCTGCCCATGTAAAAGCTTATAAAAACATCTGAGATCTCCATTAAAAATCGTTCGTACAACGAATTATATTTTACTTACATTTACTTACACCAAACCTGTTTACGTCCCTACCACATTTCATTTGCCAAAAGGATGACTTTGCCTCTGTTTCGGGCTTGAGGGTAAATCATGATAAATCTTGGCACAAAACAGCGCTTTTTGCCATATATGGGAGTGACTTCGACTAGCTCTTGGGAATCTTTTTATAGATGGAATTAACCCACTCTTATTATAAAGCCGCTGATTTTCTTCAACTATCTTGGCTAGAGCGTGTTAATTCTGTTAAAATGTTTCTAGTACCCCCGCATATTGTATCTGTTTAGATGTCTTCCAGTTCCAGTAAACACAAAAGACATAGGGTCCCTTCAAACACAAATTTCACACTTTATATGGACTGGCAAAAAAAAAAAACTTGCATTAGGGCTTTCCTTACTTATCGCAAAAGGTTTGGAAGTCTTTCAGTTCCACATTTATATAAATATTATTTAGCTGTACAACTTGCACAATTGACTACGACAGCTGTGGGACAAAAGGCCCCATTGTGGGTCTTCTAAGTGTAGGCCTTAGATGGGCCATTATTTGTTTCTGACCTTATGTGAATAAGAGGTCCAATACCCATCACTTTTTTTTTTTTTTCTTTAAAAAGGCTTCATTTTCAAAACTTTTGTTATACAAAACACGTACAAATGTGCAGTTGATACAAAACAAAAGACATTCAGAAAGGCATTAATACCGTGTACAAAATGTTAATCCAGAGCAGATACATTGCATTGCATATACAGGATATACAAAGTAACCATCTCTGAAAGCCTGACTTAATCAAAACTAACATTCACTCACAGTCATCCTAGTGCTCTAAACCTCCCCCCGCCAAACCTCTGCCACTCGCAAGTGACAGTTAAATTGCGGTTTCTAGAGTCTTTAACCACCTTGACCAAATTTATCTGGACATTTTCTGTTGAGATAAATATTTTTTTATACATAGGTGTACCATCTTTTTCGGACTATAAGACACAGTTTTTAGCAAGAATAAATCTTGCTAAAAAGTCCCTGCGTCTTATAGCCCGCAGTCAAGGGACCCATCGCCGGGCGCCATGACCATTTCATTACTTAACCCCTTCCCGACCCATGATGTGCCGGCACATCATGGAGCTGGAGGGGGGTGATGTATGGAGCGGGCTCACGCACTGTGCCCTGCTCCATACACTGCAGGTGTCTGTTTCTGACACGCTGCTATAACGGCCAGGAACAGCGATTTCGCTGTTCCTGGCAGTTTAAAGGGGTTGTGCCATAAAACACATGAATCCTCTATCCACAGGATAGGGGATACATGTGTGATCGATAAGTAGAATGGGAACCGAAGGATACCAAGAGCGCTGCATGAGAAGATGTGACTTCCGCGTTGTGTGTCCGGCAGCTTCATAGAGATGAATGGGATTCTTCTGAGCATGGGCGAGCGGCTCTCCATTGATCTCTATGGAGCTGCAGAACAGATAAGCCGGACACAGAACCCGGAAGTCCAGGCTTCTCATGTAGCGCTCTGGGTGACTTTTGGTCCCCTGTTCTCCTTATTGCTGGGGGTCCCAGCGGTCGGACCCCCAGCGATCTCACATGTAGCCCCTATTCTGTGGATAGGGGATACATGTGTTTTATGGCAAACCCCTTTAACTAGTTAAATGCCGTGGTCAATAGCGACCGCGGCATTTATAGGGGTTTTTCTATGAAGGACATTTATGACATATCCACAGGATATCAAGAGAAAAAGGATTTTTGAAGCAGCACTGATCCCGAGTATGGTGCGGTGCCCGCTGTCAAGGCAGGCAAACCCACTCCGGCATGGTGTGAATTTCAAAGAAGTAGTAGGACAACAGCACACGTCTTCAAATCATCAAAGTGGTTTTTGGTCGCAGGTAGTGGAGTTTCTTCATGTATTAGAAAATCCCTTGCACTTACAATCCCTTGACAAAGACCCTTCACTCACTATGGGTCGAAACGTTGCCTGTCGTTTGTGGATGTCTTGACAATAAAACCACTTTGATGATTTGAAGACGTGTGCTGTTGTCCTACTACTTCTTTGAAATATCCACAGGATATGTCATAAATGTCAGATATGCAGGTCCCACCTCTGGGACCCGCACCTATCTCTAGAACAGGGCCCCCTAAACCCCATTCTAGCTTTCTGTGCTCTCCCGGCCACTTGATTACATGTGGAGTTACTGAAACAGTGTAACTCGCTGAGCTACTCTGTTTCCGTAACTCCCATAGAACTGAACAGTAGTTACGGAAACAGCGTAGCTCGCATGCTACACTGCTTCCGTAACTGCCATTCACTACTATCGGAGTTAGGGAAACAGCGTAGTTACGCTGTTTCAGTAACTCCACATGTAACCAAGTGCCCGCTGGTTCAAGTCCCCTAGGGGAACTAATAAAATGTGTAAAAAAAATAAAAATAAATTTTAGATACATTTTTAGGCGTATAAAAAAAAACCTTTTCCCATTTTTCCCCAAGCACAATGTAAAAAATAAAATAATTTCGTCCCGCAACAAAATAAGCCCTCACACCGCTCAATCGATAAAAAAAATATAAAAAACGTTTTGGCTCTCAGAATGTAGTGAAACAGAATAAATTATTTTTTAACAAATTATTTTTTTCCTATTTTCTGTTGTCTAAAACCTGGGTGCATCTTATGGTCAGGTGCGTTTTATAGTCCGAAAAATACGGTATATTTATTTACCAATTGCTTCCAGTGTAATAAACTCTGACTCTCTGTTTTGTTCCAAGCCATAATCACAATCTTCCTGGCTCAGAAAAGAACAAAGCGAAAAAATATCTTATCGTTATGGCTTTGTATAACTTCATTCATAATGCCCAAGAGGCACATCTGAGAGGTAAGAAGAAGTGGAAATTCACAGTGGGTATGAAGAAACTCCACTACCTCCGACCAAAAGGGGGCAATTCTGGGACACATCCACACACAATGTATAAAAGTACCAACCTCCGACTGGCAGCGAAAACAACTATCCGAAGTTAATGCTCCTATCCTCTGGAGTCTAACTGGCGTGTAATAGATCCTATGTACAAACCGAGATTGTATTAGAAAATCCCTTGCACTTACAACCGAATCGAAAAAGGAAAATTCCACCTCCTCCCAGTCCTGTCAAGTCAGGGACATCTCCCCTCCATCGCATAAATGCCTTATCAAACAATACCCATCACTTTACATTCTCATATCTCTATCTCTCATCACTCTTTGCTTTTGAGAAGTACTAGATTCTCTGTGTTCCCCACTATTGCCGACTCTTATTATCCTGATTAAATCCCTGGTTTAGGCCTCATGCACACGACCGTAAAAACTCCCGTTATTACGGGTCGTAATTACGACCCGTAATAACGTGCTCATAGACTTCTATTGGCGACGGATGCCTTCCCGTTTTCTCACGGGAAGGTGCCCGTGCCGTTGAAAAAGATAGAACATGTCCTATTTCAGGCCGTAATAACGGCACGGACAGTCCATAGAAGTCTATGGAGCTCTCGTAATGACGGATGGCTACATGTGTGCACCCGTCATTACGGCAGCGTTGCTAAGCGACGTCAGTAAATAGTCACTGTCCAGGGAGCTGAAAGAGTTAACTGATCGGCAGTAACTCTTTCAGCACCCTGGACAGTGACAGAATAAACCTGTAAAAAATAAAAGACGTTCATACTTACCGAGAACTTCCTGCTTCCTCCAGTCCGGTCTCCCGCCCGTTGCCTTGGTGACGCGTCCCTCTCGACATCCGGCCCGACGTCCTGGATGACGTTTCAGGCCATGTGACCGCTGTAGCCAATCACAGGCTGCAGCGGTCACATGGACTGCCGCGTCATCCAGGGATGTCGGGCTGGATGTGAAGAGAGGGACGCGTCACCAAGACAACGGCCGGGTAAGTATGAATTTCTTTAACTTTTATTACAGAAAGAGCTGTCCCTTCTCTCTATCCTGCACTGATAGAGAGAAGGGGCTGCCGATTAGTGCAGTGCTATTTTGCCGCCAAAAACGTGCCCATAAATACGGGTGGAATACGGGTGACACCGGACCCATATTTACGGGCACGGGTTCGTAAATACTGGTGCAAAACGGGTCGAATACGTGTGACACCGGACCTGTATTTACGCCAGTATTTACGGGTGGGAAAAAATACGGTCGTGTGCATGAGGCCTTAGGTAGGAAAGCTTTTAACTGGTGGTCACAGAAGGGACTCGCCCATCTTACCCATTTTAGCTGGATATCTAAGGTTTTAACCAACCAACCTTTACATATATGCCTCCACAAACTGTACATTTCAGATTAGGCCAAATATCTCACTTTCTTAGGGCAACTATCAAGACCTCAGACCTTCGGGGCGGAGCTAACCGCACTGTGAGATGGTCGCTTGATCCCGGCGCTCCTCACTGAGACGCAGATTTCCACGGCTGGAGGGCTGTTAACTACAAGATAATGGTTCGTACAAATCGGGACAGATCGTGTGACTCCCGGGGGACTCCGAAAACCAGTAAAACGCAGTCGGAGATGGAGAAATTCCTCCATAAAAAGCATCTTTCCCCGGCCGGGAAAAGCAAGATGGCGCCGGAGAAATCACTCCCGCCGGAAACACGCCGCGACGATGATTCAGATGAAGAGAGCTCCTGTACGCACTCTGATGCTGGAGGTAGGTCAGATCCATTACCTATTACCAGAGCTTTCTTGAAAAAAGCATTGGCTAGCGCGATGTCCCCAGTACTAAAGGAACTGTCTTCCATTAAAGCGGACATACAGCATATGGGGCAAAGAGTAGCGGTATTGGAAGACACACAATCCGCCATTATCCAACAAGTGGAGGCCGTGCAAGGTGCAGTAGCCTCACATTTCTCCCATCTAAATCACACTTACCTACAGCTGGAGGATCAGGAGAACCGCAGCAGGCGGAAAAATATCAGGTTGAGGGGCATACCAGAGACGGTATCCACAGAGGAGATTTTGCCAACAGTGAGGATCATTTTCTCGACCATTCTGGGACAGGAAAAAGCGGCGCAGGTCATTATTGAGAGGGCCCATCGGGCATTACGACCTAAGCCATCTCGAGACGAACCTCCCAGAGATGTTATCTGCGGTCTGCTTAATTTTTTAGACACGTCTGCCATTCTCTCGGCTGCACGAATGATTCCCGACTTGGCGTTTGGAGATAGCAAGATACTGGTCTTCCAGGATCTAGCTGCCAGCACCCTGGCCAAAAGACGGCTGCTGAAGCCTTTGACCGAAGCTTTGAGGCTAAGGAAGATACCCATGCGATGGCTGTTCCCGTTCGGCCTGGCGATCCTGAGGGAGGGTCGACAGATCACTATCAGGACGCCAGAAGATCTCGCTAAAGTCTGGCCGAAAATAGGCATGGAGAAAATCGATATACCGGACTGGATGCCGATACAGAGAGAGGTACCGACTTGCGAGGTTCCTGATCCGCACACTTGGCAGAAACCCCGGAAGTTTAAGGTCCCACGTAGCAACACAAGGAGAGGCTTTGGACAGCAACTGGAAGCCCCTTGAGCCCGTTCGGGGTCCCCGCTAGAAGAGATTTGTACACTGTATATCCTTTACTTTTTGGCAAAGTTGTTGTAAGATTTATGCCCTGCCACTGTGTTGTTATGGTGTTCATCGGCATGTACACCCTCCTTTTATGGCACAAGATTTGTAGATTATATGGAAGTCTGTGTTCTCTCTTAACATTGATTGAGGTTGGTTTCCTTGTTTCACCCCCCCCGCAATTCTGTAGTCGGGCCGCGACATCTTAAGACAAGGGACATCCTCTGTGGGATAAGAGGTTCCCCCTTAATACCTTCTTGCTTATGGAATGTCGTTGCCTCACTACATCTTGGTCTATTTTTTCTTTTGTATATAGTTTTATGTGTGTTTTGCATCTCTCCGGTGTTCACGCCTACATTGTATTATGAAGCTAATTGTTTTCTGAATGGGTCATGGCCCCGATTACTTTCTTGACACTGAATGTAAATGGGTTTGGGACGCCGCAAAAGAGGTCTCAGGTTTTCAAAATGTTTAAACAGGATAAGCCGGACGTCTTGATGTTGCAGGAGACTCACTTCCGCCATGAGCGGTTACCCCGCTTGCCGTTGTCCTCATACAACCAGTGGTTCCATAGTACTCATACATCGGCCTCTAGAGGTGTGACTGTAGGTATTCATAAAGATTTTCCATTTAAAGTAGAAAACTCAAAGGCTGACCCGGCAGGCCGATACATTTTTCTTAAGGGTTCTCTCTGCAACACCAAGATGACTATAGCATGTTTGTATGCCCCCAATGATAAACAGATTCCGTGGTTGCTGAAGACATTACGTATACTTAAGAGTTTTGGAGAGGGGATGTCAGTTGTGGGAGGAGATTTAAATGTGGCGCTGGAATCTGATCTTGACTCTACTTCGACCGCCCGTGTGTTCACTCATCGAGCTATGCACAAACTTAAATTGATGTTATATAATTGCCAGCTAACAGATGTATGGCGTCTCTCCCATCCACAGGAAAGAGATTATACTTTTTATTCACATCGACATAAAGTATATCGCAGACTAGACTACATCTTTATGTCTACGCCGCACCTTTCAAATTTGCAGTCAACATCCATAGGGCACATTACAGTTTCAGATCATGCCCCGGTGCTAGCTACAATACATGTTCGAGATCTGCCGGTCAGATCTTGGTCTTGGCGGCTTAATGACACGATACTCTCAGATGAGGTGCACACGGGGGTCTTGGGTGAGAAATTGGAGGAATATTTTTGTCTAAATAGTACACCTGATGTAGCAGTGCCAATAATATGGGAAGCTCACAAAGCATTTATACGAGGTGAATTCATTGCATTATGCTCTCGTTTGAAGAAGGATAGGAATAAGAAAATGCAGTCTTTGTTGGCGCAGATCTCGGCTCTTGAACGACTGCACCAGCAAACTCTGACAGCTTCCTTACGCACGGAATTAGACTCCCTCCGCCATAAACTTAAAGATATGCTAAATATACAGGCAGCAAAGGCCTTTCAGAGACTCAAATGTCGTATATATTTGCATGGGGATAGGGGCTCAAAATTGATGTCCAAAATGCTTAAGACACAAACGGAGAAATCCTTTGTTTCCTCTGTTAAGACTGCCTCGGGTCAGCGGGTTTCTACCACTCCTCAAGTGGCTGAAGCCTTTAGACAGTTCTACGCTAACTTATACAATTTAGACGCTCAAGGTCCAGCGAGTTCATTAGCCTCAGCACACGTAGACAGAGAGGGGGCGGTTCGGTCTTTCCTCAGCAAACTGACTTTTCCCCAATTATCAGATAGTGAAAATACATCCCTATTGGCCCCTTTCACGATAGAAGAGTTACAGACCTGTTTAACTAGCATACCCTCGGGGAAATGTCCAGGGCCAGATGGACTACCCATCATGTATTACAAAAAATTTAGTAGCATTCTTCTCCCACACTTTCTGGAGGTGTGTAATTCTCTACTGAGTGGTTCTTCCCTCCCGCCGCAGGCTCTGGAAGCCTTCATTACTCTCATTCCAAAAGAAGGAAAGAATCCTGATGACTGTGCAAGCTATAGGCCAATTTCACTGTTAAACACAGATGTGAAGTGGTGGGCCAAACTATTGGCTAGCAGAATAGCTAAATTTTTACCGAAATTGATAGCAGAGGAGCAGGTGGGTTTTGTTCCGCGGCGGGAGGGAAAGAATAATATCACTAGAGTTATTAATGCGATACACCTCGCGCGAAGGAAGGGGGTTCCGCTTGTCCTTTTAGGAACTGACGCTGAAAAGGCCTTCGATAGGGTCGATTGGAGGTTTATCCAAAGTGCCTTAGAAAAATTTAAGTTTCCCCAGCCCTTTATAAATGCTATATTCTCCCTATACTCAAAACCTTCAGCCAAAATTAGAGTAAATGGAATATTGTCCGCCCCTTTCTTCATAAAAAATGGTACCAGACAGGGCTGTCCTCTCTCCCCGGCTCTTTTTATTTTGGCCTTAGAGCCACTATTATTATATATTAGACAACATGAAGAGGTTAGAGGATTGAAGGTAGGGGTGGTAGAGCATAAAATTGCAGCATTCGCTGATGATCTCCTTTTATTTATCACCAACCCATTGTCGGCTCTGCCGCACCTACTGACGCTGTTCGATGAGTTTGGTTTTGTTTCCAACTTCAAAATAAATCTTAGCAAATCAGAAGCGTTAAATATCAATGTCTCCTCCCGGACCATTCTTAAACTGCAAAACTGCACCCCCTTTAGGTGGCCACCCGGGGTTATAAAATTTCTGGGGGTTATGATTCCTGCTGACCTGAGGGAGCTCTTTAGTCTCAATTATAAAGCCCTTTTCGTTAAGATCCGTAAGCAATTGTTATCCATGAGAATTCCGTTTCTGTCGTGGTTTGGTAGGAAGAACTTACTCGCCACTTACATACTTCCGCAGATTACGTACCTGGTGTGTGCTTTACCTATAGAGGTTCCAAAGAGCTACTTCAGGAATTTCAAATCCCTGTTCATTTCCTTTTTCTGGGGCTCTAAGAGATCCAGATTGGCATACTCCTTCCTGATACAAAAGAAGGAGCAAGGGGGCATCTCCTTACCGGATCTGGAAACATATTTTATAGCGAATCATTTAGCCCGCTGGACGCAACTGGCAGACGGGGGTAATACCTCTCTGTCTGTGGTCATGGAAAGATCTCTCATGGGACCAGAGAAGCTGGGATTGTTATGGGTCCGTTCTGCCTCGCACTCCTCAAAGGGATACTTGAGCCCAATTACCAGGGGAACGTTGGCGGTATGTCACACGGCAAGAGCCTTGAATATGTCAAAACAGCTTCTCTCGCCCCTTGCTCCCTTGAGTGTCCTGCCCTCATATTTGGGTAGACCGTACGATAGAACAGCAGATTTTTGGAGGTGCTTAAATAAGGTACAAGTATCTGAATTGTGGGAACTAGATGGGCCGCCCGACTTGAGAGCGGTTTTTAAGGGACGGGATCTGAAACAACCAAACGCTCTACAATTGGCAGATTATACAACTACCATTGGTATGTTCAAAGCTCAGTCACCTCCTTCAAAAGTAGACCCGACCTGGTTAGAAAATTATATATTATTACCGGCCACCCCGCCTAAAGTTCTGTCTAAATTGTATAAAGGCATTCTATTGGAGACATCTTCGCAAAAACCTCATTTTGTGAGACAATGGGAAAGGGAGTTGGGATTGTCTCTCTCCAAAGAGGAAGTAGGGTTTATTTTGAAAGCCGCCCAGGGGTTTTCTAAGTGTGTACGCATACAAGAAAATTCCTACAAGCTGGTAACACGTTGGTACCGAACTCCAGACTTCCTATTTTCTATAGGTTTAGTCCCTGATAATTTATGTTGGAGGTGCCGAGAGGGTCCGGGCACCTTCCTTCACATCTGGTGGTCGTGCCCCAAAATATTAAGCTATTGGAGGGGGGTTGAAAAAGTAATAAATTCTGTCTGTTCTACAAATATTACACTAACATCTGCACTGATACTGCTCTGGTTGCCAATACCTGATTTTAAGCCATCTGTACACAATCTTCCGACTCACATGATCTCTGCTGCTAAATTGCTAGTGCCTACCTTTTGGAGACAGTCTAACCCGCCGACGGTGGAGCTATGGTTAGATAAAATGCAGCAGATATGTAGATTAGAGGAAATGGCCGCCTGGATAAACCATTCAAGGGAGAGATATCTGAAGATATGGAAACCTTGGCTGGTCCGGGAGTTGGGGGGGGTCATAAGAACAAGCGTGACTCGCTTGCCTGCTCTTTCTCACGAGTAGATTGGGTGTGGTATGTACTCCTGGATGTTCTGGAGTAGGGGTGCGATGGGACATGATATATGATATACGATAGATGGACAAGAGGGGAGAGTATACCATGTGTGTTACATTTTCTGTATGCATTTTTTTTTTTGAGTCTGGCCTACACTGTATCCATAAACACTATCTCCACAACTCAGCACAATCTGTTATTCAAGTCAGGTTATGAATTAGGAGACCTTTCAAATTCAAGTCAAGTCAAGTTGAGTCCTGTTTGCATATTTTTCAACCATTGTAATATGGTAACATGACATAAAGGCGTGACACCGGAGAATGCTACTACCATGTTTTTATTCCCTTGTATTATGTCTTAGCTATTTTGTACCATTACTGAGATACATGTCAATCCAGGGTTCCTTGTGGGTTAGCTTGTATTGTGAGGATGTTGTTTCCTTTGCGATGTCTATCTGACGTCATTTTCAGAGAACTGTAAGGACACCCAGGACTTGTATTCATGATTTGTTTTCATTTTGCAAACCCTGATACCTGACCTGTATTGTATCGTATGATGTCTTCCCTTGTATGTCATGTGTTTCAGTTTAATAAAAAGAGATTTTGCAAAAAAAAAGACCTCAGACCTTCCAGTCCCTACTTATTATGAATGTATTTGCTCATCTCCTTCCTAAACACTTTATGGCAACCATGGATAGATTACATTAACTCTCCGGGCTTTCAACATAATATTCTTACTTGACTTTGTATAGAATTGGGTATCTCTTTATGTTTTAGCTCAATGCTAAAAAAAATACTCTGTTTTTCCCCTTTTTCCCATTCCCCTGTTACTATACAAGGAGTTTGCATATGTCACTTTAATGAACAATGTTTTTTCTATGTGTGTCAATTTTATGGGCCCTCTGCGTGGGGAAATATGAATGTGTTATACATTGTATATACGGATGTATTGTTTCAATAAAGGAAGTTTGGAACAACAAAATCATAAGGGTTTTGTATTCATTATTTCATACACATGCATTCAGTATCCCAACTATTTTGGGCCCCTCAGGCATCACGTGCAATTGCAATCTGCACCACTCCCTATAGCTAAGCTTCTGCTTTTCACCATGCACTTTTTTATGCAGAACCCACAAGTATCTGTGTAGGACACTTTCCCAGATGCTGTCATTATTGCTGGAAGGTAGATATATTCATCAGTCATTCTTCATTAGTTATTCTTCTTTCATTCATTCATTTGGAAATTACCTTTACTGCCTGCAAACTGGCCAACATGATGCAATCTAGTCCTGTAGGGGCTGTATGTTCTGTTTTTCATGTGGTTTTAATCTGGCTTGCATGCTAAAAGCATTTAAACCGGATGCAATGTGATCCAGAAATGAGGCTATCAATGCTATTAGGACTACTTATATATATATAGATTTATGATTTATGTATGGCTTTGGCCTGATTGATGAAGAAGAAATCTAAGCACTAACCCTTTATATCCCTTTCCTCCACATTCTGGTGAGTGATCGACTGGTTTTTACGGAAGGAGCATAGCATGGATTGGACCTATGCCTTCCATCACCATAAAGTTGGCTGATAATGACAGGCCATGTTACTGTACATGAGCCAGGGAGCATTATAACTGTTCTCAGACTTTATATAGCTCATACACACATTTATAAATAGAGTGCCGTGTAAATAGTACCTGGACTGAAGCTACACATTGTCATCACCTGGATACTGCAGTGGTATAGTCACAGATATCCCTTAAGGGAGAAGAGACTCTGGATCTAATCAAATGGTTTATATTAAAATGTTTTTATATTGAGAAGCCATGTGGTGACTCACTTAAAGCTTAGTGAAATTAGGATTATATGTGTATGAACAAATGGTTGCACTGTAAATTCTATTATAGTCATATCCAGTGAGAGAGATCCTTTTTTATTTCCACCTATTTTTCTTTACCCCTCAACTTACGCTTTCCTTCATTCTTCACGTCTTTCTCTTTTACCTACAAAGAATGTTCTATAACGTCAGCAAAACATAAGACCAACAAGTTGATAAAGCATAAGGGTATGTTCACACGTAGTCAACAAAAACGTCTGAAAATCCAGAGCTGTTTTCAAGGGAAAACAGACCCTGCTTTTCAGACGTTTTTTTACCAACTCGCATTTTTCGCAGCGTTTTTTACGTCCGTTTTTGGAGCTGTTTTCATTGGAGTCTATGAGAAAACAGCTCCAAAAACGTCCAAAGAAGTGTCCTGCACTTCTTTTTACGAGGCGTAATTTTACGCGTCGTAATTGCCGTACGACGCGTAAAATTACGCGTCGTGTGGACAATACAGCGTTATACCCATAGAAAGTAATGGGCAGATGTTTGACGACGTATTTGAGACGTATTTCCAGACGTAAAACGAGGCAAAATACGCCTCGTATACGTCTGAAATTTGGCCGTGTGAACATACCCTAAAGGTTTTTCACATGTTCTTATGTAATATATACAATATAGGGGGCAATTTGTTGAGACTGGCGTTTTATACGCCAGTGTTAGGCCTCATGCACACAAACTTATTTTTTTCCTTCCGTAAATACTGGCGTAAATACGGGTCCTTGGTCACACGTATTCGACCCATATTGCACCAGTATTTACGGACCCGTGCCCGTAAATACGGGTCCGGTGTCACCAGTATTCCATCCGTATTTACGGGCATGTTTTCGCTGCAAAATTGCACTGCACTACTCAGCAGCCCTTCTCTCTATGAGTGCAGAATAGAGAGAAGGGACAGCCCTTTCCATAGTAAAAGTAAAAGAAATTCATACTTACCCGGCCGTTGTCTTGGTGACGCGTCCCTCTTTCGACATCCAGCCCGACCTCCCTGGATGACGCGGCAGTCCATTAGACCGCTGCAGCCTGTGATTGGCTGCAGCGGTCACATGAGCTGAAACGTCATCCCAGGAGGCCGGACTGGAGGAAGAAGCAGGGAGTTCTGGGTAAGTATGAACGTCTTTTTTTTTTTACAGGTTGATCTATATTGTGATCGGTAGCCACTGTCCAGGGTGTTGAAAGAGTTACTGCCGATCGTTTAACTCTTTCAGCACCCTAGACAGTGACGATCCACTGACGTCGCCTAGCAACGCTCCCGTAATTACTGGTGCACACACGTAGTCACCCGTAATTACGGGAGCCCTATAGACTTCTATGGGCCTGCCCGTGCCGTAATTACGACCTAAAATAGGACATGTTCTATATTTTTCAACGGCCCGGACACCTTCCCGTAAGCATACGGGGAGGTACCCGTGGCCAATAGAAGTCTAAGGGCTCCTAATTACGGGCCGTGATTACGGGCGTTTTTACGTTCGTGTGCATGGGGCCTTAATAGTAAGAAAAGTTAGAGTAAACTGCAATAAGCTTAATCATCTTAATAAATCTGTTGCATCTTTTGGCTGGGTTGTGTGCCACAATTCTGGCACAACGACCCTGCCATTCGCAAACCATTTCCCCCCATTGGCCATAAAATTAGCAACCCAAATACTCACTTCAGCGCTCCTCTTCTCTTCTCTGGCTCCCTCATCACTCCAGCGCCGCTCGTATAAGGTCCTGACGACGAGCAGCGTCAAGGCCTTATATACGACGTAGCACTTCAACGTCATCAGTGATGCATCACATACAGCATCCTGACACTGCCCAGTGTCAGTGCGTTGTATGAACAGCGCTGGAGTGATGAGGAAGCCCGAGGAGAGAAGATAAGCGCAGAGGAGAGTATAATTTTTTTTTTTAATGTCCAATTGGGAGGGCAAGGTAGGGGACCAGGACTGGCCCCTACCTTGCTACTCCCCACAGATTGAAATTTACACCAGCTAGGAGCTAGCATAGCTTTCGGCTATAATTTACGGCAGCTTTCTGGCATAAATTATAATAAATTTGCCGGGCCTCTGTAGCCACGCACCCTTTTCTCACTGCACAGCGTGATCTTCTGAGATCACGCTGTGACGGGACTTCCTCCCACAGGTTCTTCATCGGAGCCATGGAAGACTGAACAGACATCGCCTCCAGCCGTGCCAGGACATTTATCCAAATCTGCAGCAGCTGGAGGCGATGTCTGTTCAGTCTTCCATGGCTCCGATGAAGAACCTGTGGGAGGAAGTCCTGTCACAGCGTGATCTCACAAGATCACGCTGTGCAGTGAAACAAGCTGGGCTGGAATGAAGAAGAAGTGTATGACGCTGATTGGTACAACGCCCACTTGGTAAAAAGTAAAAAAACGCCCAGTTGGTCATTAAGAACTAATTAGCATAAATCTAAAATTGTTCATAACTTGCTCAAAAATGATTGTTTTTCAAAATAAAAACCACTGCTGTTATCTACATTACAGCGCCTCTCCGATTAGGTAGGAGATAGGGCACTTATAAACTGGTGACAAAGCCTCTTTAAGTCCCGCTCATATGGCAATGGTGAACATGAAAATGTCAAACAGTAACTGATAACTTGACTAAGGTAGTTGCAATCAATGCACAATCACATCACTTTCATACTACACATCCGACAGGCAGCACAGGCATGTGCAGATTACTGAGTGCAGAATAGAGGCCACAGCATACATGATAGGGCTTCAGCCCAGATTGCTGGCTTTTGCAACAGTGGAACCTCCATTGAAGAGCTTTCTTACAAGAGTGTTTCTAAAAGTACCCCACAGGAGTGTGAACTGAGCCTTATAATGTTCTTTGTATTTGTTATGGTTACGTTACTTTGTATTAATTACCTGCTTCAATAAAAACAGGTACTTTTTTTTATCTACAAAGTACCAATATACTCAGAATCAAGTTATGTATTAAACATACAAAATTACACATTTTGAAGCAAACGAACAGCTATTACCGATGAACCAAATGAGAGTGGACTTTGCCCATTAGAGCCTGTTTATTTCAATGGGCTCTACAATTCTAAGCACAATGGGGAAATAGAATTAGTTCTGCGTGAACCAATCACTTAGCCAGTATATGTGCTACCAAAGTGAATTGTGATACAAGGAGTAAAAGTAGAAGTGTGAAGGAGCAGCCATCATTTATGTATATATCAACCATCATCCCTGTACACAACCCCCTATTATCCCTGTATATAACCCCCATAATACCTGTATATACCAGCCTGGCTAGTATAGTACAGGAATGATGGATGTTATATACAGGGATGATGGCTGGTATATACAGGGATGATGGTTGGTATATACAGGGATCATGGGGGTTATATAGAGGCATGTTAGCTGGAGCAGCCATCATCCATGTATATAACCCCCATCATCCCTGTTCAGAACCCCCTATCATCCCTGTATATACCAGCCATCATCCCTGTATGTAACCCCCATTATCCATGTATATATCAGCCATCATCACTGTATATTCCAGCAATCATCCCTGTATATACCGGCCAGGCTGGCATATACAGGGATGATGGGAGTTATGTACGGGATGATGGAGCAGCCATCATCCATGTATATAACCCCCATCTTCCCTGTACACAACACCCATCATCCCTGTATATACCAGCCATCATCCCTGTATGTAACGTTCCTCATCCCTGTATATAAAAGCCATCATCCCCATATATAACGTCCATCATCCCTGTATATACCAGCCATCATCCCTGTATATAACGTCCATCATCCCTGTATATACCAGCCATCCTCCCTATATATACACCAGCTATCAACCCTGTATATAACGCCATTATCCCTGTATATACCAGCCATCATCCCTGTTTATAACGTCCATCATCACTCTATTTACCAGTCATCATCCCCATAAAGAAAGTCCATCAGCACGGTGGCTCAGTGGTTAGCACTATTGCCTTGCAGCGCTGGGGTCTTGGGTTCAAATCCAACCAAGGACAACATCTGCATGGAGTTTGTATGTTCTCCCCGTGTTCGCGTGGGTTTCCTCTGGGTACTCCGGTTTCCTCCCACACCCCAAAAACATACAAATAGGAAATTTAGATTGTGAGCCTCAATGGGGACAGTAAAAAGAGGACCTCTGTACCGCGCTGCGTAATATGTTGGCGCTATATAAGTAACTGAAATTAATAATCATATAATAATCCCTGTATATAATCTCCCTCATCCCTCGATATACCAACCAGGCTGGTGTATACAGGCATACCTTCCAACCGTCCTGGATTCAGCAGAACGGTTCCTGAACGGTTTTCTGAAGCAGCCCCCTGCTTCAGAATTAGTTCATAGTGGAGAAGCAGAGGGTGGGCGGGGAAGTAAAACCATATAAAAATTATATGTTGGTGCACCTATACCTGTATTTTGTGCGCAATCCCCTTGTGAAGTGGTCAGGTCCCTGTGTGGGACGCAAGGACAAGACACCAGGTTCCGAGAGATGTTACGGGCTGAATAGTGCCAAGGAAGCCTGTAGATAGGTGACAGCCATCTTAGGGTAAGTTCACACGTAGTCCTCACGCTGCGTAAATGATAAGCGGAAAAAACCCTCAGAAATTGACCTGCGGTACGTTTTTGTTGCAGGTTTTCCACATTGAATTCAATGGGAGGTAAAACCGCAAACAAAAGGCAGATGTTGCGATTTTACGGTGAAATATCTTCAAATCTGCAACAAAAATCGCATCTCAGAAAAAAAATATCTTATACTTACCCAGAATTTCAACCCATGTGACTGCTGCAGCCAATCACAGGCTGCATCGGTCACATGGGAAACGTCATCCCAGGAGGCCAGGCTGCAGGACGGCAGAGGGACGCATCGCCATGGCTACGGGTAAGTATGAAACTTTTTTTTAACTTGCAGTTTTCCGCAGCAGACATTCTGGCCGAAAAACTGCACCACAATTTGGCACCGTTTTTCGACTGGAATTTCCTGCGGCGACCAGGGTGGATATTCTGTGTGCTTTTACACAGCGTATCTGCCCCGTGTGAACATACACTTATACTGTGGAAGAAAGTGAGTATGCAGCTAGAGGGACTAATCCCCTGGGCGGATCTCACTATTTACACCATTGCTACTAAACTGTACCACTGCAAAGTAAGTTTGTTGTTGAAATTAGACTGTTCTGCTTATTCAAGATCTGTTGACGGCTTCGTTCACAGCTGTGTCAGGGTCCCGTTCGGAGGTTCCCATCAGAACGGAACCCTGAATGAAACAAATAGAAACCATAGGTTTCCGTTTGCATCACCATTTATCTCAATAGTGACGGATCCGGTGCAAATGGTTTCCGTTTGTCTCAGTTGTGCAAGGGTTCCGTCGTTTTGGTGTAATGTATACCGTAGTCGACTGCTCTATTCATTCCATCAAAACAACAGAACACTTAGGCCTCATTCACACGAGCTTATCAGATTACCGCGCGTGAAAAACGGGCGTGAATCTGGTCCGTGTGTGTTGCGTTATGCATCAGTGTGCTTTGCGAGTGGCATGCGTTATTCACGCACTCGCAAAGCACATCTGCTTTTTATTTTCAATCTAACTGATGCGCAAATCACGCACCGCACACGGATGTGCATCCGTGTGCAGTGCGTTGTTTTCATGCACCCATATACTTGACCCATAGACCCATAGACAATGGGCGTGTAGGTGCGTGAAAACGCACCAATATAGGACATGCAGTGAGTTTCACGCAGCAGACTCTCACTGCGTGAAAACTCACGCATGTTTGAACGGCCCCATTGAAATCAATGGGTTTGTGTGCTGCACGTGATTTCTATACGCAGCACACAGACGTTATTCACGTTCGTGTGAATGGGGCCTTACACAACGGTGACAAACGGAAACCATTTGCATCGGATCCGTCACAATTGAAATCAATGGTGATGCAAATGGAAACCTATGGTATTCGTTTGTGTCATCAGGGTTCTGTTCTGATGGGAAGCACTGATGGAACGTCAGAACGGGACCCTGACGCAGATGTGAACGAAGCCTTAGTGACTGTGCCTTTATGTCGTAACCGTAAAGCTTGAGTCTCTTCGAGAGTAAATATTTTTGTTTTGCAACAGCTCCTTGTGTCTGCGACATTCCTGTTAGCAAAAGTTACCATACCCTGCCACTTACCTCAACCATTACACTGCTCACTTCCATCATCTACAGACAGGGTAATTGACCAGGTCGAGGAGAGCAGATGGGACAGCTGCCATTTAAACCGCTGACTCTATAATGTACATTTTAACCTGGCCCTGAGTTGTACTGTCAGGTCCGTATTTCAGGGTGGCTTCCTTCCCCCTGTTATTTCACACCGAATTACCACCTCTGTAAATTGAAAGCTGAAGGCATGCCTGGAAAGAAGTAAACCAGCCAGAGATGTTGGTACACAGCTTTCCCCAGATCAGACAGGAAGCGAACTGAACTTTATTCAGAACAAAGAAACACAGAAAAAGACACATGCCCCCTCCCTAGAGATGTGGGAGTGCCCAAGCCCCCACCGGCTTCTCAGCTGCAAGTTCTCCTGTACACTCCTCTTGCATTCCAGGGGCGGTGTCTTCCATAGGTGTGTCCGACATGAACAAAGAACTTGTTATATATATCAGTATATTACACAAAGAACTGAAATGTATATGTACCAGGTAGCATAAATTACCATATGGATGTCAAAATCCTTCTGGCAAAAACTAAGAACCATATGACATGTAAATATAAATTGTTACGGAATATTTTGATTGCTGTAATGTAAGGCTTTCAAAACAAACCTCAGATCATATTAGCCACTCGTTCTTTTCAAAGTGCAAGAGCAGGGAACTATCTCACAGATAAAACGGGTAATGTTGACCTCTCTTACAGGCAGGGCCGACATCAGGCGGGTACTACTGGTACTCCCGTTAGGGGCCCGGCCACATGGATGAAGAAAAGGCGCCCGCCGGGCTGCCGTCGCCCCCCTCGCAACGCTCCCGGGCCCCCTCGCAACGCTTACGGCCCACGGCCCCCCCTCGCAATGCTCGCGCCCCGCCTCTACTAACGCCCACGGCACCCCCCTAGCAACACTCGCGGCACACCCTGCATACCTGTTGTAGCTTCACGTACTGGACGGGGAAGATGCAGCATGTGCTGAAGTTCTGTGTGGAGACAGGTCTGTCCCGCCCCCCAGCCAGCTCCTCTCTACACTGCCGACCGGACCTGCAGGCTGGTGAGTGTTTTCCCCTATTCATCCTGCTTCCCATTCCCCCTGACCCCATTTGTAGAATGTATAAATAATGTTAAAATGTTTTTTGGTATTTTTTCATTTTCCTAGCGTTTTTTTTGCCGTGATTTTTGTAATCGTGGCAAAAATGGCGCAGTTTTGCCGCGATTATATAAAAATCGTGGCAAAACCGCGTGATTTGTGCCGCAATTATGAAGATTGCATAAAAAACGGATACAAAACATGAAAAGTGCTGTTCGGCTATATTCTCACAGTGCGGTCAAATCACCTATCTGCCGCGATTTTATAAAATTGTGGCAAAAAAATGGGATTTCACAGCACTATGTAACTAGACTAAGGCCTTATTCAGACGGTCGCGTTCAGTCCGTGACATACGGAGCGTGTATCGGCCGTATTTCCCAGGCCGACCACAATTCATGGAGCCGGACTCCAAGCATCATAGTTATCAGTGTTGCTGGGATTCCTTGTCTCTCCGCGGGAATACTGTCCCATACTGTAATGATGATTTCAGTACGGGATCGGGGACAGTATCCCCACGGGAAGGGAGGGACTATGATCATAGATAACTGTGATGCTAGAAACCCGGCTCCCTGAACTGTGGTCGGTCCGGGAAATATGGCCGATACACGGTCCGTATATCACAAACCGAACATGGACGTCTGAATAAGGCCACTTACTTGCCTCCTATTTTTGGTGCGGATTGCGCACTGATAATTCACTACAAATTACAATATAAGGCCTTATTCACACGAACGTGTTATATGTCCGTCATACGCGCGTGATTTTCACGGGCGTTGCACGGACTTATGTTAGTGAATGGGGCCGTTCAGACTGTCAGTGAATTTCACGCAGCGTATGTGCGCTGTGTAAAACTCACGACATGTCCTATACTTGCCCGTGCTTCGCGCAGCAAGCACCCATTGAAGTCATTGGGTGCGTGCAAATCGCGCACGGCACACGGAAGCACTTCCAGGTGACGCGCGTGATTCGCGCTACAGTAGGTAAAGAAGTGAAGGGAGACATAAAAGCCCCTCCTTCTTTACTGTGTTGTAACATCAAAACAGAGTGTCATAATGATGCCGGCTGTGCGAAAATCACGCAGCCACGCACCATATACAGATGCCACACTGAACTTTTGCGCGCGCAAAATGCAGCGTTTTTTATGCGCGCAAAATGGACATGTTCGTGTGAATAAGGCCTAAGGCGATATTCAGACCAACGTGTGTGAAATCAGACATGAAGAACGGCCGTTTTTCGTTTTGCAGCCATGCGGGACCCGTTTTCACACATCCCTCATAGACTTGAGTCTATTGAGGGATCCGTGAAAACGCACAAAAATAGGACATGTCCTATTTTTTTACAGGCCCTTCACACGGTCCGTTAGAACAACGACCATGTGAATAACCCCATAGAAATACATGCAGCCGTGTAACGGCCATTAAAAAAACGTCCTTCACACGGACGATTAACACGTTTGTCTGAATAAGCCCTAACTCATGTGAATGGGGTTTGTCAAAACCTCATGCAGGTGCAGCATTTCACCCCACAAATAAAAAAATGTCAGCTTCACAGTACATTATGTGGTACAATAAATGGTGCCATGAAAAACTACAACTTGTACCGCAAAAAACAAGCCCTCAAGTAAAAAAAATTATAGCTTTTGGAGGGTGGAGAGGAAAAAACTAAAGTTAAAATCCAAAAAATGACTGAGGAGGGAAGGGGTTAAATAAGCTGCATGCCTATTAGGGCGGATTTACACGAACGTGATATACGTCCGTGCAACGCGCGTGATTTTCACGCGCCTCGCACGGTCCTATATTAGTCTATGGGGCAGTGCAGACTGTCATTGATTTTTGCGCAGCGTGAGTCCGCTGCGTAAAACACACGACGTCCTATATTTCAGCGTTTTTCACGCATCACGCACCCATTGAAGTCAATGGGTGCATGAAAATCACGCGCACCACACGGAAGCACTTCCGTGGGACGCGTGTGATTCGCGCAACAGCAATAAGTAATATGATTGAAAACAGGAAAGCACCTCGTGCTTTTCTGTTTACAAACATCCAAACTGAGTGTCATAATGATAGCGGCTGCGCGAAAATCACGCAGCCGCGCATCCTATGTGATGACACACGAAGCTGTTAAGTGCCTTTTGTGCACGCAAAACGCCGCGTTTTTTGCGTGCGCAAAAACGCACACGCTCATTTAAATCCTCCCTTAGGGTATGTTCACACAACTAGCAAAAACAGTCTGAAAATACGGAGATATTCAAGGGAAAACAGCTCCTGATTTTCAGAAGTTTTTTTTAAGTAAACTTGTGTTTTTTACGGCCGTTTTTGGAGCTGTTTTTCTATAGAGTCAATGAAAAACGGCTCCAGAAACGTCTAAAGAAGTGACCTGCACTTCTTTTTCGCAGCCGTTTTTTTACGCGGCCGTTGTAAAAAAAACGGCCCGTCGGAACACAACGCCGTTTTTTTCTCATTGAAATCAATGGGCAGATGTTTGGAGGCGTTCTGCTTCTGATATTTCGGACATTTACGGCCAGAAAAACGGCAGAAAATAAGCTGTGTGAACATACCCTAATGTTGCAGAAATGTAAAGGGTCAATTTGCTGTAAATCCCCAGCAAATTCTGTAACGCACACATTGAGGAATTTGGTGCACAAAATCCGCATCAAAACTGCAGGTAATTTTACGCAGGTAAAATCTGCACCTAATAGTGCGTTTTTTGATAAGTTTTTAGGTGCGGTTTTTACTTTTTGATGCGGAAATAGGTGCAGGTTTTATGCTGCAGATTTTGTATTATTTTTTAAACTAGTCAGAAACAATTCGCAAGCGGAAACGCAAGATAAAGTGACATGTATCATATTTTCAAATACGCACCGCAGGTCAATTTTTCTGCAGAAAATGCGACATGTAGATGAGGTTTCTTGATCTCATTTACTTTGCTTGTCCTGTATTACACTGCGGATTTGCCGCACGAAAATACCCGCGACAAATTTGCACGTAACAAGTATTGTGTGCATTTGGCCTAACAGAGTTTTTTTTAACTCCCCCTAAGGCCTCGTTCACACATGTTGGATTTGATACGGATTTCGATGACATGCCGTTGATTCTGCATCCCATGCATAGGAGGTTTCCGCAACCCAGTTCACATGCTGTGAAAAATTTTCCACGTGTATTTTTGTCCGCACCATGAAAAGAAATCCGCCACAGCAATAAGTAGCATGCGACTTATATTACATGGAAAACCCGAGGATGAGCAACTTTGAATGACACTGGGACTTAGGCCTTGTTCACACAGTATTTTGCAGGCAGAAAAATCTGCCTTGAAATTCCTTCAGGCTTTCTCTGCCTCCGAATGATGTCAATGGGAGGTCAGAGATGGAAATGCCTGAAGAAATGTCGCTTCTTTCTTTCTCTCGCGAGCGTTTTTTCCGCTCGCAGGAAAAAAACGCCTTCGCCTCCCGTTGAAATCAATAGGAGGTGCTTTCGGACGTTTTTTGCCGCGGTTTCCAATGCGGTTTCTGCTGAAAAAAATGTGGCAAAAAACTCTGTGTGAACAGGGCCTTATTCTCGTGCGGATCTGCTACACGCTTGTAGCATCTGCGCCAGGAATCAAAGGGAAAGCCTCTGATTTTTGCTGTGGAAAAACACATTGAACTTTAATGGCAACGTAAGAGTGCCATTAGTGCATTAGTGCTCCTTACATCCTCACAAGCGCTTCCCCCTCCCTTCCCCTTCACATCGTGTTGTTGCCCTAAGTTTATTGTGTAGTCTGGAAATCTCCTACCTTACAGTATAAACAATGTAGACGATAATTCACAGGGCTCCATTATGTCCTTTTAGCCTTCGCCGGGCTGGTAGACATCGGTTTACCTTATTTTTGAAAGATGACATGGCGTTGTAGACTTTGTTATTCCGGAGTCCCCAGGCAGCATCACGAGAGCTCTACCAGTGGACTTTGTCCCTGGGAAAGCTCCTGACATCACTGTCTATATATGTAAAGTTACATCAGGGGATTCTCCAGGGCTGGAATCCCTGGCCAGAGTGTTGCCGACGCTCCGGCTGTGTACTCAGGCTTTGCAAAGCTTCGGACGTCACTTTACGTACAGTGAAGGAAATAAGTATTTGATCCCTTGCTTATTTTGTACGTTTGCCCACTGTCAAAGACATGAACAGTCTAGAATTTTTAGGCTAGGTTAATTTTACCAGTGAGAGATAGATTATATAAAAAAACAAAACAGAAAATCACATTGTCAAAATTATATATATTTATTTGCATTGTGCACAGAGAAATAAGTATTTGATCCCTTTGGAAAACAAGACTTAATACTTGGTGGCAAAACCCTTGTTGGCAAGCACAGCAGTCAGATGTTTTTTGTAGTTGATGATGAGGTTTGCACACATGTTAGATGGAATTTTGGCCCACTCCTCTTTGCAGATCATCTGTAAATCATTAAGATTTCGAGGCAACTCGGATCTTCAGCTCCCTCCATAAGTTTTCGATGGGATTAAGGTCTGGAGACTGGCTAGGCCACTCCATGACCTTAAAGGAACAGTGTCATCACAAATATTTTTTTTATATGTTAAAGATGTTAGTGCTTTATTAAAAACGTTTATATTCATTTGTGTGTTTGTGTTTTACTTTTTCTTATTTTTACACTTTTTCTTCCCTATGGGGGCTGCCATTTTTTGTTCCATTTCTGTCTGTGTCGATTAACGACACATACAGACATGGAATACGGCAGCCACAGTCCCATAGGGACTGCGAACGGCTCCCGTCCCATTGACTTCCGTGTACGGCGTCTGTGTGGGAACTGCGCATGCGCCGCTCCCACAAAGTCCAATTCGAAATTGGCGCCGTCCGGCGCCATTTTCCTGTGGACCGGAAGTCGCGGCCGGACAGTAATATTACTACTTCCGGTCGCGGCTTCCGGATTTGTGCACTTGGACCAGCGGCAGCAAACGGAGCGGACGGGCCGGAGGGAGCCGC
This sequence comes from Rhinoderma darwinii, assembly GCF_050947455.1. Lineage (NCBI taxonomy): Eukaryota > Metazoa > Chordata > Amphibia > Anura > Rhinodermatidae > Rhinoderma > Rhinoderma darwinii. The sequence goes on along the minus strand of NC_134694.1, from coordinate 70,955,206 downwards.
GGCGGCAGGAGCAGGTAAGGGATTTCAATGTATGTTCGTGTTTGTGTGTGTTTACTACTGTATGTAAACCTACTACACTGTGTGTTAGCTCAAAAAATGGCGACACACAGTGTAGGAGGTTACACCGTTCAAACCCCTCGTTTATCCCGGCACTAGCCAGGATAAAGGAGGGGGGATGCTGAGAGCTCACTAGAGCGAGGGCTTTTAACCCAATGTTGCAATGCTGCAATTTTGGGAATAGCTCCATCTAGTGACCAAAAATGGGTAGTATTATAAATTAGAATTAATTTATAATATTTCCTGACTCGTGAAAAAAATAAAAAAAATTTGAACAATGTTTAATCACCCACACACTAAATGTTTAATTTTTAAAAAAAAAACATGTTTTTCTGGCAACACAATGCCTTTAATGCGCTTCTTTATGAGCCACTCCTTTGTTGCCTTGGCTGTATGTTTCGGGTCATTGTCGTGCTGGAAGACCCAGCCACGAGCCATTTTTAATGTCCTGGTGGAGGGAAGGAGGTTGTCACTCAGGATTTGACGGTACATGGCTCCATTCATTCTCCCATTGATGCGGTGAAGTAGTCCTGTGCCCTTAGCAGAGAAACACCCCCAAAACATAATGTTTCCACCTCCATGCTTGACAGTGGGGTCATAGGCAGCATTTCTCTTCCTCCAAACACGGCGAGTTGAGTTAATGCCAAAGAGCTCAATTTTAGTCTCATCTGACCAAAGCACCTTCTCCCAATCACTCTCAGAATCATCCAGATGTTCATTTGCAAACTTCAGACGGGCCTGTACATGTGCCTTCTTGAGCAGGGGGACCTTGCGGGCACTGCAGGATTTTAATCCATTACGGCGTAATGTGTTACCAATGGTTTTCTTGGTGACTGTGGTCCCAGCTGCCTTGAGATCATTAACAAGTTCCCCCCGTGTAGTTTTCGGCTGAGCTCTCACCTTCCTCAGGATCAAGGATACCCCACGAGGTGAGATTTTGCATGGAGCCCCAGATCGATGTCGATTGACAGGCATTTTGTATGTCTTCCATTTTCTTACTATTGCACCAACAGTTGTCTCCTTCTCACCCAGCGTCTTACTTATGGTTTTGTAGCCCATTCCAGCCTTGTGCAGGTCTATGATCTTGTCCCTGACATCCTTAGAAAGCTCTTTGGTCATGCCCATGTTGTAGAGGTTAGAGTCAGACTGATTAATTGAGTCTGTGGACAGGAGTCTTTTATACAGGTGACCATGTAAGACAGCTGTCTTTAATGCAGGCACCAAGTTGATTTGGAGCGTGTAACTGGTCTGGAGGAGGCTGAACTCTTAATGGTTGGTAGGGGATCAAATACTTATTTCTCTGTGCACAATGCAAATAAATATATATAATTTTGACTATGTGATTTTTTTTTAATATAATCTATCTCTCACTGGTAAAAGTAACCTAGCCTAAAAATTCTAGACTGTTCATGTCTTTGACAGTGGGCAAACTTACAAAATCAGCAAAGGATCAAATAGGCTCCAGCTCTGTTCATGGGCAGTGACTTCAGTAGTTTCCCCTGGGCCATTCCCCGGGTGACGTATCCCACTACATGCCATACTGTCAGATACGTTTTAGCTAAATAGATCAAAATCCGGAGCATTAACCGGTCACTGCCGGCTCCATGGTTTCCTTCACTGTAATTGACATCAGCACCAAAATCAGTTAATGCGTATAACGTACAAACGTGAGTGCCACAATTTCCGTTGCCCACCCCCGGTAATGGAGGGGGGAGCCCCAGACATCTTGGCTGTATGGGGCCAGAAATTCCTGATGGCGGCCTTGCTTACAGGGGTTTTCCCATCAGACATTTATCCCACCTCTGGGACATGCACCGATCTCTAGAAAAGGCCCCCCTAAAACCTGTTCTACTGCTCTGTGTTGTAGCTGAAAATTGCAATTTCCGACCATGAATTACGGAAACAGCGTAGCTCACTGAGCTACGCTGTTTCCATAACTCCCATAGTAGTGAATGGCAGTTACGGAAGCAGCGTAGCATGCGAGCTACGCTGTTTTTGAAATACTTACGGAAATAGCATAGCTCAGCAAGCTACACTGGTTCTGTAATTCATCGTCGAAAATAACATGCTTCAGCTACAACAAAGAGCAGTAGAAGGGGGTTTAGGGGGCCCCGTTCTAGAGATAGGTGTGGGTCCCAGAGGTGGGGCCAGCATCTATCTGACATTTATGACATATCCTGTGAATATGTCATAAATGTCTCTGATGGGAAAACCCATTTGTATCTATGTTTAAGGCTTTCCGACATTTGTTATCACAGTATCCTGGAGTCAGATTTTGCTGGAAACAGAATCTTAGCTTTCAAAGCGTGCTTTTACCAATGTGCACAAAACACGCAAGCTGATCACAGACATTTTTTCAAATGTATTAAGTTTCAGTGTACTTTTTGAAGAAACAGTAATTTATATAGGTTAACGAAAGACTTCATGCCAGGGAAGATTAACATTTTTACTTCAAAGTGCACTGCAGTAAATTATTCCCACTCTAATACATAAAATAAAAACAATATTCAAAGTATACCATATTAATTCCATACAGTAAAAAAAATGTTGTACTTCACATTAAAGGGATAGTCCGGTTTCAGCAAATTAATGTTATTTTTCGCATTCCCAGCACCTGTGGTTACTATTAGGTTTGATATATAGATCCCTATGGCTAAAGTCAGTTGGCACTGGCAGCCGGTCGCTGCAACGACTGATGAAATGTCTTGGACTGGAGAGAATAAGCTGGACTGGAACGAGCAGGGAAGTACCATAGGTAGCACACACATAGTTGCCAACATTGAAAAAAAATTCCTGGGGCACTTAGGGTGTGACTTATCTGGTGGGTTTGCCTTATGAGGGTATGGTTTATTTGGTGGGTGTGGTTACTGGGGCGTGACTTTCTTCCCAGAATTTCTGCATACATATAAACAAACAAAAATGTCTGCACTAGTTTGGCTGAAAACTACTATGGTGGCCAGTATAGGGGGTTTTACACTGAGCAATTATCTGGTAAACGATCGTTAATAGAACGCTTGTTGCCAATAATTGCCCAGTGTAAACAGGGCAACAATCAGCAGATGAAAAAGCAAATACTCGTTTATCTGCTGATCGTATCGTTTTAAAAAAGTAAAATATTATCCTTGTCAGATATCCATCTCCCTGCCGACATAATAATAATGCAGTGGCATACCTACCGCTGTAGCAGCCGTAGCAGCTGCAACAGGGCCCGTGGTTTGAGGGGGCCCGTGCTACTAGCTGACACGCCCCCCCATATGTCCGGTGGTGCCGCTAGCAGCTGTTATGGCTGCTACAGCTCTAGCGACGCTACTACGGGGCTCGCAACGCCAAGCCTCTAACATTTATTGACCGGTCAAAACGAGCCCCCTCATGCAAGGGGGCCACGGTGCTAGCGACAGTAAGTGTACCTACATCTATAGCACGCAGGTACAAATACATGCATTAGCGCTGAATGGCCGGGCATGTTCTGTGATTGACGGGGCAAGTGATTTTGACCTACCAATCAGCACCTTTGAACAACACATCGTTCAGCTCCAGCAGACCTGCTCAGAAGAGAGCAGATCTGCTTCTCCACCGGACAGCGAGGGAACGGGATCAGGTGAGTATGTAATTTAAAAAAAAAAATTCTACTACAACTGTGAGTGGCATTATCTACAGTGGGGGCTCTATCTACAGGGAGGGTCGTCTATATGTGAGACTGTGGGCCACTATATACAGGGCGGGCTATATGGGGATGTGGGCCACTATCTACAGGGGGGGTATATATGTGGGGATGTGGGCCACTATATACAGGGGGGGTCTATATGTGGGGATGTGGGGCACTATATACAGGGGAGCTATATGTGGGACACTATTTACAGGGGGAGCTGTTACGTCTATGGCCGGTGGTCGTCGTTCTGACTTACCCCTTGACGATCCCGGCCATGGACGTCTCTCTTCTCGGTGTGCGCTCCCTCCTGGGAGACGCTGGCACTCTCTTCCGGGTCCTCGGACTGTGTCCCGCAGGGCGTGCATGGCCTTAAAGGGCCAGTACGCGTCCAGCTGCCTATCATCAATTATCAGCCCAAATGGCTGCTGGACTATAATAAGGGGTCCTGCCCACTGGTTCCTTGCCTGAGCGTTGTTGTATACCCTAGTTTGTCTTGATAAAGGTCTCCCAGTGTTTTCCAGTTCCCAGTGTTACCCGTTCCTGCTGCCTGTACCCTGTATCCCGTGCTATCGTTACCTGCTGTGAAAGTCAAGTCGTGTCTTCCCGCTGCATCCGTGGCATTACCTGCTGTGAAAGTCAAGTCATGTCTTCCTGCTGCACCCGCGGCATCACCTGCTGTGAAAGTCAAGTCGTGCTCCTGCCACTGTCTACATTGCCTCAGGTACCCGTTCAGAACTATAGACATTGCTTTGTACCTTGTTGGCCAGCTGCTACCCCGCTACGCGGTACGGCCCAGTGGGTCCAGACCCCGCGCCGTGACAGGAGCTATATGTGAGATACTATCTACAGACACAGTGTATGTTACTATTATAATCAGGGACATTTTTATAGTTAGTGGTGCAGTGTATGGCACTCTATTATATTTAGAGGTATTCAGAATTTTTACTTCATTTATAGGTGCAGAAATATTTTAAATGTGAGAAGCTGAAGACATCTGGGTGGAAAACTGCAGAAATGGGTCGTGGCCTGGAGAAATCCATCATAGAGGTCTGGACCGGAGGGGGAAGAAAAGAACTAGAATCTGAGACGTCACCGGTGAGTCACTTAATGTAAATGTTTATTCTTCCTCTAATCAGCACTGCATGATCTGGAGCGAGATGATGGGTGGTATGATTTTTTTTGGTGAAACAGCATCTCCCAGTATATATTTACTATTGTTCAGGCCATGATGGGAGCTGTAGTTTTACACCGTACAAACCTATACGGCAGGGGTTGCACTAAATTGAGCTGTATTTGTTCTGGTGCTGCATATATGTAATGAGCTTTGTTCTGGTGCTGTATATATGTACTGAGATTTGTTCTGGTATTGTATATATGTACTGAGCTTGGTTCTGATGCTGTATATATGTATGAGCTTTTTTCTGGGGCTGTATACTTGTACTGATCTTGGTTCTGATGCTGTATTTAAGTACATAGCTTTGTTCTGGTGCTTTATATATGTATGTGCTTTGTTCTGGTGCTGTATTTATGTACTGAGCTTGGTTGTGGGGATGTATATATGTACTGAGCTTTGTTCGGGTGCTGTATATATGTATGAGCTTTGTTCTAGTGCTGAATTTATGTACTGAGTTTGGTTCTGGTGTTTTATATATGTATGAGCTTTATTCTGGTGCTGTATATATGTACTGAGATTGGTTCTGGGGATGTATATATGTACTGAGGTTTGTTCTAGTGCTGTATTTATGTACTGAGCTTGTTTGTGGTACTGTATATATGTATGAGCTTGGATCTAGTGCTGTATACAGTATATATGTATGAGCTTGGTTCTGGTGCTGTATATATGTCAGAGCTTGGTTCTGGAGGTGTAATTATATAGGATATATCTATAATAACAAATTTGCAGGGAAGATGGAATTGTTCTTAATTCATTGTATATTTCATGGGAACCTGTCTGGTAGTTTTAACCCCTTGAACGGCCACCATGCGGTAATACATGGCCTGACGAGATTTCCAAATGTATGTTTTTTTTCAGATGCAGCAAAATCTTTAAAATCCACTTTTAAAACGGCACACACTATATGCTAATTACTCATTAAAGGGTCATTGGGCGGTGCCGCTATCCTGAAGTCACGTAGTCTTGCCTCCTAACCCAACTTTCCATGTTTGACTAACATCCCCCTGGCTGATACAACTTTCTTGGATGCGCCATTGCCTTGTGGCACTATACACAATGGGGGGCTGTGTGGCACTATATACAAGGGGACGTGTGTTTCACTGTACACATGGGGGAGCTGTGTGGCACTATATACAAGGGGCTGTGTGGCACTACTAAGGGGGACTGTGTGGCACTATCTACTAGGGGGGCTGTGTGGCACTATTTACAAGGGAGAGGGCTGTGGCTCTATCTACAGGGAGCTGTGTGTGACGCAAGCTACAGGGGTCTGTTTGTGGCACTATCTACTAAGGGGGGTTGTGTGGCACTATATATAAGGGAGGGGGGCTGTGTGGCACTATATACAGTGGGAGCTGTATAGCGCTATATACAGGGGGGCTTTATGGCGATATCTACAGGGGGCTTTATGGCGATATCTACAGGGGGCTATATGGGACTATCTACAAAGGGGAGGTGGGGGGCGCTATCTACAAGTGGGGTGTGACACTGTTTATAGGCGGGGCTGTATAGCACTGTCTACAAGGGGCTGTATGGCACATTCTACAGGGGGAACTATCTATAAGGGGGGCTGCTTGTGGCACCTGGGGGGCCCCAGTCAAGAGTTTGCTATGGGGCCCAGTCTTTCCTAATTACGCCCCTGTAATAATGTATGGGGACGAGCGATCGAAGTAACGAGCTGTCTCGTGGATCAGCGCTCGCTGCTCTGGCCAAAATTGGCCGGTGTAATAGGGTCTTATCTCTCTCTGGTTATCTGGTTGTATACAGTCAGGTGATATCTCACTTTAACACTAGGGCAAGGCAATATGTGATGACCACAACTGGTAGCCTAAAAACAGCATAGATATTGCCACACTCAGTGCCCCTTGTAGATGGTGCCCCACACTGCCCCCAGTAGATAGTGCCACACACTGCTCCCTGTAGACATTGCAACACACTGCTTCCTGCAGATAATGCTACAGTGCCCCCTGTAGATATTGCGATATGCAAAAAAAATGGGACATAGAATGTAATTAAAACCACAGAAAAGGCCATACTCACAGATTAGGTGGTGGGTAAAAAGATATTGTAGATATTGCCACACAGCCCCCTGTAAATAGTGCCACATGGTTCCCCTGTAGATAGTGCCACACAGCCACCTGTAGGCAGTGCCACACACAGTGCCCATGTAGGTAATGCCGCAGTGCTCATGTAGGTAGTGCCACACCAAAGGCAGGGCTTAACAGAGGCAGAAGGAAGGCAGACCTCGGGGCTTCCATAAGGCCCTCGGGCTGCCATGACAACGATCGGCACCCTGCAATCGTATTGTGGGAGAGCCGACGGGCTGTCAGAGGGGGCCACCCGCTCTTTTTAATGGCTTAGATGCTGTGGTCGCTATTGACCACAGCATCTAAGTGTTTAAACGGCCAGGATCAGAGCGATCTCAGTCCCTGACTGTTAGTGCAAGGTGTCAGCTGTAATGCACAGCTGACAGCCGCAGCATATGGAGCGGGCTCAGCGCAGGAGAAACTTTTATGACAATGTTCTTACCGGAAAAGGCAGACCTTGACTAAATTTGGACTCTTCAGGTTGATAGAATCAGTCCTTTTCCGAATCCTTCCTGCAGGAAGTATAGGCTGTTGTTAATCCATGAGTTGGAACTCTCCACTTCTTGAGTGGAATACCAAAATGAAAAGATTAATTCGACCTTTGTGTAAGTCTTCTTGGTAGATTCAGACCTGGACTGTAATTAGGTCTTCATAAATTCATTGGGGAGCCCTTTAGATTATTAAAGGGGCTGGTCAACCTTCAGGCTGTCAGGTTGAAACTCTTAAGTTGAGTGCTCTGAGACACTAAGTTCTGCACTGGGGGAAGTCTCCAATAACATTCTCAGCTCATCTGAATGAGTTGGGAATACCATGACCTCTGTGGCCAGAAAGGTATGATTGTTTTTACAGTGGTCTGGTCTTGCCTGATTTTCATCAATACCCTGGGTATCAAGGAAACTGTATGGAAAATGTTGGCCGCCCTGAATCTCCTAGGGATGATCCACTTTCAAGGGATTGTCCCCCTGATAAAGGGAGTGAGATGTTTCCACCTTAGCGCTGAATCTGTTCACGATGAGATTTTTCTCTGGCACTACCCATATCCTAGTGATCTGCTTAAAAATCTATAGATTCAGAGACATTTCTGTCTTCAACTAAGTCAGTCGGCAATAATGTTGAGGGAGCCTTGAATATGTACAGCCGAGAGATGGCTAGGTTCAACTCTGTCCATGTCAAGATCTTTCCCACTTCCCTAAGAAGGGGTTCTGATCGGGTGCCACCCTGCCTGATGTTATGATATCCAATTTTACATTGACTGCTTTCCCCTGGACTTGCAGAGTATATAATATGGCTTTGAGTTCCTTTAGGATCAAGAAGATAGACCTCTAGAGGGGACTCCTTGAGCCCCGGACTGTATACTTCTCCATGTGTACTCCTAACCTAGTTGAGATGCATCTGTAGTAAACAGGATACAGAGATGCTGGATCAAGGACCTCAGATTCAGTTTAAAATGACAGGGTGCACCTACTGCTCAATCACTCTGGGTTGCGTTACCTTAGGTTCTGGATCTCTTTCTGGAAGGGTCGTAATTGCCCTATGGCCCAAAGAACTGCCTCTGCAGCTGCTGACATGAAATAGAAGAACCTCTACTGCCAAGATTCTTTCCCGCCCAGCGGGAGGAAGGGAGAGAACAGCTCCTGGGAATTTATGACAAAGCCTAAGAACATCTTTGTTCTTGATAGAACAATGTCCAACTTTTCACAGTTTATTATCCAACAGCTTTAGAGTTACTGGACAGTAGTTTGAAGATGGAGCATCATATGAATCGTCCAGGTATGGAACAACAGATATCCCCACTGTTCTTACTGGCAACTATAGTGGACACCACCTTCGAAAAGGTGTGAGGAGCCGAAGAGATCCTGAACTGAAGAGCTGTGAATTGCAGGGTGCTTGACACTGTCTCTTATCTACACAGTGGTTCTTAGGTATTTTCATGCCTCCTGACGAAGCTCAAGCGAAACATACGTTGGGGTAGTCCTGCAGATCCACCTGGCGTATGTTAAGTTATTTATTGATTTCAATTTCACTTAACTGGCAAATCAATATAGGATTCCTTTTAGAAGACATTAGTACACAGCAGGGAGATGGTTATAATTGCATTCAGGCTAGTATAACTTGCATTGAGATATGAATGTGATGATGTTGTTTGATTTATACCCCTAGAAAAGTTTTTTGTGATCTGTGGACGCCAATTCATTCCAGGTTTTTTCCATCAATTGTTTTAATGTATATAGTATTTTTTATTAAAATCCCAAGTAAGATTTTTGCTTATGTGACATAATATTGGTTTCATATTTTCTTAGAGGAAGAAAAATGGGAATGTGAAGGTATGCATCCTTCAAGACCAGAGAGGCCATAAAATCTCCTGGATCTGATTGTCTAGAATTAGAGAAGAATAAACTCCAGTTCCTCTCCCAGGAGTAGGAACCTCATCCAGGATCTTCCTTTCTAGGAATTGTAGAGAGGAGAGGAGTAGTATGAGAAATTTTCCCGGAGGAAGCGAATGAAAATCTATTCAATAGCCAGACTGCATGATCTTCAACCACAGGAAAGGTTATACTTTGCCAGCTTCAGAAGACAGTTGGAGGCGCACCCTATAGGAAGGGATCTGGCATCAGAGTTTGGGCTTTCTTGTGTCAGAAATGAAATCTTAATCACTGCCTCCAGGGGAGACTACGAACTTAACGCAGAGCCTTAGATTGTTTGGCCATCCTGATTGACTTTGTTAAGGGCTATGGGGCCCCTTAATCCCCCTCTGTGGAACCTTGGTCTGCCTCTGTATTGACTTATTGTTATGGAATCACTGGTTAAGCAATTCCCAGGATGGAAGTTTATGGAGTTGCTAGGTGAGCGATGTTAAGAAGCGTCTGTATCTTTAAGATCGCCATGACTACTGATCTAGCTTCTGGGCGGTTCTGTTTACCTCCTGTGCTTATCCCACTTCTCTGTCTTCTTCCTGTCAGGTGTATTCCGCAGGAAGCAACCAGTGATTCCATAACAAGCGATTCCCCAAAGGCTGCTGGAGACTGTCTGGACTGACCGTGAAAATAAATCCGCAACCCCAAATTGATCACAACACTGATCAACAGAGTCTAAGGCTACTCTATTGTTTTCGCCAGAGCCCACCGCACGGCGGGATGGTTTTTGCTGCATAGAACCCAGGTTGTTTTAAGAGAGTTCGGTGTTGGATAAGAGGTGCAATGTAGGCAATACCAGAACAGGTAACAAGACAGTAAGAGGGTAAACAGAAAGTCCAGGTCACAAAGCTAGGGGATGTCAGGAATAGCAAAGGTCAGTACCAGCAGGGAGCAGAAAGTCCAAATCCATAAGCAAGGGGTAATCCAGAGACAAGCCGAGGTCCAGTTCCAAGAAGTCAAAATAGCTAAAAGGTACAGGATATAGTCAGAAGCTTGATCAAACACATGGAAACCAGGAAATTCACAAGCAAAGAACACAGAAGCAACCCAGGTTTAAGTACTCCACCCTTATACCTAATAAGAGGAACGACAGAGAAAAGGGATAAGTTGAACACTAAAACCAGAACCGCCCAGAAGCTAGACAAGTAGTCATGGTAATCTTAAAGGGACGGACGTTTCCTAAGACTTCTGTGTCGTCAGAGGATGTTTTTCCACATTTGAAGGGTCTATGTTTACCTCAAATGACTGCGGTAATGATTTCCCCTTATTGTTAAAGAAGCTATCCATGATTTTAATCAGCTTGGAGCCAAAGAGTATACGTCACTCATACTCGAACTCACGGAGGTTGTACTTGGAAGTAACTGAGACTTAGGGCCTTTTAATATGGGTCAATTATCAGGCAAACGAGCTTTCACAGAACGCTATTTCCCGATCATTGCCCTGTGTAAACAGGGATTGATCAGCCGATGAACGAGCAAACGCTTTACACAGACCCTTGTTAGACTGCAGACATGTTCCAATATGTCTAGAGTATACTGCTCCTTGTGACACCCATGGCCGCGGACCGTCAGGATTACTCACTCCCTGACGGCCGCAGCCATGGATCAGTGAAAACTGGCCTGCATCTCCTCCTCAGGAGACTCCAGCGCTCACTTCCGCTTCACTCTGCTGTGTCCCGTAGGATGCGCGCGCACGCTCCTGCCCGGCCTTAAAGGGGCAGTGCGCGCACCTGAATTGTATACCAAATTAGCCCATGATCACCCTGGACTATAAGAAGGGCCCTGCCCTTTCCTTCATTACCTGAGCGTTCTTGTGTTACCCGTGTCAGTCTTTGCAAATGGTCCCTTAGTGTTTTCCAGTTCCCAGTGTTCCTGTTCCTGCTACCTGTATCCTGTATCCCGTGCTACCTTGTTCTTGTGCCATAAAGAGTTGGAGCTGTGTTGTGCTATATACTACGCCTTCCGTGTTACACCGCGCCAGGTGTCTGCTGCCAAGGTCCCATCCGAGCCTACCACCGCTACTGTCTGAAGTTACCACAGGTACCCTTATCCGAACTATAGACTTTGACTGGGTATCCTGTTGGCCAGCTGCTATCCCGCTACAGAGATACGGCCCAGTGGGTCCACGCACCCATCGTGACACTCCTTCTCTGGCAGGCAACTGCTTCTGCTGAGGAGCTTTCTTCCAATCTTACTTGCCAGAACCTGCTGAAAACATCTAAGAAATAGATTATTCAGAAATTTTTACCAAGAAACAAATTAATTTCTGGTTTCACAGAAAATAAGTATAAAACTGAGTGATAGCTGCACTCAATGAGGCAGTGCAGCACTTAAAGTATAAATAAACGTTCAACAAACTTCTGACATTTCATAGTGACTTGTGAAAAGTTTTGATTGGTGGTGGTCCCGAGCACTGAGACCCCCAAAAATTACTAAAACGAAGTGGCAGAAGAGCTAATGTGAGCGCTGAGCTGCTTAGTTTCTGTTCTGCTTTTTCCAGAAAGCCGATGTAGCGGTGTATGGGCTCATAGACGTTCTATTGCGTTTGTACACCGCTACATCAATTTCAGAGCCGAACAGAAACTAAGCAGCTCAGCATTCACTATGACATGTCAAAAGTTTGTTGAATGTTTATTTACCCTTTAAAGAATAGGATGCAGTTATAAAATGAAAGAAGTTCGCACAAACACTAATTTTCTCATGAAAACGCTTATCTGAGAAACACTGAACACTCAGGGTGCCTCCACCCAATTTGTGGAACGTCCCAAGGAACGCTAATTCGGACTGCCTAGTGGGAGGAAATGGTTAATGTGCATCAACAAGCCGGGGCGTAACTAGGAAAGACTGGGCCCCATAGTAAACATTTGACTGGGGCCCCCCTCCCCTGGGTGTCACACAACCCCCCCTTGTAGATAGTGCCTTTTTTACAGCCCCCCCTGTAGATAACGCCATACATCGCCCTGTAGATAACGCCATACAGACCCCCCTCTGTAGATAACGCCATACAGACCCCCTGTAGATAACGCCATACAGCCCCCTCTGTAGATGGCGCCATATAGCCCCCCTGTAGATAACGCCATACATCCCCCTGTAGATAACGCCATACAGCCCCCCCTGTAGATAACGTCATACAGCCCCTCCTGTAGATAACGCCATACAGCCCCCCTGTAGATAAAGCCATACAGCCCCCCTGTAGATAACGCCATACAGCCCCCTGTAGATAACGCCATACAGACCCCCCTCTGTAGATAACGCCATACAGACCCCCCTGTAGATAACGCCATACAGCCCCCTCTGTAGATAGCGCCATATAGCCCCCCTGTAGATAACGCCATACATCCCCCTGTAGATAATGCCATACAGCCCCCCCTGTAGATAACGCAATACAGCCCCCCTGTAGATAACGCCATACAGCCCCCCTGTAGATAACGCCATACAGCCCCTCCTGTAGATAACGCCATACAGCCCCCCCTGTAGATAACGCCATACAGACCCTCCTGTAGATAAAGCCATACAGCCCCCCCCCCTGTAGATAACGCCATACAGCCCCCTGTAGATAATGCCATACAGACCCCCCTCTGTAGATAACGCCATACAGACCCCCCTGTAGGTAACGCCATATGGCGTTATCTACAAAGGGGGCTGTATGGCGGCTGTATGGCGTCATCTACAGGGGGGACTCTGTATGGCATTCTCTACAGGGGGGGCTGTATGGCGTTATCTACAAAGGGGGCTGTATGGCGTTATCTACAAGGGGGGCCGTATGGCGTTATCTACAAAGGGGGCTGTATGGCGTTATCTACAGGAGGGACTCTGTATGGCGTTCTCTACAGGGGGGGCTGTATGGCGTTATCTACAGAGGGGGCTGTATGGCTCTAATGCCATACAGCCCCCCCTGTAGGTAACGCTATACAGCCCCCCCTGTAGGTAACGCTATACAGCCCCCCCTGTAGGTAACGCTATACAGCCCCCCCTGTAGGTAACGCTATACAGTCCCCCCTGTGTGTAAAGCTATACAGCCCCCCCTGTAGGTAACGCTATACAGCCCCCCTGTAGGTAAGGCCATGCAGCCCCAACCCCCCCAAAAAAATCTGACCTACAGTGTGTCCTACAAAAGACATGTATCCCCTAACCACAGGATAGGGGATACATGTGTGATCGCTGGCAGCGATAGGGAGAATGGAACTGAAAGTCCCCCGAAGTTCTCCATGACTAACCTCTGACTTCCGGCATCTGCGCAGCTCAATAAAAATGAAAGGAGCACTGGTCACGCATGCGCATAAGTGCGACCGGCGCTCCATTAATTTCTACGGTGCTGCCGACACAGACCCCGGAAGTCTGAGGTTTGTGATGGAGAACTTCAGGGGACTTTCAGTCCCCCGTTCTCCCTATCAATACCAGCGATCACACAGTTATCCCCTATCCTGTGGATAGGGGATACATGTCTTTTGTTTAATGGCAGAGCGGGGAGATACCTCCCTGCTCTGCCGTAGTGCTCAGTGGCGTCGCGCTGTAGCAGCCATAGCGGCTGCTAGCGGAGCCTCCGGCCATGGTGGGGGCCTGTGCCGGCGGGCGACACGGGCCCCCTCATGCCGCGGGCACGGTAGCAGCTGCTACGGCTGCTACGGCGGTAGTTACGCCACTGTCAACAAGCCAAAACATTCAATTGCAGGCTGCGAGCAGCAGCTTTACAGATTGAATGGGGTTAAGAAACACGCTTTGTATACGGCATAGTTAAATCTAGGAAATTCAGCATAACAAATGAAAACAGAAACGTAATGCAAAGCAAACAGGCAGTGCAAACCGTCTGTCGAAGTCCACCCAGGGCAGAAAAAAACCACAAGGTAGGAGGGCCTAGATGTCCTTTCGTAGGTAGGATGCTCTAGTTAATTAGTGTTTAATTTGATTAAATTAAAAAATACATCTGTCCTACTAATACACAGGGGCAGAAATACTCCATTATTGTGCTACTGGTAGGACGTAAGCAAAAATAAAGTTCTTTCAGTCACACTAGTGGCGCACACAGATAGCCTAGCACCGTGCAGTTTAGAGAGAAGGATACTGGAGCATGAAGAGGTGAGTAACAGTTTGATCAGTGCTGTTTGTGACAGTACCCTTCGCTAAGGGCCCTTTACCAGGAGTTTCCCACACAGAGGACTCAGGAAGCTTCCTGCTAGGACTAGGACCAGGCAGGACCAGGAAGGCATCTTTTTGCAGAAACTGACAATGCCATACAAAGTCCTCAAAAAAAGGTGGCACTGTGGAAGCTAAAAGTGTTGCTGGATCGCTGAGAACCACTGCCACACAAGGAAGGCAACGAGAACGCTTCATCTGGGCGCTCATCCTATAGTGGACATCCACTTGGCAGGCTTGAGATCACTAGTTCCAATAATGCTGGTTCAAACACATGATTAATAGGTTCAGGAACAAAAGAGATAGCACCAACATTAGAAGAAGTAGGAGGGAGTGCACTTCACTTGGGAGAGATGTCAGTCTGGCCTTACATAACTTTATTTTTCTTGCTTTGGCCTGACCCTCCTGGCCTGGGAGAGCGGATAGGGCAATTTTGAGGTAACTAACCCCTTCTCATCACAGCAAAGACACAGGCCCTAAAATAATCTCCTGATTCTCTCCTCCAAGGACAGAGAAATATGACCAATTTGCATGGGTCCATCAGAAAAAGATGGCTCATCAGATGTATAAGACATGTATGGTTTGTTGAGATCAGGAGCCTGACATTCTAAGCGAAGACATTCCTTTTCCGTAAGAACTCTCCCTGAAATGAAGATCCACCTGAGTAGCAAGGGAAAATGTATTTTCGAGAAAAGGGAACATCTCACCCAGCAAGTTCATCCTTGATATGAGCTGCCAGTCCTTCCCAGAAGGTTGCCCACAGGGCCTAATTATTCCAGCCTAAATCTAAAGCAAGGATTGACAATTCGATAGCATATTGTCCGACAGTGGAATTTGCAAGCACAACAAAGTAGGGGTTGTAGAGGAAATATGATCGTATAGTCGACAGAAACCATTGCAGGATCACCACGTTCCCAGAGAGTTGACGCCACTGCCAGGGCCCATCCAGTAAGCAGGAAAATAATAAATGCAATTTTTACTTGGTCAGAAGGAAATTGAGCAGCACAAAGTTCTAATTGAATCAAACACTAGTTCAGAAATCCCCAACAGGCCTTACATTACCATCATGAGGCTGCAGAGGAGGGAGATGGTACTCTCGAGAGTATTCAAACGAGAATAAATTTGTTGAAGCCGATGGACAAGTTGTTGCTGACACTTTCCTTGTTTATCAACTTGCTTGGCTATCTCATAAATGTCCACAGGCAATGCGGTCGTGTGCTGCATCACTTGAATCCATGCCCTGAGTGTACAGTCACGTACCACGAGGTTGGAGATGTGGATCACCGAGGCTGGAGTCAGTTGGCACTGATGAGATGTCTTTGGACTGGAGAGTAGAATAAGCTCGACACAGGAATGGGTAGGCAAGTACCACAGGTAAGTAGGCCTGAGGTAGTAGCTAACAGAAGGGTGTGATCAAAAGCCCAAAGACTAGAAACCTAGCTCAGGCTAAGGATGTCAGCAGGTTAAAATAATGTTTGTTCGGTGACACCAGAAGCGCACAGATAGCCTAGCGACATGGCACCACTGCCGTGAGTAGGCGAGAAAAACATGCTGGAGCATGGAAAGATGAGTCACAGCACAATCAGCGCTGTTTGTGACAACAAAAATACAATGAAAAGACGTACTATCCTCTCAAACACATGGGGTCACGCCCTCCATCTGGAGAAAATAAATATTTAATCTCCAGACATGACAAGCCTTCTTTACCATTTGTACTGGGAATTTGAGGAATAGCCTATCACAGGAGCTGGTGACAGCAAGAACAGTAGATGGCTTTAAAAAAGGCTTAGATATTTTCTTAGAACAAAAAAATATCAGAGTCGTGGTCAATGTATAGAATTCTTGTTTGGATGTTGATCCAGTCTGAATGCCACTTGGGATCAGAAGGGAAATTTTCCCTGTTTAGGGTAGATTGGTACATTCCTTATGTTTTTTCATTGTTGTTGTTGTTTTGTTTACCTTCCTCTGGATCAATAGGAGCAGGCCTGTATTTGCCACTAGGCACTGGGGGTGCCGTGCCTAGGGTGTTCAGTAGAGCAATCGGCTGCAGGAGCGTTGTTTTAGTTTTTTTTCTAAAAATAAATGAACTGTGACCTGACTCACTGGCACTCATCTGGGAGACGATGACAACACTATTGTACTCAACTTTCCTAAGGACGCGGATGTAATTCAAAGTGCTGGCGAGGCAAAAGAACCATCAGTTTTCTTGTGATGGAGCCGGCGCGATGACGTCATCGCACTGCCAGAGTCGTTCGGCTCGAGAAGGCCTGATCAGAAGAGACCAGGCCTGCATCGCTGGAAGAGAGGTCGGCGCAAGAATGCCAGCAACAAGATATGATTGCTATTTTTTTTTTGGGTGGAAACTTAGAGCTGTCATTGTTAAGTTTACTGTCACAGAATACAGCCGGCTGATATCGGGGCTACAGCAGTGGATCCAAGAAAGGTATGTATAATAATTGTTTTGCTTTTTTATTTGTTACCAATGCTTTTTTTGTGTTGGTTTGTGTTTTTTACATGTGTGGTTGTTGGAATACGTCAGATTTGAGGACTACTGCAATGACGGCGTTTTTTACTTTCAATAAAATGGTTAAAGGGACAGTGTCATGATTTTTTTTAAATTAATTTATGTGTTTTTATTTAATAAAATATTATATTGACTTTATTTCTTTTTTCACACACAAGGTTTTTTTTTGATGAACACTTTCTTACTGTACTGGGGGCTGCCATGTTTTATTTCATCTGTGTATGTGTCTCTTAACGACACATACACAGATGGAATACGGCAGCACAGTGCATAGGACACAATGAACGGCTCCCGTCCATTGCATCTTCCATCTGGCTCTGTACTGCGCAAGCACAATTCAGAGCGACCCAGCATAGAAACTGGTTTGTAGGGGGATAGCCGGCGCCATTATGATGACCGGCCGCACTGCAGGTAAGGTGTATGTGTATGTGTCTCTGTCTGTCCCTCTCTCTCTCTCTCACAGGCCCCCTCTCGATGCCCCCCCTCTCACGACCCCCTTCTCCTGGCACCACCCCCCGCGAGCCCCCCTTCGCGACTCTCCCGCATACCTGCTGTAACTGTGTGTGTGCGTGTCTGTGTGTAGCAGAGCTGTTTGTGTGCTCGCGTAACAACGCTGTGTGTGCGCTCGTAGCAGAGCTGTGTGTGCGCGCACAGCAGAGCTGTGTGTGTGTGTGTGTGTGTGTGTGCAGCAGAGCTGTGTCCTATTTTTGAGCAGCGGAGTATGCACGGGCGCCGCTGATCCTTCATAGACGCTTATCAGCTGTTTTGAAGAATCAGCGGCGAGCACACCCCCCATACACACACACACATGAAACTGCGCCACACACAACCCCACCCCACTGTTCTTTTTTACGTAACACGTTTTTTTAAAACGCTTGTGTAAAAACGAACGGCTCGCTTTCCCATTGATATAAATGGGACGCTTAATCAAACGTTTGACGCTAATTTCTCAGGTTTTTTTACGCATTTTAAGCGCGCTTTTTGACGCATAATTAGGACTCCCAATGACTATGGGAACATTTGGCGTGTTTTACGTACAAAGGAATTGATTCAACACTTTTTTATGTACACAACGCGTTTTTTAAAAACGCGTGTGAAAAAAAGCGCATTGTATGTACTAACAGCGCACTTTACCAATTATGTAAATGGAAAGCTTAATCAAGCGGTTTTTGAAGCGGTTTTTGGCACGTAAAATGCGCAAAAAAAAACTTCTCAAAAACACGCCGTGTGAACCTGTCAATAGAAAAGTCATTCACTTCACTTTCAGCATTCTTAGGGTATGTGCACAGACAAAATCAAAAACGTCTGAAAATACGGAGATTTTTTCAAGCAAAAACTGCTCCTGATTTTCAGACATTTTTTATAGCAACTCTACGTCGGAACAGAATGCCATATTTCCCATTGAAATCAATAGGCAGTTGTTTGGAGGCGTTCTGCTTCAGATTTTTACGGCCGAAAAACCGGCCGAAAATAAGCCGTGTGAACATTTCCTTAGGGTATATGCACACGTAGTGTTTTCAGCCATTTTTCGGGCCGTAAATGTCAAGAAAAATGGCTGAAAAATCGGAAGCAGTACGCCTACAAATATCTGCCCATTGATTTCAATGGGAAATACGGCGCTCTGTTCCAACGGGGCGTTTTTTTACACCTCATTTTCAAAAAGTGGCACGTAAAAAGACACCCGCGAAAAAGTAGATCTGGGTGTTCTTGTAAATCATAAACTCAATAACAGCATGCAGTGTCAATCAGCTGCTTCAAAGGCCAGCAAGATATTGTCGTGTATTAAAAGAGGCATGGACTCGCGGGACAGAGATGTAATATTGCCACTTTACAAAGCATTAGTGAGGCCTCATCTAGAATATGCAGTTCAGTTCTGGGCTCCAGTTCATAGAAAGGATGCCCTGGAGTTGGAAAAAATACAAAGAAGAGCAACGAAGCTAATAAGGGGCATCGAGAATTTAAGTTATGAGGAAAGATTGAAAGAATTAAACCTATTTAGCCTTGAAAAAAGACGACTAAGGGGGGACATGATTAACTTATATAAATATATTAATGGCACATACAAAAAATATGGTGATATCCTGTTCCTTGTAAAACCCCCTCAAAAAACAAGGGGGCACTCCCTCCGTCTGGAGAAAAAAAGGTTCAAGCTGCAGAGGCGACAAGGCTTCTTTACAGTAAGAACGGTGAATTTATGGAATAGCCTACCGCAGGAGCTGGTCACAGCAGGGACAGTAGATGGCTTTAAAAAAGGGTTAGATAATTTCCTAGAACAAAAAAAATATTAGCTCCTATGTGTAGACATTTTTCCTTCCCTTTTCCCTTCACTTGGTTGGACTTGATGGACATGTGTCTTTTTTCAGCCGTACTAACTATGTAACTATGTAACTATGTAACTATGTCACTTCTTGGGACGTTTTTGGAGCCGTTTTTCATTGACTCTAGAAAAACAGCTCCAAAAACGCAGCGAAAAACGCGAGTTTGATTAAAAAGCGGCTGAAAATCAGGGACAGTTCCGTATTTTCAGACATTTTTTTAGTAAGTGTGTGAACATACCCTTAGCCGTTTCGTGTGTATTATAGCTTCTGCCAGCTGCCATTTGTACAATCACTCCAAAAATGGCAGCCGGACAATACTTAGCAATTTGAAGACACCTTTTCCTGGCTTGTAGTCAAAAATAGGGAGGGGGGTGAGATTCCCTTCCACATTTACGGCAGCTGTGAGTCAGGTTGCTTTGCCTTATTCCCCTTGCTAAAATTCTGGGAAGTGCTCCCTCTGGTGGCCAACATAGGAAAACATGTCAAATTATTATTTAATTTTTAATACTTTCCCAACATGTGGAAGATTTAAAAAAATACAGCAAAACACTTAAAAAATATAATAGAAATAAGTAACTTACTTAAAAAAAAGGTTTCATTCGTGAAATAATCCATTTAACAAGGGTTGTGTGGGACGGCTTTATTTCAATAAAATATTTTTTCTATGTGTTTTTTTTAATACTGCCTTAGTAATGGCCGCTGCCTGTTTGACACCATCCATTACTAAGGCAGGGTTTAGTGTTAGCTGGTGTAAAGGCTAACCTAATTATTACCCCGGTACCCAGCCCCACCAGGGGTGCCGGGAAGAGCCGCGTACGATCCAGTACCCGACCAACTAGTAATGGTCAGTCAATGGGCGACCGCAGGCTGGTATTATTAGACTGGAAAACCCCAAAAACATGGCCCTTCCTACTTTGATAATGCTAGGCTGTGGTTGCTTTGTTGTATCTAGCTGGTTATGAAAAATGGGGGGACCCCCATTTTTCATTAACAGTCAAATAGAACAAGGCATCAGCAGGCTAGCATTACCAGGGTGGGAAGACCCATGGTATTTGGGCTTTCCCAACCTAATAATACCAGCCTGTGGCTGCCCCAGTGCTTGACCATCACTAGACGGTCGGGTATTGGATCTTACCTGGCTCTTCCCGTTTCCCCTGGTGGCGGTGGGTACCAGGGTAATAATGGGGTTTAGTGTTAACTTTTTCACTGGCTAACACTAAACCCAGCCTTAGTAATGGATGCTGTCTATATAACTATATCTAGGGTTGCTAACTTTCTGAAACAAACCTACTGGCCAGGTTTCTTAGGTGTGTTTCTGAGGGCATGGCTGAACACAAAATGTGACTTGGAAGAAGAAATACAAAAAGCAAAGAGGCGCACCGAAGTGTGATATTGCGATGTCAAGAAATTATTGATGGGCACTAACCTGATAGAGTTGTGCTATCGGTAGACGCAACTTTACTGTGAGCTTTGGTCAATGCAAGGATGTTTACACCATATAGGAAGTTGCTCCAGTTCCTCTCTCAAAGAAGAGGGACCAAGAAATGTAGACATACGAAGCTTCAGAAGTAGCTCTAACGTTCAAGGATGGGCGCTGATGGCTTGATTCATAATGGATATCCGTAAAAACACTTGTCAGGACAATCATATGGTGCTGTTTAAGAGATGAGGCTTTATTATAAAAATTAAAAAAAAGACGGCAATGCGTTTCAATCTCATGTTGAGAACTTCATAAGGCATGTCTAATATAATTACATAATTCAATAATATATACATTAAAAGGCGGGATTTTTAATGTAAGGTAAAATGTCAAAGGTCAATATACACAAATATTATTTTAAGTATAAAATGATCATATTTCAAGGGAACAATGTTGAACAAGCTGAAAAAATATATCTAAATAAATATATTTCCAGTCTCTTTAAAGCCTAAAAATGTAGAAATATGTTCCACTCCACAGATAGCCCATGGACGCATTCACTTCTAATGGCCCCATGCACACAGCCGTGATTTCCACTGATCCGTGTGAAGGCCATGGTACAGAGCCGCAAAACTAGGAGCAGGTCCTTCTCCTAAGGGTATGTGCACACGATGAGAGGCTTTTACGTCTGAAAAGACAGACTGTTTTCAGGAGAAAACAGCTGCGTCGTTTCAGACGTAAATGCTGCTCCTCATATTATGCGAGGCGTCTTTGATGCCTGTAATCTTGAGCTGCTCTTCATTGACTTCAATGAAGAACGGCTCAAATTACGTTGCAAAGAAGTGCCCTGCACTTCTTTGCCGAGGCAGTCAATTTACGCGTCGTAGTTTGACAGCTGTCAAACGACGACGCGTAAATTACAGGTCGTCTGCACAGTACGTCGGCAAACCCATTCAAATGAATGGGCAGATGTTTGCCGACGTATTGGAGCCCTATTTTCAGACGTAAAACGAGGCTTAATGCGCCTCGTTTACATCTGAAAATAGGTCGTGTGAACCCAGCCTAATTGTTTTTGCGGCTAAGTCGCGCCCATTCAAGTCAAACCTATAAAACATACGAAACAGAAGGGGAGGACACACTGATGACACATGGATCACAAAAAACAGACAATGGATCCGTTGTTTACAGATCGCAAAATACAAACGGTCATGTGCATGTAACCTAAATCTGTATCTAAATACCCTGACCAAGGCATTATGGCTAGTAAGCACTCAGTGGCGGATTATCATTAGGGAGGTTCGGGCGGCCGCCCGGGGCCCAAGGCTCCCAGGGGGCCCATGACCGCCCAAACCCCCTCATGCCCAGTGGCGTCGCTAGCGCTGGAGGGAGCCCCGGTGCCAGGACCGCACCTGTCATGAGGCGAGGGGAGCTTCGCTCCTACTTAGCAGCCGTAGTCTGTGCTACTTTAGAAGCTGCCCCTCCAGCCCCCCTTCCCTGCTCTAAACATCCCTCCTGCTGCTAGCTGTCGGGACATGGGGGAGGGGAGACTGTCGGCGGGCTCTGTGTCGGGCTGTGAGCAGGAGAAGAGCTGCAGTGAAGACTCACAAATATCCTATATAAAAGGTAAGTGCAAGTGTGTTTACAATGTGTTTAATGTGCATATTCATGTGTTTTTAATGTGCATATTCATGTGTGTTTACAAGGTGTACTTTATGTGTATAATGTGCATAATCGTGTATACTTTGTGTATAATGTGCATACTTTGTGTATAATGTGCATACTTTGTGTACTTTGTGCATAATGTGCCTACTTTGTGCATACTGTGCGTATTTTGTGCATACTGTGCGTACTTTGTGCATAATGTGCGTACTTTGAGCATAATCTGCGTACTTTGTGCAAAATGTGCGTACTTTGTGCACACTGTGCGTACTTTGTGCACAATGTGCGTACTTTGTGCACAATGTGCGTACTTTGTGCACACTGTGCGTACTTTGTGCACACTGTGCGTACTTTGTGCACACTGTGCGTACTTTGTGCACACTGTGCGTACTTTGTGCATAATGTGCGTACTTTGTGTGTCTGTGATAGAGATAGGGATAGAGTGTATATATACATACATATGTATAGTCTGTGTATGTGTGTGTGTGTATATATATATATATATATATATATATATATATTTCAGCAGCACTTCCGCAGAAACTAGCAGAAATTCCGCTACAGAAAAAAGCACCATTTCCTGTGGTTTTTACTGCAGTAAGTGGTGCGTATTTTGCTGCGTTTTTCTCAATGTTGGGAGATGGTGACATCTCCTCTGAAAAAACGCAGCAATTCAGTCACTTTCCGCAGCAGGAATTGACATGCTGTAGTACAAGAAACACGCACCGCAGGACAAAATGTCTGGTCTGAAATTTTACGCAGCATCTGGATGAGATTTGGTAAATCTCACTCACTTTGCCGCTACTGTATTCTGTGTATTTTCCGGGTGGAAAATACGCAGCAATTCCATTAAGTGTGGAGAAGCCCTAATACAGTAGCAGCAGAGTAGATTAGATGTGCACAATTCTCATCCACACGCTGCGTAAATGATAAGCGGGAAATAAAAAGCTCAGAAATTGACCTGCGGTACGGTTTTTTATTCCGCAGTATGTCAATTGTATTTGCGTAAACGCTGCTCATTTGTTCTGGTTTTTCCCATTTAATTCAATGGGGAGGTAAAACCCGCAACAAATAACAGATGTTATGTTACACAATTTAGAAAAAATAAAAACCTTATGCTTGCCCAGAATTCTGTTTCTTCGTCCAAGCCGGCCTCCCGGGATGACGTTTCACCCCATATGACCGCTGCAGCCAATCACAGGCTGAAGCAGTCATATGGGCTAAAATGTCATCCCAGGGCTGCAGCGACGCTGTGTAGCACTATATACAAGGGGGGGGGAGCTGTGTGGCACTATATACAAGGGGGGGGGGGAACCTGTGTGGCACTATATACAAGGGGGAGTGCTGTGTGGCTCTATCTATACGGGGCTGTGTGATGCTATCTATAGGGGGCTGTGTGACGCTCTCTACAGGCGGTTGTGTGTGTGGCGCTATCTACAGAGGTGTGTGTGTGTGTGTCTTTATCTACAGGGGGGTGTGTGTGTGGCTTTATCTACAGGGGGTGTGTGTGTGGCTTTATCTACAGGGGGGTGTGTGTGTGGCGCTGTCTACATGGGGGGTTGGCGCTGTGTCCCTGCACAGTGTGAAACGGTCAGTATGTAGGGACACGTCCCTGTGAAAGGGGAATCGTAACACCCATTTGTTAATGCTTGTGCAAAAAGGTAGTGTTAGCAATAGTTACGGCACGGCAGGGTGGCGGTGGAGAAGGGGGGCCCAAGTTTGGGTAACAGCCCAGGGCCCATGGTCTTCTTAATCCGCCACTGTAAGCACTGCTCCAGCGCAGACTCCCTGAGCTCCCCCTTTAATAATCAGCCAGAGCGCTTCTGAAATGCTTTGCGTCATCACACAGAGGACAGGTAGATGCAGCTATACACAGTCATAGCTTTTCTGTCCCCTCTGTTCCATCCCTATGATCAGTGCAAGGAGAAAACTGGAAGCAGAACAATCAGTGTTCGGGTATGTTCACACGGCAGCGTCCGTTACGGCTGAAATTACGGGGCTGTTTTCAGGAGAAAACAGCTCCGTAATTTCAGCCGTAATGGCATGTTGAGGCGCTTTTTCGCTGCGTCAATTACGGACGTAAATGGAGCTGGTTTTCCATGGAGTCAATGGAAAACGGTTCCATTTAACGTCTGAAGAAGTGACAGGCACTTCTTTGATGCAGGCGTCTATTTACGCCCCGCCTTTTGACAGCGGGGCGTAAAAAAATGACAGTCGGAACAGAACATCGTAAGACCCATTCAAATGAATGGGCAGATGTTTGCCGACGCTATCGAGCCGCATTTTCGGACGTAAATCTAGGCGGAAAACGCCCGACTTGCGTCCGTAAATTAGCCGTGTGAACATACCCTTCTACTTCCTGTTACAGCCTGGACAACAGCTGCAGCCCGGAGAGGTGAGTAACCACTGGACTCCAGATATGAAAGATTAAACCCTTCACTGTTCTCCACCAGGGATGTTAAAATTAACCATTTCACTGCTCTAGACCATCAGGGAACCTGACATGAACCCCTTTACTGCTTTAGACCACAAGGGATTCTGACATTTACTCCTTCACTGCCTTAGACCACCAGGTATGCTGACATTAACCGCTTCACTTCTCTAGACCAACCAAATTATTAGGGCACTAACAAAAATTGCCCGGCTTAAACACGGTTCACATCACGTCAGAGTGACGGAAAGCTCTGAAATATATGACACTGTATAGGCATACAGTGTCATATGTCGTACATAGAGTCCCATAGTGAAAAAATGAATACTGCTTAGAATACGTTTTTTGCTGGATGCCTGTGTGTTGAATACTGCAGTTTACTACGCTATTCCATTCAGTAATATAAAAAGGTACATCAATATATACTTCCCTGACGAATGCTAAAAGGACGTCTTTTCATATATGTCAGGTCAATGGGGCCCTAGGGATATATTCAGCATACGGTGAACGTAGTGTGTTCAAACACGATGCGAACACACCCTTCGTGGGAACAGTGCTCAGGTCCCTAACTGCCCCGCCAATTTTTTACAAAGGCTTAGATGAAATATGGCTTGTGAGTAGCACCCAGAACCTCGGGCACATTTCCTGACATCATGACCTAGATGGACCCACTAGGCCGTACAGACTTAACGGTATGGCAGCTGGCCAACAGGACACAGGTCAAAGTCTATAGTTCAATAGGTGTACCTGTGGCAACTTCGGACAGCAGCAAGACAGGCTCGGATGAGACTTTGGCAGCAGGCAAACACCAGGCATGGTGTAACAGGACACGCGTAGTACTTAGAGCAGCACGACTCCAACTCTATATGGCACTTGGTTCTGAATAGCACGGGACACAGGATACAGGAAGAAGGAACGGGAACCCTGTGAACTAGGAAACACTAAGGGAACATTTGCAGAGATAAACATAGGTAACGACAACAACGCTCAGGCAATGCAGGAAGGGGCTGGGCCCTTCTTATAGTCCAAGGTGCTCATGGACTAATTTGGGGCTTTAACTCAAGTGCACGCGCTGGCCCTTTAAGGGCGGGCTCGAGCGCGCGCACCCTCCGGGACTCGGCTGAGTGAAGCGGAAGTGAGCGCTGGCGTCTCCTGAGGAGGAGATGGGGACCAGAGCTCACTGATCCATGGCTGCGGCCGTCAGGAGGTAAGTAAACCTGGCGGCCCGCAGCCATGAGCATTACATACACCACTGTTTGCAGGTTGCAGGAGATTCCATTTACACCCGGGTCCTGGTGCTACATAAGAGGACAGTGTACAATAAGTGGCTTGTGATGGATGAGGTGCTGTAGGAGGGGTGAGCCTCTGTCACCTACCCCCTACCGCACTGAGTCTGCTGATTGGACTGTCTTACCTGGTGGTCTGTCATCCCCTTGTGTACCAGAGCTATGCTGAAGAGGTTGACAGTGGCAGGCAAATGGTAAAGGAACAGTAAAGCTCCTGAGTAGTGGGAGCATCCATGCGATCACGAGAACAGCACTAAGGAGGCGTTGCGCAGCATGATTGCGGCGCTCTGCCACTGAAGTGAGGAGGTGAACCTCTCCCTGCAAAGAAAGAGATGTGTCTGCCTTGTTACCGTCACTATGGTAAGGTAATGTTAACAACAGAAGAAAGTGACCTGGAATTTATCATTTCAAATGATAAAAAGGTAAGAAAGCACTGTAGTTAAAAGCTGTGGGGAAAGTCAGTAGGTTACTTAGTTGTATAGGATGATGTATTAGTAGCAGGAAGAAGTAGGTTGTATTGTCACTTAAGGCTGGGTTCACACAGAGTTCTTTGACGAGTTTTTTGACGCGGAAACCACACCGCAAAACGTGCCAAAAAACGTCCGAAAATGCTTCCCATTGATTTCAATGGGAGGCGGAGGCATTTTTTTCCCACGAACGGAAAAACGCAGCGAAAATCAGCGTACAGGCAGAGGAAAATCTGCCTCAAAATTTTCCTCCTGCTCGCGGGAAAAAATGCCTCCGCCTCCCATTGTAATCAATGGGAGGCATTTTCGGACGTTTTTTGGCACGTTTTGCGGCGCGGTTTCCGCGTCAAAAAACTCTGTGTGGACTACTCCTTAGGGTATGTTCACACGACCTATTTACGGACGTAATTCGGGCGTTTTTGCCCCGAATTACGTCCGAAAATAGCGCCTCAATAGTGCTGACAAACATCTGCCCATTGAAAGCAATGGGCAGACGTTTGTCTGTTCACACGAGGCGTAATTTACGCGCCGCTGTCAAATAACGGCGCGTAAATAGACGCCCGCGTCAAAGAAGTGACCTGTCACTTCTTTGGGCGTAATTGGAGCCGTTATTCATTGACTCCAATGAATAGCAGCGACAATTACGTCCGTAATTGACGCGGCGTTCAAGCGCCTGCACATGGCGTTACGGCTGAAATTACGGGGATGTTTTCAGGCTGAAACATCCCCGTAATTTCATCCGTTACGGACGCCCTCGTGTGAACATACCCTTAGGCTGGGTTCACACGACCTATTTTCAGACGTAATGGAGGCCTATTATGCCTCGTTTTACGTCTGAAAATAAGGCTACAATACGTCGGCAAACATCTGCCCATTCATTTGAACTGTGCAGATAACCTGTCATTTACACGTCGTCATTTGACAGCTGTCAAACGACGACGCCTAAAAATACAGCCTCGTCAAAAGAAGTGCAGGACACTTCTTTCAGACGTAATTTGAGTCGTTCTTCATTGAACTCAATGAAGCACAGCTCAAAATGTACGGCTGTCAGAGAAGCCTCGCAAAATGCGAGGAGGAGCATTTACGCCTGAAACGAGGCAGCTGTTTTCTCCTGAAAACAGTCTGTCTTTTCAGACGTAAAAGCCTGCTACCGTGTGCATATACCCTTAGGGTATGTTCACACGGCCAAATTTCAGACGTATACGAGGCGTATTATGCCTCGTTTTACGTCTGAAAATAGGGCTGCAATACGTCGGCAAACATCTGCCCATTCATTTGAATGGGTTTGCCGACGTAGTGTGCAGACGACCTGTTATTTACGAGTCGTCGTTTGACAGCTGTCAAACGACGACCCGTAAATTTACTGCCTCGGCAAAGAAGTGCAGGACACTTCTTTGCCACGTAATTTGAGCCGTTCTTCATTGAAATCATTGAAGCACGGCTCAAGGTTTACGAGCGTCTCAGACGCCTCGTAAATTACGAGGAGGAGCTTTTACGTGTGAAACGAGGCAGCTGTTAACAGTCTGTCTTTTCACACGTAACTGCCTCTCAGCGTGTGAACATACCCTTAGAGTAGCACCAGCTGTATTAGAGGGATTCACCAAGCCTTGAGACTGAGGAAGCTATGCTTAAGAAAAAAAAAAAAAACATCCTGCAGCTACCTGACTAGGGCCACATTCCTGTCACAAGCCACTGTGAACCTCCATTTTGCTCACTTACCAGACCAAAGGAGGTTGAGCACTGAAAAGAATTCCAGTAACTCTGTTTTAAGAGAATAATTTTGAAGGGGCAGTGATACTGCTGGGACATTGAGACTTTGCGGAATTACTGTGTTGCGCTGCATAGGCGTGCCTCTTATTGTCAAATGGCCGAGGGTGGGAGTGGTGTTCTCAAAAGAAAGCGGCTAGCTGCTATCGTGATTCTGTGGAGGTGCTGGCATCCAGGTTTACTACTAATGGCCACACGTTGCAGCAAGGGGCATAGATTCCCAAGACATGTAAAAGCGACAGCAATAACCCAACATACTGGGTAATGTAAGTGTCAGGCGCAGCCACCCTCAGGGGTACTCCCTGGGGGTTCAACGATTGTCTGCTTGGACAGATTTTACAAGTGTGTTCCTACACTGTGTTCAGATACAGTAAAGAATTTCTGAAGTGGTGCTTGCTCTTTATTACAGCGCCGGATTACAAATTTGGACTGGAGACCAAGAGCTTCAAATTACTCCTGTGTGACACAAAAATGTAGAAAAAGCGGAATATTTCTAAGGAGGGTCAATTCTAAACACAACGAAAATCTTACTAATCATTGTTATTAAATAAATACTGTATATGGAATAATAAAGTCACAGCCATTTTGTAAGATGTGAAGATATTTATTAAAAGCATGAAAAATTTTATTATCACGCTAATAGTAAAAAAGAAATCACTATGACATGTCAGAAGTTTGTCGAACGTTTAGCTACACTAGACCAGGCCAATTTGAGTTTTTTAATTTTCGTTTTTTCCTCCCCGCCTTCCAATAGCAACAACTTTTCTATTTCTTCATCTATATAGCCATATGAGGGCTTGTTTTTTGTGGGACAAGTTGTAGTTTTTCATGGCATCATTTATTGTGCCGCATAATGTACTGGGAATCTGAAAAAAATAATATTTGTGGGGTGAAACGGGCAAGAAAACAGTGATTACGCCATTTTTTGGGGGGTTTTGTTTTTACGGCGTCCATCAGGCGGTAAAAACTACATATTCACCTTATTCTAAAGGTTGATACAATTATGGCAATACCAAATTTGTATGTTTTGTTTTATATTTTACCACTTTAAAAAAAAAAAAAACTATTTGCTAAAAAAAAAAAATGTTTTGTGTCACCATATTCCGAGAGCCATAACTTTTTTATTTTTCCATCAATTTAGAGGTGTGAGGGCTTAAATTTTGCGGGGCGAGCTTTAGTTTCCACCGATATAATTTTGGGGTCCATGCGACTTTTTGATCACTTTCTATTTCATTTATTTTTTGGAGAGCTAAGGTGACCAAAAAAAAGCTATTTGCACGTTTTATATATATATTATTTTTTTTTATGTCATTCACCTAGCGGGTTAAGCAACGCTATATTGTGATAGTTCGGACTTTTACAGACACGGCGATGCCAGTTATGTTAACTTTTATTTTTTTTAACATTGCTTTAGCGAAAACATTGTTTCTTTTTTTTAAACTTTTAATATTTTATTTTTTTGGAACATTATAAAAATCTTTATTCAAACTGTTTTTTGTTTTTTTTATTAGTCTTGAACCAGCGATCGTTGGATCGCTTGCATGGTATACTGCAGTACTAATGTATTGCAGTATATCGTGATTCTGACAGTGTCCTTTGAAGACCTGCCAGAGACAGAGCTTCAAAGGAGTACAAAGATGGCAGACCTGGTGGCCTTTATTAGGCCCCCAGGCTGCCATAACAACCATAGTCACCCGCCGATCCCGTCGCGCGGGGGGGGGGGGGTGATGCCGTGTTCATGGGGGCGCCCCCCTGAATCTAACAATTGAAATGCCGCGGTCGCAATTGACCACGGCACTTAAGGTGTTAAACGGGCAGCATCAAAGTGATCTTTGATTCCGCCCGTTGCAGGGAGGTGTAGGCTGTATAGCACAGCCGTCACCTGCTGAGTATGGAGCGATCTCAGCCTGTGAGCCTTAACGGCTACAGTGTGCTAGTACATGGTATGTCGTTAAGGGGTTATCATATAAGTAGATGAGATGTCCAGATGCGGGCTTGCCAAGATTTAGGAGTCTGTCTGTAGACGATGATGATTGATAATGACGATGACCGTCTTCTTTCCAGTTCTGGATAGTGAGATGGTTGCTTTAAGTGGACATACAGGCATCCCCAGTTCAGTACCTCAAATTGCACTTATAGCCATGGAGGTTGATGATGGGCCATAATAATTATCACTATACTGTATGTGTGAAGCAGAATGATACCACTCTTGATGTTGCTATGTATTTTACTTACAATTTCCATCTGGAAAGGTGAGCGGGCGATGTCGGACTCCACATCATCCCAGTTTACGGATTTAAAAAAACTGGTAAGATCTGATGGTGGCGGTTCTTGCCAGATGGCTACATGTAGACTTACTAAAAAGCCAAAAAAGATACATCATTAACCCTTTATGTTTATGGATTATTACTGACATATTAACACAATGGGTAACAATTTAAAGGGCTGTACAACAATATGTTGCGATTTCAGCATCACACTCATTTCTCATATCACTTGATGTGAACTAATTGTCCAAATCTACTGTTTCACTACTTTTACTGTTTCACTACTTCCACTATTCCCTTCCCCTCATTCTTCTACAGTTGATCCGACTTAAAGAGGCTCTGTCACCACATTATAAGTGCCCTGTCTCCTACATAAGGAAATCGGCGCTGTAATGTAGGTGACAGTAATGCTTTTTATTTAAAAAAACGATCTTTTTTCACAACGTTAGGAGCGATTTAAGTTTATGCTAATGAGCTTTCTTAATGCCCAAGTGGGCGTACTTTTACTTTCGAGTTGGATCAGGGAATGGAAAAGGGAAAAGCATGTGATCTGTGAGAAAATTAATATATAACTTTTATTGTATTTACATTAAAAGAAAATGTGATTAAAAGGTCCAATGGTGCACTATGGTATGTGTGAGTGACCCCTCAATTCACATACCCTTGGCCATGAGCTATACAATAAGGTGGTGTATATTATAACTGTCAACTGTTACTACTTTTACTTTCGACCAAGTGGGCGTTGTACAGAGGAGTGCATGACGCTGACCAATCGGCATCATGCACTCCTCTCCATTCATTTACACTGCACTAGCGATATAGTTATATCACTATGTGCAGCCTCATACACAAGCCCTAACATTACTACAGTGTCCTGATAATGAATACACATGAAATCCAGCCTGGACGTCATGTGTACTCAGAATCCTGACACTTCTGAATCTTTTTTGTGAGATTCCAGCAACGGATACGAAATCTCGCGAGATCTCAGAGCTAAACGAGATTTGGTGTCACTTGCCGGAATCTCACAAAAAAAGAGTCAGAAGTGTCAGGATTCTGAGTACACAGGACGTCCAGGCTGGATGGTCATGTGTACTCATTATCAGGACACTAGTAATGTTAGGGCTTGTGTATGAGGCTGCACATAGCGATATATCTATATCGCTAGTGCAGTGTAAATGAATGGAGAGGAGTGCATGATGCTGATTGGTCAGCGTCATGCACTCCTCTGTACAACGCCCACTTGGTCGAAAGTAAAAGTACGCCCACTTGGGCATTAAGAAAGCTCATTAGCCTAAACTTAAATCGCTTCTAACTTTGTGAAAAAAGATCGGTTTTTTTAAATAAAAAGCATTACTGTCACCTACATTACAGCGCCGATTTCCTTATGTAGGAGACAGGGCACTTATAATGTGGTGACAGAGCCTCTTTAACCTTTCCATGATGTTGATGGTGTGTGGACACATCTCTGCTGGAAAACAAGGGTCCCTCCTCTTGCAGTTATAGATTATACTGCATCCTTGTCCCATAGCCATAGAATGGCTGTTCACCTGTTAACTTCATGAATGAGGAGAAAGGCAAAGGAATCCGCCAGATGGTTGTGAGGTTCTCTGCTCATCATCTGTAAAACATCAGTTTATAGATCCGTTGATGCCGGTAAGTGGATGTACACACAGGAACATAATAGACAATTATTGTTTTTTTCCACGTAATAATTTCTAATGAATGTTCCTAACCTCTGGGGCGATGAATCCGACTGTTCTTGCATAGCTTGTCTGCATATTCTCGCCAGATGCGTTCATTGCTGCTCATCCAAAAACACTGATTCTAATGTGTTCAATGCTATCTAGAAGGACAACCTGAAGAAGACACAAGACAGATCAGACCATACATAGTGATAAACGATAAGAATACATCTAGACACAATGATTACTTCATAACATACATTTTATTTCTGCCTCTCCAACCTTTCCCGCCGCAGCCATTTTTCTTATTTTCACTTTGGTTTTTCCTTCTCATCTTCCAAAATCCATAACTTTTTTATTTTTCCATCAATATTGCTGTATGAGGGTTTGTTTTTTGCGGGACGAGTTGAAGATTTTCATGGCACCATTTATTGTATCATATAATGTAGTGGGAAACTAGAATAAAAATATTTGTGGGGTGGAATAGGATTTCTCAATCTTTTGGTGGGTTTTGTTTTTACAGCGTTCATGGTGTGGTAAAAACGGCATGTTCACTTTATTCGTCGGGTCAATACGATTACAGTGATACCAAATTTATAGTTATTTTTATGTTTTGCTACTTTTACAAGCAAAAAACTGATTGATAACAATTTAATTTGAGTTTTGTCGCCATATTTTGAGAGCCATAACTTTTTTATTTTTCCTTCAATTGAGCGGTATGAGGGCTTATTTTTGCGGGGCGAGTCCCCATTGGTATCACTTTGGGGTACATGAGACTTTTTGATCACTTTTTATTTCATTTTTTTGGGAGATGAAGTGACCAAAAAACTGCGATTCTGACGGTTTACATTTTTTACGGCGTTCATCGTGCGGACTAAATAATGATATATTGCAAAAGTTCAGACTTTAACGGACGCGTCGATACCAGTTACGTTAATCGGAAAAATGGGAAAAGGTTGTTTTTTTGAACTTTGAATTAATTTATTTTTATTTATTAAAATTTTTTTTTTTTACTGGTTTTTAACTTGTCCCCCTAGGGGACTTGTACCAACAATCGCTTGCACGATATACTGCAATACTAATGTGTTGAAGTATATCGTGATACTGACAGTCACCTATGAAGCCCTGCCGGTGGCGTCATGGGGGGGTGGAACGTTACAGGGGACCACCCCCCTGTTAGTCATGTTAATGACGCGGTCGCTATTGATGAGCTCCCACTCGTTACCCTGAAGTGTCGGCTGTAACACACATCCGACATGCTCGTTCTATGAAGCGGGCTCAGCCCGTAACCCCGCTCCATATTCCCCCACCCGACGTGCGCCATATATATACGGCGGATGTCAGGAAGGGTTTAATCTTGGTTGGCCATTGATGATTCCTGAGTACCAGATGTTAAAGAACTCTCTTGACACAGCATGTCTCAGATGCTAATGTGCTTAGCTGGCATGTCCAAGATTTTAGAGTGCTCGTATGATGTGACCAAGAAGTTAGGACATGGCCAGTGCCGGCCCTAGGATAGATGACGCCCCGTGGGAAATGATCTTTCGGCGCCCCACCCCATTATTAAAAAAAAAATGCCCCATAAAAAAATTATAATGACGCTTTAGTGTCCCCATACAGTATAATAATAATATAATATATTACAACCCCTTCAAGGACACAGTATTTTGTCCTCTAATTGTGCCCACAGTATTATGCTACCTGCAGTACCGCTACACAGTATAATGTCCGATTAGTGGCCCCCACAGTATAGTGCGCCCCTGTAGATTTTGCCATATAGCCTCCCTGTAGGCAGTGCCATAATACCCCACCTCCTTTTTGTAGATGGTGCCATACAGCCCCCCCCACCTCCCTCTTGTAGACAGTGCCATACAGTCCCCCAGCTCCCCCTTGTAGACAGTGCCCCCAAACAAAAACAAAAATTGTACTCACCTAGGCCCCGTTCCCATGACGAACTGAGCCGCTCCATGACGGGATCCTGTAGCCTAATACAGAGTTTCCCAACCTTTTCGGACTAGAGGCAGCACTGGAAAAAAAAAATTTCCTCAGGGCCCCCCTACCAAAAATAGTTTAGAGAAAGACAGAAAATGGCTAAGAACAAGCACTACAGTCGTAGGGTATGATCACACACGTCTTTTGTAAGGCAAAACAAATTTGCCTCAAAATTCCTTCAGGAACGGACAGCGTTGTTTGACCTTTTTTTTGTGTTTTTTCTTAAGCTGTTGAAGCGAATGCAAAAGACGCAGGAAAAAAAGCTCCAAACGAGCGGCGCAGGTATTTTCTGCCTCCTATTAATTTCAATTGGAGGTCAGAGGCGGAAACCACTTGAAGACCATCAGCCCCCCGCTCACAGTAAAATGACCATCAGCCCCCCACTCACAGTAAACTTACCATCAGCCCACCACCATTAGATTCCCCCTGTAGGTAGCGCCACACAGCCCCTTGTGGGTAGCGCCACACAGCCCCCTTGTAGGTAGCACCAGACAGCCCCCTTGTAGGTAGCGTCAGACAGCCCCCTTGTAGGTAGCGCCACAAAGCCCCCTTGTAGATAGCGCCACACAGCCCCCTTGTAGATAGCGCCACACAGCACCCTGTAAAGAGCGCCACACAGCCCCCTGTAGGGAGTGCCACACAGCCCCCTGGGTAGGACGTGCCGCACAGCCCCCTGCTATGGAGTCTCGCACAGCACCCTGGTAGGGAGTGCCGCACAGACCCCTTGTAGGGAGTGCCACACAGACCCCTGGTAGGGTTGTGCCACACAGCCCCCTGGTTGGTAGTGCCCCACAGCCCCCCTGGTTGGTAGTGCCACACAACCCACAGCCCCCTGTTAGGTAGTGCCACACAGCCCACAGCCCCCTGGTAGGTAGTGCCACACTGCCCACAGCCCCCTGGTAGGTAGTGCAAGGACTACGAAATGACCCTGATAGCTGGCGAGCAATAGACATTCAAAAAAGGACAACTGTGCAGGAGCACACAAAATACCCAGCTTTCCCGGCTATCAAATAAATGTGTGGAAATAAACGAAGATATAACTTTTATTTAGTATAGCTAAAAGGATTAATCCTTGACTGATGGCTGAACAAACAGTAATCACAACTGGATCGGGATGACTGAGCCAAACCTGCTGTATCCCATCCTTGCTTCATACTCCTGGAGAGAAAAGTGGGACACTCTTTTTTATAAAAAAAAAAAAATGTCATATGTTCTCCATAGTCATAAGAAATTGTGCACAGGTGTACATGAATTTGAGCAGAGGTGGAAACATACAGCCTCATTAAGCCCCTCAAAAGAACAGCTTATTTGCAGACAGTAAGTTGCACCTCCCCGATTGCACTCTAGAAATTTGCTTACCAGTGTTCTCTGGTGGATCATAATTTACCAGTAATTTGAAAGCATGGCGACCATCGGCCTAACCCCTTCATGCAATCTATTATACAGGAGAAAACTATGTTATTGCCCAGTGCCCCCCCCCCCCCCCACAAAGGTGCTGAACATATGCAGGGTTGTAACTAGAAATTGCTGGACACAATTGCAAACTTTTTTAGACCCCCCTGAGAATTTACCAGCTCCATGTGAAAGCTAGGCCTAATTCACACGAGCGTATTTCACGTCCTTGTTACGCACGTGAAAATAACGCACGTCACACGGACCTATGCAAGTCAATGGGGCCATTCAGACATTCAGTGTTTTTCACGCGTGTGTCCGCTGCGTGAAACTCACTGCATGTCCTATACTTGTGCGTTTTTTGCGCATCACGCACCCATTGAAGTTAATGGGTGCGTGAAAATCACGGACAGCACATTCGTTTGCTGTGTGTGATTCACGCAACAGTTGCTAAAGAAATGATGAGAAAAAGAAAACCACCTCCTTCATTTTATTTTGCTGACGTAAATAACGCATTACATATGGATGACATACGCGTGTAAAAAACGCAGACACGCACCATACACAGATTTCACACAGAACTGCAACGCAGGAAAAACGATGCATTTTTTACGAGCACAAAACGGACACGTTCGTGTGAATAAGGCCTTAGGGTGAGGGCACACTTACTAGCCGAGTAACAGTATAAAAGTTTAGTCTGACAATTGATCATCACAGTACAAAGATATACTGTACTAGGCCGATATATATTCCAAAAAATACAATAAAACCTCAGACCAGACCACAAAATTAGTTCGGAAACAGACCAGACCCCACAATCAATTCAGACCCCAAACTAGACCCCTAAATTAATTCAGACCCCAGACCCCTAAATTAATTCAGACCCCAACATTAATCCAGAGCCCAGAGCAGATGCCAAATGAATAAAGACCCCAGACCCCAAAATTAATTCAGACCCCTCTATATATCTATCTATCTCGTTTTATAATGTACAAAAGAAAATGTTAAAGAGGCTCTGTCACCAGATTTTCAAACCCCTATCTCGTATTGCAGCAGATCGGCGCTGCAATGTAGATTACAGTAACGTTTTGTTTTTTTTCAAAAACGAGCATTTTTGGCCAAGTTATGACCATTTTTATATTTATGCAAATGAGCCTTTCTTAAGTACAACTGGGCGTGTTTAAAGTTATGTCCAAGTGGGCGTGTATTGTGTGTGTACATCTGGGCGTGTTTACTTGTTTTACTAGCTGGGCGTTGTGAATAGAAGTGTATGATGCTGACGAATCAGCATCATCCACTTCTCTTCGTTATCACCCAGCTTCTGGCAGTGCACAGACACACAGCGTGTTCTCGAGAGATCACGCTGTGACGTCACTTCGTGCCCCAGGTCCTGCATCGTGTCGGACGAGCGAGGACACATCGGCACCAGGCGACAGAGGCTACAGTTGATTCTGCAGCAGCATCGGTGTTTGCAGGTAAGTCGATGTAGCCTCTGTCGCCGATGTGTCATCGCTCGTCCGACACGATGCAGGACCTGGGGCAGGAAGTGACGTCACAGCGTGATCTCTCGAGAACACGCTGTGTGTCTGTGCACTGCCAGAAGCTGGGTGATAACGAAGAGAAGTGGATGATGCTGATTCGTCAGCATCATACACTTCTATTCACAACGCCCAGCTAGTAAAACAAGTAAAAACGCCCAGATGTTACACACACAATACACGCCCACTTGGACATAACTTTAAACATGCCCAGTTGTACTTAAGAAAGGCTCATTTGCATAAATATAAAAATGGTCATAACTTGGCCAAAAATGCTCGTTTTTGAAAAAACAAAAAAACGTTACTGTTATCTACATTGCAGCGCCGATCTGCTGCAATAGGAGATAGGGGTTTGAAAATCTGGTGACAGAGCCTCTTTAAGTAACAAAATAATCTCTGCTACATCTTTTTTTCTATGTTTTATAATTACATCTAAAGCTTTCCATAGACATAAATATTCCCCCTTTTGCTACCAGGATGATTGTCAGGAAAGGGGATTAGATGAAGAGATATTTCCGAAGATATAAACAATATATAATAAAGTACATGTCACAATTGTAATGTTTATTACCAGTGACCAAGAAAGGTTTGATAACAGTTACAATAAATGTCCTGATTGATGCAGCAGATTTCCATTGGTTGGAACAATTAAAGGGGTTGCATAAGATAAGAAAAAAGGTATAACTTTTCTCAGAAACAGCTGCAGGGTTTTTTTTATTTTTGTTATGGCAGCTTGTCCCATTGAAGTGGCTACCATCTTGCATCTCTTGCATGAATTCCATTTTTGGCCAGTTTCTTCCTTATGCTGGAGTTATAAACACAGACCTTAGCTGGAAATGGAGAGATCCTTTGTATGCAGTTCTGGGATGCATTGCGACTTCCAGGATGAGGTGTCATTGTGCCCGTGGCAAAATTTAATAGACCTGCCATCTCTGGGAGTCACTATTCTGCAAAATATTTTAGTCAATGAAAGATAATCTATCTCACTGTTAGTGTATGTTCACACGGGCTATTTTCAGCCGTTTTTCGGGCCGTAAACGTCCTGAAAAATAGCTGAAAAATCGAAAACATAACACCTACAAACATCTGCCCATTGATTTCAATGGGAAATACGGCGTTCTGTTCCAACGGGGCGTTTTTTTTACGCCTCATTTTCAAAAAACGGTCTAAAAAGACGCCCAGTAAAAAGAAGTGCAAACAGCTCCAAAAATGTCCGTAAAAAACGCTATGACAAACGCTAGTTTGATTAAAAAACGGTGGAAAATCAGGAGCTGTT
Source organism: Rhinoderma darwinii (assembly GCF_050947455.1). Taxonomy (NCBI): domain Eukaryota; kingdom Metazoa; phylum Chordata; class Amphibia; order Anura; family Rhinodermatidae; genus Rhinoderma; species Rhinoderma darwinii. The sequence continues at coordinate 70,916,674 of NC_134694.1, read as the reverse complement.
TTGCCTTGAAAATAGATCCATATTTTCAGCCGTTTTTTGTTAACCGTGTGAACATACCCTAATTGGATTCAGCCCCAGAGCATTAGAAATAGCTTTGTTATCCTTTTCAGTCTGATATATTTCAACATCTCTCCTTTGACCCTGTTCACACTGAGTTTTTTTAGGCGGAAACCGCGTCAGAAAACGTGTCGAAAAACATCCTAAAACGCCTCCCATTGATTTCAATGGGAGGTGAAGGCGGTTTTTTCCTGCGAGCGGTAAAACCGGCTCTGGAAAAAGCGACATGCCCTATCTTCGGGCGTATACGTCTCTGACCTCCCATTGACATTGATGGGAGCTAGAGAAAGCGTTTTTCGCGGCTTTTTGCCCGCAGCGCTCAATAGCTGCAGGCAAAAAACGTGGCAAACGATGTGCAGGCAAAAAACGATGTTATTACCCAGTGCACCGCCCCCCCCCCCCCCCCCCCCAAAAAAAAAACCTCTGTTTGAACAGGGCCTTTCATTTCTTAGGTAAATATTGCTATTTTTCTATTTAGTCGTGACCGGTCACTATTTCTAAACATAACAGGAACTTCCGCCATATTGCTTGTCACTTTTTAATTAGCCTCTCAAACTGTCACTTTGTTAGAACTATGGCCAGTTTTAGGGGGTGGCAAACATATAATACATCATGACAAGGGCGTAAATAACAAACACTGGGCCCCATAGAAAACTTTTGATTGGGCCCTCCTCCCCTCCCCTGGGTGCTACACACAGTCCCCCTTGGTAGACACTGCCCCATGTAGATTATGCCATACAACCCCCCCTGCAGACTGCGCCATACAGCCACCCTGTAGACAGTGCTATACAGCCCCCCTGTAGACAGTGCTATACAGCCCCCCCTGTAGACAGTGATATACAGCCTCCCCTGTAGAGTGCTATCCAGCCCCCACAGTAGACAGTGCTATGCAGCCCCCCCTGTAGACAGTGCTATGCAGCCTCCCCTGTAGTCAGTGCTATACAGCCCCCCTGTAGACCGTGCAACACAGCCTCCCCCTGTAGACAGTGCTATACAGCCTCCCTGTAGATAGTGCTATACAGCCCACCCTTGTAGATATAGCCACACAGCCCCCTGTAAATAGCGCCATATATCACGCCCCAAACAAATAAAACAAAAAACGTTCTACTTACCTAGGCCCCATTCCCACGACAAACGGAGCTGGTCCCAACGCTGATGGGATCCTTGCATAGGCCGGCGTGATCCAGTGACATCATCACTATGCCTGATTGGCCTGCGCCAATATCTTTGATCCCGGCCATTTAAGTCCTCGCAGGTTGCCGTTGGGTTACTATGGCAGCCAGGGGCCTATCAATGGCCCCCAGGTTTTTCACTGACAGGCATAATATACTGCAATACAGAAGTAATGTAGTGTATTATATAAGTGATCAGAGGATCGCATGTTCTAGTCCTCTAGTGAGACTAAGAAAAGTTTTAAAAACAAAAAAATGAAAATCACCTTTCTTCCCTTTCAAAAATTTTTAGTATTGAAAAAAAAACAACTACACATAATTGGTATTGCCGCATCCCTAACTACCTGTAGTATAAAAATAAAATCTTATTTGTCCCATAAGGTGAACACTGTTAAAAAAAAAAAGTAAAAAGCATTTCCTATCATCTTGCCTCCAGAAAAACCCAGAATAAAAAGTTATCAAAAAGTCATATGTACCCCATGGGACCACAAAAATGTACAACTAACCCGGAAACAAACCAAGCCCCCACACGGATTCGTGTATCGAAAAAGAAAAATGTTATGGCTCTTTGAATGCGGCAACACAAAAACTAATTATTTTTTACAAAAATAGTTTTTATTGTGCAAAAGTAGTAAAACCTAAAGAAATAATGTATATTTGGTATCGCCGTAATCGTAATGACCCACAGAATAAAGTTATCGTGTCATTTATACAGCATGGTAAAACCGACACCAAAAAGCAATAGTGAATTGTGCATCTAAGGCTTTGCTTGGGTAATACTTTTAGCCACAAACCTGAATTTGAGTTAAAACATTTTATGAAAATGCTATACAGCAGGGGTCTCAAACTCGGCCGGGTAAGTGGGCCGCATATAGAAAAAATGGGAAGTTGACGGGCCGCATTACTTTCAAATATGATACAATACTAAATTATTGTTAATCAATTAGTTATTTTAACTACTATAACACTATATTACTAGAATAATAATACTACATTACTATAATAATACCGCTAGGTTTAAAATTTGAGATATTTCTCCACGTGCTTATTTCAACAATCCAGCTTTCCAGTTTAAGTGTCGCTAAATGCAGTCCGGCGGCTCAGTTAGCACACATGTCAAGATTGGGCAGCCCCTTTTTAGATAGTGCCGCAGTGCCCTCTGTGGATGCTGCCGCAGTGCCCTCTGTGGATGCTGCCGCAGTGCCCTCTGTGGATAATGCAACACACCCCTAGATAAGGCCACAGTGCCCTCTGTAGATAAGGCCACAGTGCCCTCTGTAGATAAGGCCACAGTGCCCTCTGTAGATAAGGCCACAGTGCCCTCTGTAGATAATGCAACACACCCCTAGATAATGCCAGTGTCCTCTTCAGATACTGTCACACACCCACTTGTAGATAACGCCACAGTGCCCTCTGTAGAGGCTGCCACAGTGCCCTCTGTAGAGGCTGCCACAGTGCCCTCTGTAGAGGCTGCCACAGTGCCCTCTGTAGATAATGCAACACACCCCTAGATAATGCCAGTGTCCTCTTCAGATACTGTCACACACCCACTTGTAGATAACGCCACAGTGCCCTCTGTAGAGGCTGCCACAGTGCCCTCTGTAGAGGCTGCCACAGTGCCCTCTGTAGAGACTGCCAAAGTGCCCTCTGTAGAAGCCCCTGACATCATTGTCGATGTATGGACAGCGATGTCAGAGGCTTCCCCAGAGTCCCGGAGCAGAGCCGATAATAGCGCACTGCCCGGGACTCCGCTCGGGGGAAGACCCTGACACACTGTCCATATATGGGCAGCGATGTCAGGGAATTCCACAGAGTCCCGGAGCAGAGCCGGCACCAGCGCTCTGCTCGGGACTCCGGCTCTGGGGAAGCCCCAGACATCGCTGTTCATATGTGGACAGCGATGTCAGGGAATTCCACAGAGTCCAGGAGCAGAGCCGACACCAGCACTCTGCTCCGCTCTGGGCAAGACCCTGACACACTGTCCATATATGGGCAGCGATGTCAGGGAATTCCACAGAGTCCCGGAGCAGAGCCGACACCAGCGCTCTGCTCGGGACTCCGGCTCTGGGGAAGCCCCAGACATCGCTGTTCATATGTGGACAGCGATGTCAGGGAATTCCACAGAGTCCAGGAGCAGAGCCAGCAGACACCAGCGCTCTGCTCCGCTCTGGGCAAGACCCTGACACACTGTCCATATATGGGCAGCGATGTCAGGGAATTCCACAGAGTCCCGGAACAGAGCCGACACCAGCGCTCTGCTCGGGACTGCGGCTCTGGGGAAGCCCCAGACATCGCTGTTCATATGTGGACAGCGATGTCAGGGAATTCCACAGAGTCCAGGAGCAGAGCCGACACCAGCGCTCTGCTCCGCTCTGGGCAAGACCCTGACACACTGTTCATATATGGGCAGCGATGTCAGGGAATTCCACAGAGTCCCGGAGCAGAGCCTGTACTAGCGCTCTGCCCGGGACTCCGGCTCTGGGGAAGCCCCAGACATCGCTGTTCATATGTGGACAGCGATGTCAGGGAATTCCACAGAGTCCCGGAGCAGAGCCGACACCAGCGCTCTGCTCGGGACTCAGTCTCTGGGAAAGCCACAGACATCGCTGTTCATATGTGGACAGCGATGTCAGGGAATTCCAGAGTCTCGGAGCAGAGCCGATACTAGCGGCTCTGTGTCCCGCAGGCCGCAGATGACAGCCCTAGGGGCCGCATGAGACCCCTGTTATACAGTATGCAATTATTACAACCGGAGCCATCCTAAGCCTTTTTATTACCCAGGGCAAGTGTTAATGGAGGGGTCCCCTCTGCACTTCACAAAAATCACCAATGTTGTGAGAATTTATTGGTACAGCATAGGCAAAGAAAGAAATATATGAATATCAGAAAACGCTTACCAATCACTTTGCTCTTAAAAATAATAAAACAGTAAATAAATAATTAAATGGATAGCATGGGGTGACCCCAATTACTCAACCATTACCAGCGCTACACAGCCGGGACTGATTTTACCTGAACAGGGGGACCAGCTTGTTTTATGGACAACTAGCAACCAGGTTGCCGGGAAAGGCACCAGTTTATGTTTTATTGGGGTGTCCTAGATTTATTTTCATAAACACATAATATGCTTAGCTACAGGGTCCCCAGCAGACAGTATGACACATGATATAATTAGATACAACAGCTCAGCAGACAGTATCACACATGATAGGCTTAGATACAGGGCCCTTATACTTACCCTTGCCTTCAGGCACAGCACTGAGTCGTAACGTCATTTAGCGTCAGGACATTACATGTGCCGCACAGACAATGTCCTTACCCTGAACAGCGTCAGAACTCAGCATTGCGCCTAGAGCCTAAGAGAGACTCAGGAGCGGGGAAGGTAAACATTTGGAGATGTCACTGTAGTAATAGGGGCTCATATATTTTACTATATGGGTCCCAGTTACTGCAATAATTGTTAACAGACATGGTGCAGAGGGTCATGGGGCCCCCTGGCTTCAGGGCCTAGTTGCATCTGTGACCGTTGCAACGCTTATAGCTATGTCACTGATGCTCAACAACTCAGACTGGCGGCAGTATGTGCGGGGCCTGCCCTGCCTAAAGAACGGCCCTGATTACAAGATAATCAGTTTCACACAATGTCCAGAGTCATAATAATACAACACCCAGACAAATTGTGTCAAAAAATGTCTAGATAATTAGTACGTCAGCTTCCAGATATATTGTTATACAATACTTGGACAAATAAGGTCACACCCTAAACAGATAATAAATAGTGTGTACAGTGCCCAGATGACCTTTAGCAGGTCATTGTGTTTTAGTACATATCTAGACAGGGGATGTTAACAGAAGGTAGAATAATACTCTGCATGATTGTAGGGTGAGAAGCCTGTCTGATGTCATCTATATGCTGCTGCCAAATCAACACTCAACCACCTTTATCCCCCAGAATAGCCGCCAGTATTTTGATCAAATATCAGCTGGTGACCTATTAGACTGAAATAAAAAAGAAAATGTAGTCATGTAAGCACTGGTCCACCGTTACATTTACATAAATATAGTGCTGACTAGGGGTGTGGAACCGGCTGTAGCTTCAGGCAACCCATTGTGCCACCTTTATAATATACCTCTGAATATAAAGACTACTATCAGTCCCCCTGCTCCCCATATATAATTAATGGGAAAGGGCAGTACGTGGGTAGAACGATGGCTCAGTGGTTGGCACTGCTGCTGTCAGGAGGCCCGTAGATATTAGAGACTGTTACGGAGCCAACAGAGGATGGGGTAGATCAACAGTGTTGCCAATGAATTTGGCGTAGGGTTAAACTGGGGAGCAGAGTCTAAAGGATAGCTAGATGTATACCCTTTAAGGTTCATACAGAGATGTAGACTTGGCCGCTAGTATCCCCAGGTCGCTACCCCCAGAGTAGTCACTGTTGGCAACAACCAAGATAGACAAGCGAGGTACAATGAAAAGACGTAGGTCAGGGCTGGTGGCAGATGGTTGTCATGGACAACAGGCAAGATATCAAAACAGACGGCAGCCAGGCGAGGTCAAGTTCAGGCAGGGTCGGCAATAGATAATCAAAATAAAAGTCACTGGAGAGTACAACGAACAAGCTGAAGTATGGAACCTAATTGCTCCGGCAAAGAGTAATGGGGGAGGTTACCTCAATAACTGGGAAAGCTGCATGAATTTGGGGCACACTGGCACACTTTTAAGAATGGGAGTTTGAGAGCACTAGTGGCCGCCAGGGAAGCTGATGGAAAGCGGCGGCAGGGAAGACTGCCAGCAGCATGGAGTGGAGGAGAGGCCTGTTGCCGGCCCGGAAAAAGAAGTCCACGGGGACCGGTAAGTAGGACCTGGATTTGAATCTAAACGGCACATCATCAATATGGAGCTTGTATATTGTTCTGGTGTTTGCGCGTTTCTTTTCAGTTTCCTCCAAAACTTCAAAAACATACCGATAGCTCAAATAAAGATTACACACAAAGTAAAGACTACAATACAATGTTCATATGATCAGCACAACCAGACAAATGCATGTGTGAAACAGATAACAGATGGAAGTGATGAGTAATAATGTGTTTATTTTCATGTACTTCCAGACAAATGAACACTCTTAAACAACAATGCAGTTATGTATGACTAATATTCCTATGTGAATGTGCTCACATGGGGTTATTCTAGGTGACACACTGAACACTTATAACAATGTAGATATAACCCTTTATGTGCCACGTGGTATAAATTCCTTTAGCAGAGTAACTCTATGCAATATTAGCCTATAATGAGCAATCTCAGGAATACAATATAAATGTTCCCTGAATCATGGATATTTGAGTTGTGCGCACCACATAATCAAATCTTGTTATTGTAAAATGTGTGCCGGCTGTACAGACTGTGCCAGTCTTTTACATTGCTGTCTCACTGCTGATGCACTCACAGCACCTCCCCGTCTCCCACGTGTGCTGTCTGGCTCGGAGCTGCATGCGCTAGATGTGCAGACACAGTCCCACTGCTTTATACATTCGATACACAGAAACCTAGGCACAGTTTATGTATGGAGTATGTCTAAACAAACATTAAGCAACATACAATTCATGGAAAAGTCACAGAGGGCTGTACATACAATGATAAAGTCGTCATCAATGATACATTTTTCCTATTAATGCCCCACTCTGCAGACTACGGTTGCTACGTAATCAATAGATTACGCATGGATATTGTACTCGAAATGTAATTGCTGTGCTGTATTTCTAGGAAGAGCACAGTGTAAATCCACAGCACATAATTGTCCTGCCCACAAGTTACATTAACGAATGCATAGGAAGGATAATTGTTTGCCAGAGAACAAATGCGCACACATAAACATTCACTATTAACCCCTTCCCACTGTGGCCACTTTTGACCTTCCTGACAGAGCCTCATTTTTCAAATCTGACAGGTTTCACTTTATGTGGTAATAACTTCGGAATGCTTTCACCTATCCAAGCGATTCTGAGATTGTATTCTCGTGACACATTGGACTTTATGTTACTGGCAAAATTTACTCGGTACATTTATTGGTTTAAAACAGCAAAATTTAGTGAAAAATTGCAAAAATTTGAATTTTTCTAAATTTAAATTTATCTGTTTCAAGACAGATAGAAATACCACATAAAATAGTTGCAAATTAACATCCCCATATGTCTACTTTAGATTGGCATCTGGTTTTTTGAACATCCTTTTATTTTTCTAGGACGTTACAAGGCTTAGAACTTTAGCAGAAATTTCATACAATTTTCAAGAAAATTTCAAAAGGCTATTTTTTCAGGGACCAGTTCAGTTGTGAAGTGGCTTTGAGGGCCTTATATATTATAAACCCCCAATAAGTCACCACATTTTAAAAATTGCACCCCTCAAAGTATTCAGAACAGCATTTAGAAAGTTACTTAACCCTTTAAGCGTTTCACGAGAATTAAAGCAAAGTAGAGGTGAAATTTACAAATTTCATTTTTTTTGGGGCAGAAATTAATTTTTAATCCATTTTTTGGGTTACTCAGAAGGTTTTACCAGAGAAACGCAACTTGATATTTATTGCCCAGATTCTGCAGTTTTAGGAAATATCCCACATGTGGCCCTAGTGTGCTAATGGACTGAAACACCGGCCTCAGAAGCAAAGGAGCACCTAGAGGATTTTGGGGCCTTCTTTTTATTAGAAAATATTTTAGGCATCATGTTAGGTTTGAAGAGCATTTAGAACAGCATTTAGAAAGTTTCTTAACCCTTTAGACGTTTCACCAGAATTAAAGAGGCTCTGTCACCACATTATAAGTGGCCTATCTTCTAAATAATGTGATCGGCGCTGTAATGTAGATTACAGCAGTGTTTTTTATTTAGAAAAACGATCAATTTTGACGGAGTTATGACCTATTTTAGATTTATGCTAATGACTTTCTTAATGCCCAACTGGACGTGTTTTTACTTTTTGACCAAGTGGGAGTTGTGGAGAGAAGTGTATGATGCTGACCAATCAGTGACCAATCAGCGTCATACATTTCTCTCCAATCATTTACTCTGCACATAGTGATCTTGCTAGATTATGATGTGCAGTCACATACACGCACATTAACGTTACTGAAGTGTCTTGACAGTAAATAGACATTGCTTCCAGCCAGGACGCGATGTCTATTCATACTCCCGACACTTTGGTAATGTTTGTGTGGGACTTACAGCACAGCAAGCGTAATCTCGCGTAATCAAAGGAGCACCTAGGAGATTGGGGCCTTCTTTTCATTAGAATATATTTTAGGCACCATGTCAGGTTTGAAGAGGTCGTGTGGGGCCAAAACTGTAGAAACACTGCCAAAAAGACACAATTTGGCAAACTAAACCCCTCAAGGAATTGATCAAGGGGTATAGTGGGCATTTTGACCCCACAGTTTTTTGCTGAATTTAGTGTAAGGAGGCCGTGAAAATGAAAATCAAATTTTTTTCCCAATAAAATGTAGAAATTTTCAATTTTTACAATGCATAAAGGACAAAATACACCCCAACATTTGAAAAAGCAATTTCTCCCAATTATGGCAATACCCCATATGTGGTAATAAACTGCTGTTTAGACACATGGCAGAGCTCAGAAGGGAAGGAGTGCCACTTGGTTTTCGGGTGTCATGTTGCATTTGCAAAGCCCCTGTGGGAGCAAAACAGTAAAAACCCCCAAAATGTACGCCTTTTGTAAAACTAAACCCCTCAAGGTATTTATCGAGGGGTAAAGTAAGTATTTTGACCCCACAGGTTTTTTGCTGACTTTAGTGGAATTTGGCCGTGAAAATTAAAATCTACATTTTTTTTCTAATAAAATTTAGTTTTAGCTCAGATTTTTCCATTTTCACTATAAAGGAGAAAAAGCACCCCAAAAATTGTAAAGCAACCTCCTCTGAGAACAGTAATACCCCATATGTGACAATAACCCCACAGATTTTTTTGCCGAATTTAGTGGAATTAGGCCATGGAATTGAAAAAATAAATTTTTCCGATAAAACGTGGACATTTTCAATTTTTACAAGGAATAAGGAGAAAAAGCACCCCAATATTTGAAAAGCAATTTCTCCCGATTACGGCAATACCCCATAAGTGGTCGTAAACTGCTGTTTGGAAACACTGCAGGCCTCAAAATGGAAGGAGCACCATTTGGAGCTCAAATTTAGCTGGAATGGTTTTCGGGTGCCATGTCACATTTCAAAATCCCCTGTGGGGCCAAAACAGTAGGAGTCCCTAAAAGTAACCCCACTTGGGAAACTACACACCTTAAGGAATCAATCTAGTGGTATAGTGAGCATTTAGACACCACAGGTCTTTTGCAGAATTTATTGGAATTAGGCCGTAAAAATTAACATCAACATTTTTTCCACTAAAAAGTTGATTTTTTGAAGGGATAAAAGAGAAAAAGCAGCCCAGCATTTGTAAAGCAATTTCTCCCAAGTACGGTAATACCCCACATGTGGTCATAAACTGATATTTGGACACACAGCAAGGCTCTAAAAGGAAGGAGCGCAATTTGGTTTTTGGAGTGGAGATTTTACAAAATTAGTTTTCTGACACTGTGTTGCATTGAGCCAGTACCGCCGATTTTTTTCATCACTATTTATTAAATTTTTTGGGAGACGAGGAAACCAAAAAACAGCAATTTGAGCACTGTTTTGTTTTCTGTTTTTTACAGTGTAAACAACATGTTAACTTCATTCTGTGGGTCGATACGATTACAGCGACACCAAATTTATATCGTTTTTTTTTAAGTTTTACTACCTTTCCACAATAAAAATACGCTTTTCTAAAAAATATCATATTTTAGTGTCACTATTTTCTGACAGCCATAACTGTTTTATTTTTCAGTTGATATCTCTTTGGGAGGGCTTGTTTTTTGCGTGACGAACTGTAGTTTTTGTGGGTACCATTTTGAGGTACTTACGACTTTTTGATCACTTTTTATTCTATTTTTTTCCAAGACAAGGTGACCAAAAAAAAATTCTGTCATTGTTTTCTATTAAATTATTTTACTTGTTCACCGTGCGGTAAAAATCAAGTGATATTTTTATAGTTCGGGCCGTTCCGAACGCGGCGATACCTATCATGTATAGGATCTTTTCCATTTTTTTTTCTAATGATAAAGGACTTTATCAGGGAAACAGGGCGATTATTGTTTTTATGACTTAAAAATTGTATTTAATTTTTCTTAAACATTTTTTTTCCCTTTTTTTTTTATACACTTACTTGGCGACTTGAACATCTGATCTTCTGATCCCCTGCACTACTTCTGTAGTGCAGTGTATTGTAACTGTCATTTTTCATCTCCCTTGGGCAGGACCTAATAGGCTTCCGTACCTGGCCACCAGGAAGCAGTCTCTAGGCTTCCTGGTTGCCATAGCAACCATCGCAACCCGCGATCACTCGCAGGGGTGGCATTGGGGTACAGAGGGAGCCTCCTCCCTCTATCAACCACTTCAATGTGGCGGACGCCATTGACTGCCGCATTGAAGGGGTTAAACGTATATTACAGCTGACACCCGCTGAAGATGAAGAGCGCACAGCTCCTGTGCCCGCCTCATCTTAACGACGGGTCTGGTACGTCGTATTGCGGGAAGTTACTTGCAACGCCGACGTACCAGACCTGTCAATTTGCGGGAAGGGGTTAAATGGTTTATTCAATTGTCATTCAAAACAAAAAGTAATGATACAAGGGTCACGAAGGTATATATCCTCGTTCCCCCCAGCGCTATTACAATAAATCCACCCACCACCCCTTGCCTGGGCGCACGGAGAGAAGCTCTAATATTTAATCAAAAAACATATAAATGTCTTGTTTATCAAACAGGCGTTTCATTAATCTTTCCCAGTATTTCCTCTGATCTCCTTCCTTCTGGTATATATGCAGCCACTCTAAAGAAGTAAAAAACTTAAGTGTATTTAAAAACTCAGATTATGGCGGAGTAAAAGATTTTAGCCATTAATTCAAGAAAATCTTCTTGGCTGACAATGTCAGTAAAGAGATCATTTTCCTAATTTCGGTTTTGTATACTTCTAAATCTGAGCTGAAAATAAGGGTCCAGGGTTTTAGGGTTACAGGTTGATCTAGTTCAGAATTTATACAGAACTACCAAATGCCAAAATCTCTGGACATGTGGGCATCTCCAAAGAGAATGCCATAGTACAGCCTTGGGAAGTGCACATTTTGGACATATATCAGTTGGCTGTTTCGCTGGAGTTCCTCGACTCCTAGTAGTTTTAGGCCTGAAACCGACATTAAAAGCACCATACACTCTAAAGCTAATCTTCTATTGGAGTTCCCTTAATATCTCAGATTTTATCATTGTATTAGTATTCTTCCACCCCTTATATCATTTTTCCTGAATCTCAATTGATGTGGTTTTAATATCACGGTAGATTTCTTTTGCCCATTTTTTTAAAAAGTTGCTACTCAGCTTTTTATAGTTTATCCGAGTCATATGTAATATATGATAAATAAGGGATATTGAGACTCTCAATACTACTGCTTTGGGTATTATTTTATAACAATCCATCGGGCTCCATAAATGAACATGTTTTCTACATATCTGATTCATTAAATGTTTCCACTAATGACAATATAAATATTTCATGAAAAGAATAAATATACCCATCCTCTTGGTGTATCACTTGGATTTTATGTCTCAACCTAAGTTCTTGCTATTTTAAAGTAACTCTTCTAGGCGGGGCCGCACCGTCCATGAGGCAAAATGAGCATCTCGCCTCAGGCGGCGGCCTGCTGCCTCTATGAGGGGGGCGGCGCCGCCACTGAAAACAGCCGCTGTCGCCCCCTCCTGCACTATAATTGTACCCGCATCTATAGGACGCAGATACAATTACATGCATAAGCGCTGAATAGCGAGGTTTCTGTGCCCTGCTATTCAGCGCCTTTCAATGTCGTCATCGCACCGCTGCCGTCGTTGATTGACAGGGCAAGGCAGCCTGCCAATCAGCAACTTTCAACGATGCAACATTGAAAGGAGCTGATTGTCAGAGCAGAATGACTTGCCCTGCCACTCAGTGCCTTCGTTCAGAAGAGAGCAGGCCTGCATTGCAAGAGGACGCCGCGGGAACGGGTTTGGACGAGTATGTAAAGGTTTTTTTTTCTGTTAAAAGTGTGAGGGGCTATATGCGGAGCACTACCTATAGGGGGAAGGGGCGGTATGTGGAGCATTATCTACAGGTGGGGGTTATATGTGGGGGCTATATGTAGAGCACTACCTACAGGGGGGGCTCTATGTCGGGGCTATATGTGGAGAATTATCTACAGCAGGGCTGTATGTGGGGGCTATATGTGGAGCTCTAGCTACTGGGGGGCTACATGTGGGGCACTACCTACAGGGGGGGCTATATGTAGGCCACTATCTACAGGGGGCTGTTTGTGGGGCACTATCTACAGAGGCTACTATCTACAGGGAGGTCTATGTAGGGCACTATCTACAGGGGGCACTATCGACAGGGGCTCTATGTGGGGCAGTATCTATAGGAGGCTCTATAGGGGGCACGATGTATGTGGGGCACGGTCAACAGGGGGCACTATAAACAGGGTGCACTGTGTGTGTGATAAATTGTATGGTTCTATTATAATCAGGGAAACAGTGTATGGCGCTGTTATAATTAGAGGTTCAGTGTATGGCACTATTATATTTAGGGGCGTAGTGTGTTGCACCATGAGAATTTTATCTTCGTTTATAGGTGCAGAAATGTTTGAAAAGTGAGTAGCTGAAGACATCTGAGCGGAAAACTGCAGAAATGGGTTGTGGCCGGGAGAAGTCATCACAGAGGTCTGGACCGGATGGAGACCTCACCTGTGAGTCACTTAATGTAATTTTTTATTCTGCCTCTAATCAGTACTGTAGTCATGGTGTGATCTGCAGCGAGATAATGGGTGGTATGATTTTTTTTTTTTTGTGAGGCTGCTAATGATGCAGAACAGCCATGGGGATGTCAATCAAGATCTTGGGGGGGTGCTATTTCAATTTTCACCTCAGGCAGCAGAAAAGCTACAATCGGCCCTGCTTCTAGGTACAATACTCACTAGGGTGGGGTGTTCTCTTATTATGGAGGATCTGGTAATATGTGGGGAAATTCCAAATATGGCAGTACACTTACCCCAAACCTTCCATGTATCATTAAACAACATCATATTCCTTTACTGGCATATCTCCTTTACGTGCCAAGATGATAGAACTTAGTGGGAACTGGGAAAATAGTACCTCCTCTAGCTCAGTATTAACAAAATTAGAGGAGTTTCAAATGCATTCGATAGGGTATCTGATTATGCATGCCCAATTATATTTTTTTCAGATTCGGGAAGTATATGCCACCTCCATGTTTGGTGGCCTGTAGTCTTGTCAAGAGACATTTTATGTATTTTGCCTCTCCAGATAAATTGAAGAAAGGCTGACACATGAAAAATGTTGATAAGGTCTGTAGATGTTCCAGGAAAATTAAGCAATTGTTTTATAGAAAGGTCACGTTATTGATGCAGTTTTCCACCAAAATTTAAGGAGTGTGGTGGATTGATGCATTTATGTGTAACTAAAGCGTGAGGAATTTAATAAAAAGGGCAGACTTTGAGCAGAGGTAGTAATTACAATAACGCCCCTATGGGTGGGACAAGTGTAAAACTACATAATGACATATAATATATATATTTTTGTATATATATTGTATGGAATACAAATCAGTTTAATATATCAGATATATGGTGCATGTAAAGTCATACAGTGCATTCCAAAAGTCTTCAGACCCTTTCATTTTTCCCCATCACTCAATACCCCATAATGACAAAAGGAAAAAAAAGTATTCAGACCCTTTGCTATGACACTTGAAATTTAGTTCTGGGGGCCTCCAATTTCTCTAGATCATCTCTGTAATGCTTCTACACCTTGAGTGGAATCAATCTGTGGTAAATTCATTTGATTGGACATGATTTGGAAAGACACACTCCTGACTATATAAGGTCTCACAGCGGACAATGGATATCAGAGCAAAAACCATGCTATGAGGAGGAAAGGACTGCCTGCAGAGCTCAGAGACAGGATTGGGTGGGGGCAGAGATCTGGAGAAGGGTACAAAAAAATGTCTGCTGCACTGAAAGCTCCCAAGACCACAGTGGCCTACAAAATTCTTAAACAGAAGACGTTTGGAACAAGCAGGACTTTTAGAGCTGGCAGCCCCACCAAACTAAGTAATCGGGGGAAAAGGGCCTTAGTAAGAGAGGTGACCAAGGACCCAAATCACAAAGTCAACCATCACTGCTTTATGGCAGAGTGGCCAGAAAGAAGCCTCTCCTCAATAAAACGCACATGAAAGCCTGTCTGGAGTTTGAAAAAAGCACCTAAAGGACTCAGACTGTGAGAAACAAGATTCTGTGGTCCAAGATTGAACTTTTTGGCCTCAGTTTTAAGCGTCATGTCTGGAGGAAACCAGGTACTGCTCATCACAAGCATGGTGGTGGCAGCATCATGCTTTGGTGGTGCTTTTCAGTGGCTGAGACAAGGAGAATGGTCAGGATTGAGGGAAAGATGAAATGAGCAAAGTACAGAGATATTCTTAATGAAAACCTGATCCAGTATGCTCTGGACTTCACGAGCGCCAGGGACATAACATCCCAGTAAAATCTGAAAGTAAATACCATGGATAATAGGAAAATATATACTTTTATTAATGTATCACAATACATGGTATAACAATATCAAATGTATTAAAAGACTGTATATGGCGGATCATATATCAAGAGGAGTAACAAAGCGGTAAGTATGACAAAATACCATGGGAAGCACAGAAAACATAACCACAAAAACCCCACATCTTAATGCGACCATACCAAAAGCACAGATGACAAGAATAACAGAGAAAGAGAGACTCTATATCGATGTGAATGAAATACCCACATGGAAAGAGTGCATGTCATAAATCTGCAAGGAATGAATAGCGTGCTTTACACATCGACATATTAGGTGAACATAATATTGAGAACATAACTCATGCAAATACCTGTCGACATGATGGAAGCAGGAGATGAGGGGAAATGGCACAGGAACGCTTCGACGCGCGTTTCGCCCACGACCGGCTTCGTCAGGAGGCTACCGTATATACAGGACCGGGGTTTATATACCGCCATATGTAAACCGATCATTGATTAATTCATTGGTGGCATCTGTGGGGTGCACGTATGGACGGCGCTCGCAGGCCATGATGCGAGCACTGCATCATCAGAAAGCGCCATGCTGTCTGCGGTGTGACGATGCGTCTCACGGCATGAGACGCACGTCACCATAGTAACGCAGACAAACAGAGTGAGGCACCCTGAGATACAGTGCCCACAGCGCATGCGCCGGAGAGCGTCTGGTACACATATACCAGCAGAGACCATCAGGGAATACAGGAAAGAGAATATTTTATAGCGTTCATACAAACATTGGCAAAAGAGAAATAATAATGAATAAATAGATAAATAACTATGTGATGAGCAAGCCCAAGAGGAGAATTTTAACAAATATTATAAGTGACCTAAATCGGTACAAGTATATAATAATAAACCTCTATATAGTATATGTATCACTAAATGGTATTTTGATACAGAGTTCATCACAGACATAAACCAATTAAATAAATACATAGACACAAGAAATATAAAAATAAATATAAACTAAAACAAATAATTTTTATGTATAAAATAAATATAAATAAATATATAAATTAAAAATGAAAAATAATAAATAAAAAATAAATAAAAAATATAAAAAATAATAAAAAATAAATAGACTGAAAACGAGTATGTACCTACAAATAAATAGAACAACAAAGAATAAAGTGAAGCATATAAACAGAAATATATATGTTGTGAGTAAAGTATAAGACAGTGCTATATAAGGAAAAATATAAATATAATAATTAATTATAGTGAAAAGATGTGTATAAATATGTACAGAAGTATATATCATATATATTACAGCGAAAAATCTAAATACAGAAATAAATCAAAATAATCAAATGATCAAAAAATAAAAAATAAAAATAAAAATATATAAAAAAATAATATATAAAAAAATATTTTTGAAGAAAAATTATAAAAGAATTTATAATACACAAAAACAAAAAATTGAAAGTTGAATAAGTAGAATGATAACGCAACACAAAAAGGCGTTAATATGTGAAAAAAAAACCCTACATACGTAATATACAATAAATGCATAATAATAAAGTGAAAATGCACAAATGTGAACAATAATTATGAAATGAAGAATATAATAAAGAACAAAAAAATTTATATAAAATATAAATAATAAAAACAGTACAAAATAAAATATAAAAACTAAATGTACAAAGCAAAAAGGCCAGAAGTATGGACAGCAAGCCCAGCAGATGGTCATTCAAGGTCCATACGATGAAAGATGTATTGCCCACATGATGGTAGATGTCACCAGTAGAAACAGCAGCACTAAAATATAACACAGCTGAAATTAGTAACATATCACAGAAACAAAAAAGCAGAATAGCGGTCCCCCAAAAGCTAAAATTAAAATTCGCGCTAACTATGATGGTTTATAAAAAAGGTTTGAAGCTAGTGGCCTCATTGAGACCAAATGGTGTGGTAGTGTTAAGCAGGGTATTCCATTTCATTTCTTTCTTTAAGAGAGCCTTGCGTACATCTCCGCCTCAGTTTTACATGAAATGTTATACACGATCTTGTATTCCTGAGCTTTTTTGGAGTCATGAAAGGTAGATGACCGTAAAATAAATTTGCAGGCCATACAATTACCACAATTGAATGATCCCCATGGTGGGCCACGGCCACCAAAAGGGCTCGTTGGAATCTTGGAGATATAATGACTGGATGTCAAAAGATCCCGCAAATTTTTGGATCTCCTCCAAGTAATAGAGGGATGCCTAGACAGGCAAGTAGATAAATCCAGATCCGTGAGTAGGACATTCCAGTGTTTCTGCATAATATTACGGATCTGGACCCATTGGGAGTTGAAAGTTGTAATAAACCTAACATTAGGATCAAACATCACCTTAGACTTAGGTTTACTCACCAATAATCCCTCACGGGATGTATGTTTAGCCCTCAGATATCCACGTCTAATGTCCCTCCGGTTGTATCCACGATCACGAAAGCGTGCTGACATATCTGAGGCCTGATTTTCAAATCTACTCATATTAGAACAGATACGCCGAGCTCTTAAAAATTGGCCTGTAGGGATAGCACTCTTGACCTTTGAGTAATGGGAAGATGTGGCATGGAGGAGTGCGTTGGTCGCGGTCTCCTTCCTGAAAATGTCTGTAGAGACAGTATTATCAGCATCCTTGGATATCAAGACATCAAGAAATTCCACCGACGACCTACTACATTTCCATGTAAGCCTGATGTTTAGATCGTTGGTGTTAAGGGAGGATAGAAATGATTCTAGATGGTCTGTGGAGCCTTGCCAGATAAACAGAATATCATCTATATATCTAGACCAGAGGAGTACGGCGTCATGTCCAGGAGTATTGAGGACCACCTCTCTTTCCCACAGCCCCAGGAACAAATTGGCAAATGAGGGCGCACAAGTAGCCCCCATTGCCGTACCCTGGAGCTGTAGGAAAAAACGGTCCTTAAAGGTAAAAAAGTTATGAGTAAGTGAGAACTCTAAAAGGGTTATAATGAGTTCCACAAGATCAGAATCATAGTTGGTCATACTCAGGAAAAATTTAGACGCACGCACCCCCTGGTCATGACAAATCGATGTATATAGCGACTCCACGTCACATGTAACTAGAATCATATCATCATCCAGATGTAGCCCATCCAAACGGCGAAGGACATCGGTGGTATCTTTAATGAATGATGGTAAAGTCTCTACACATTTTTGTAGATAGAAATCAATAAATCTGCAGACACTTTCACAAAGACCACCGATGCCCGACACGATAGGGCGGCCAGGAGGATTGTTGGGGTCCTTGTGGATTTTAGGTAATAGATAAAGAGTCGGTATAATAGGACAATCTACCACCAAACCCTCCTTAAGTTTAAGACCAATGATGGATTCATCCACAGCTCTTTGTAATATATCATCTAGTTCTCTCTTGAAAGGGATGGTAGGGTCCCCAGAGAGACGGTGATAGCAAGTAGTGACTTTAAGCTGACGAAAAACCTCACCCTCATACATCTGTGCAGGCCAGATCACAACATTGCCCCCCTTGTCGGCAGGCTTGATCACGACATCCTTGAGATCACGAAGCTGTTGAATAGCTTCTCTCTGAACGAAGTTAAGATTGTAAGAGCGATCAGAGTCGGAAATAGATTCCAGATCACGTTTAACGAGTTTAAAGAATATGTCAACTGGCGGACATATAGAGAGAGGGGGGAAATGTTGTGAGCGGCGGCACAGATGCACCGGAAATAAGGGGTCAGTGACACCCTCTTGTTCGTCAAGGAGTGATACAAGAGCATCAAACGCCTGCCTTTCAGCAGGTGAGTATGATGAATCACCACACTCACGCCTGCTGAAATGTTTTTTAAAAAGTAATTTGCGAGAAAATAACGCAAGATCTTTAATAGCGGTGAATAGATCGAATTTGCCAGTAGGTGAAAATGATAGCCCCTTCTGTAACACTTGAAACTGAGGGGGGGTAAGAACGTGAGAAGACAAATTAATCACCTTCAAAATCTCCTGTTTTTCTTGTCTCTGTTGAAAATCACTCCTGTTTTTCTCTTTACCGAAGGGGTTCTTAGGTTGTAAATAGGGTCTCGGTCTCCAGGAGGCCGGGGTCTGTCTAAAAAACCGCATTCTTCCTCAGAGGTCAAAAATGTCGAAAATGAAGAGCGTGAAACTGGTCTGCCCCTATCTCTTTGTTTATTATTCCAGCGATACACTCTATTAGATTGAAAATCGCTCAGATCTCGCTGAAATTTCTTAGTCTTGATATCCAAGATGCTTTTCTCCCATTTGGCGAGATCTTCCTCCAGAGACTTGTCAAAGATAGCAAGATCATCCCTAGTGAGGGCAAATTGGATTTTGTCTTTAAGGAGATCAATCTCTTTTTCTAATGACTCGAGCTTCCGCCGATCCGCACCAATGAGCAATTCGAGTAGCGTGCGTGAGCATTTAGTTAGAGTCTCTTCCCATTTGGGGACGAAACTAGGATCATCATCCTCCAAAGTGGGAAAGACCTGCAACCGCAAACCTCTAGGTAAAATCTCTCTCTGTAAATAATTCTCGAGGGCAACTTTGTTCCACCACACCTTCGTACGTTTTTCGAGAAGTATTCGAATATTAAGCTTCAAATCCCTAATATCACTGTTGTCAGTGCTCCCTGCTACTCTCTCTCCAAATATAGATCCAAGACGTGTAATCCAGTCTTTATCACGTTTTCTAAAATCCATATATCCAGAGGTGCTATCTGTGAACACAGACACAATTGAATAGACACACTTTACCTGTGGTATACTTTACCTATACCTCACTCTACCTGTAGTATACTTTACAACCGAAAACATGTTACATCAGTTATATGTCCACGGAGCAAACATACACTGGTGGTGTAATGACAGGGATAGGGAAACAGACAAGTGAGCCCTAATCTACCCGCCACTCAGTCCCTGCCTACTTGCAACGACCCGCCCTAGGCGACGGGGTACAACTGGGCGACGGTCCCTACACTCAGTAAGTGCACAACAGACAACCAGACAAGGAAACACAGAACAAAGGGAGGCGGGGCAGTTGCCCACGGCAACACCGTGAGCAACAAGAGTAGTAAATGAGCCGAGTCAAACCAGGAGAGTACGAGGTGCCAAACGCAGAGCAGGAGAGTAGTGAACAAGCCGAGTCAAACCAGGAGTGTACGAGGTACCAAACGCAGAGCAGAAGAGTAGTCAGTAAGCCAGGGTCAATACGAAGCAGGGACAAGTAGTTCAAGAAGCTGCAGCAGGGCCAGGAAACCAACAGAGAAGAATCACAAGCAAGGAGGAACAGGAAAGGCAAGTATAAATAGACGGAGGGCGGGAGCTAGCTCCGTCTGGCCAGGCTGTGATAGGCTCTCCCACTCCTAAGCCTGCCATCCTGAGTGGTGGAAGATGGAGTCAGTCTCACAGACATAGAAGCAGGTGCAGACTGATTACATATGGGCGTGGATACAGAAGCTGTGCCTGGCAGATCCTTAACAGTACCCCCCCTTTTATGAGGGGCCACCGGACCCTTTCTAGATGGACCTGGTTTATTGGGGAAACGAAGGTGGAACCTCCTGACCAATACCCCAGCGTGAACATCCCGGGCGGGTACCCAAGTCCTCTCCTCAGGCCCGTATCCTCTCCAATGGACCAGGTACTGGAGGGAGCCTTGGACCATCTTGCTGTCCACAATCTTGGCCACCTCGAATTCTACCCCCTCAGGAGTGAGAACGGGGACAGGAGGTTTCCTCGAGGGAGCCAAGGACGGGGAGCAGCGTTTAAGGAGGGAGGCATGAAACACGTCGTGTACTCGAAAAGATGGGGGCAACTCCAGTCGGAAGGAGACAGGATTGAGGACTTCAATGACCTTGTACGGCCCTATAAACCGGGGAGCAAACTTCTTGGACGGGACTTTAAGGCGCAAGTTCTTAGACGATAGCCACACCAGTCTTCTATCTGCCTGAGTCTTTTGTATGCTCTGGGACGCCTCTAGGTTCTTCTGAACATGGGCCCAAACTTTGCACAGTTCCCGATGAACGACCTCTACCTCGGGATTGTTGGAACTACCAAGTGAAACGGAGGAGAACCGTGGATTAAACCCAAAATTACAGAAAAAGGGGGAGACCCCTGACGAGTTACTGACCCGGTTATTAAGGGAAAATTCGGCGAGGGGAATGAATGAGACCCAATCATATTGACAGTCAGAGATAAAACACCTTAAATATTGTTCTAGAGACTGATTAGTCCTCTCAGTTTGGCCATTAGTTTCAGGATGGAAGGCAGAGGAGAAGGACAGATCAATCTCCAACTTTTTACAGAAGGCTCTCCAAAACAAAGAAACAAATTGTACCCCGAAGTCAGAAACAATATTGACAGGGACCCCATGGAGACGCAGGATGTGTTTGACAAACAAGGTAGCTAACGTCTTAGCATTGGGTCGTTTTTTGAGGGGCACAAAGTGGCACATCTTACTGAAGCGGTCTACTACAACCCACACCACCGACTTGCCTTGAGATGGAGGCAAATCGGTGATAAAATCCATGGAGATATGGGTCCAAGGTCTCTGGGGAATGGGCAAAGAACGTAGTAAGCCCGCTGGTCGGGACCTGGGAGTCTTGGACCTAGCACAAACCTCACAAGCGGCGACGTAGGCCTTAACGTCTTTAGGCAACCCAGGCCACCAATAGTTTCTGGCAATGAGGTGCTTGGTACCCAGGATGCCTGGATGACCAGATAGTGCGGAGTCATGATTTTCCCTAAGTACCCTTAGCCGGAATTGCAGGGGAACCAACCGCTTGTTCTCAGGAAGGTTCCCGGGGGCTGAACCTTGATCAGCCGCAATTTCGGAGACTAAATCAGAATCAATAGAGGAAATGTTTATACCTGGAGGCAAAATACAAGCAGGATTTTCCTCCGAAGGACGGCTGGCCATCAAGCTACGCGACAGTGCATCAGCCTTAATATTTTTAGACCCAGCCCTATAGGTAACCAAAAAATTGAATCTGGTAAAAAATAACGCCCATCGAGCTTGTCTCAGGTTTAGCCTCCGGGCAGATTCTAGGAAAACCAGATTCTTGTGGTCGGTAAGGACCGTTACCTGGTGCCTAGCCCCCTCCAGGAAGTGGCGCCACTCTTCAAATGCCCATTTAATGGCTAAGAGTTCGCGGTTGCCAATATCATAGTTACTCTCAGTGGGCGAAAACTTCCTGGAGAAGTAGGCACAGGGACGGAGATGGGTGAGGGACCTGGTACCCTGGGACAAGACAGCCCCCACTCCCACCTCAGACGCGTCAACCTCCACGATAAATGGCTCCATTTGGTTGGGCTGAACCAACACCGGGGCCGAGATAAAGCACTTCTTAAGGACCTCAAAAGCCTGGACAGCCTCAGGAGGCCAGCGGAGGAGATCAGCACCCTTGCGAGTGAGATCCGTAAGAGGCTTAGCGATGACCGAGAAGTTAGCAATAAATCTCCTGTAATAATTAGCGAACCCCAAGAAGCACTGTAACGCCTTCAGGGAGGCAGGTTGGACCCATTCCGCCACAGCCTGGACCTTGGCGGGGTCCATGCGGAATTCATGAGGAGTGAGGATTTGACCCAAAAATGGTATCACCTGCACCCCAAACACACATTTTTCGGTCTTCGCAAACAGTTTGTTTTCCCGAAGGACCTGGAGCACCTTCCTGACATTCTCAATGTGGGAGGACCAGTCCTTGGAAAACACAAGTATATCATCAAGGTACACTACAAGAAATACCCCCAGGTAATCTCTTAAAATCTCATTTATGAAATTCTGGAAGACCGCGGGAGCATTACACAACCCAAAGGGCATGACGAGGTATTCGAAATGACCTTCGGGCGTGTTAAACGCAGTCTTCCACTCATCCCCCTCTTTGATGCGGATAAGGTTATACGCCCCCCGTAGATCAAACTTAGAGAACCATTGGGCCCCCTGAACCTGATTAAAGAGATCAGGAATCAAAGGAAGGGGATACTGGTTCCTTACAGTGACCTTATTCAAGTTACGGTAGTCAATGCATGTCCTAAGACCACCATCCTTCTTCCCTACGAAGAAGAAGCCAGCACCTACCGGAGAAGTAGAGGGGCGAATGTAACCCTTGGCCAGGCATTCCTGGATATACTCTCTCATGGCTTCACGTTCGGGACAAGAGAGATTAAATATCCTACCCTTAGGGAGCTTAGCTCCTGGTACCAAATCGATAGCGCAATCGTATTCTCTATGAGGAGGTAACACTTCGGAGGCCTCCTTAGAGAAAACATCAGCGAAGTCCTGAACAAACTCAGGTAGCGTGTTCACCTCCTCAGGGGGAGAAATAGAATTAACAGAAAAACATGACGTCAAGCATTCATTACCCCATTTGGTAAGATCCCCAATATTCCAGTCAAACGTGGGATTATGCAACTGCAACCAGGGAAGGCCTAAAACCAAATCGGACGATAATCCCTGCATCAACAGTACAGAGCACTGCTCCAAATGCATGGAGCCAACAAGGAGTTCAAAAACAGGGGTATGCTGTGTAAAATAACCATTAGCAAGAGGAGTGGAGTCGATACCCACTACCGGGACAGGTTTAGGCAAATGAATCAAAGGCATAGCTAGAGACATAGCAAATTCCACAGACATGATATTAGCAGACGACCCTAAATCCACGAAGGCACTGTCGGTAGCAGACCTGCCACCAAAAGAGACCTGAAAGGGAAGCAAGATTTTATTACGTTTCATATTTACGGGAAATACCTGTGCGCCCAAGTGACCTCCCCGATGATCACTTAGGCGCGGAAGTTTTCCGGCTGCTTATTCTTACGCCTAGGACAGGTGTTCACTTGATGCTTGTCATCCCCACAATAGAAGCAGAGACTATTCTTCCTGCGGAACTCTCTACGTTGTTGGGCGGACACGGAGGCCCCGAGTTGCATAGGTACCTCCGAGTCTTCCATGGAAGAATGAAGCAACGGAACCTCGGGAGGCATCATGGGGGAGTCAGAGGAGAAAACACATAAACGTTCACGTTGTCGTTCCCTGAGACGTCGGTCAAGTCGTACAGCTAAAGCCATAACCTGGTCTAGGGAGTCAGAAGAGGGATAGCTAACTAGCAGGTCTTTCAGGGCGTTCGACAGACCCAACCTAAACTGGCACCTTAAGGCAGGGTCATTCCACCGAGAAGCTACGCACCACTTCCTAAAGTCAGAGCAATACTCCTCAACAGGTCTCTTACCCTGACGTAAGGTCACCAGCTGACTCTCGACAAAGGCAGTCCTGTCAGTCTCGTCATAAATGAGTCCGAGAGCAGAAAAGAAAAGATCAACGGAGGAAAGTTCAGGGGCGTCAGGAGCCAAGGAGAAGGCCCATTCTTGGGGCCCTTCCTGGAGTCGGGACATAATTATACCCACCCGCTGGCTCTCAGAACCTGAGGAGTGGGGCTTTAAACGAAAATAGAGCCTACAACTCTCCCGAAAGGAGAGAAAAGTCTTCCGGTCCCCTGAGAACCGTTCAGGCAACTTGAGGTGAGGTTCAAGAGGTGAGGTGAGGGGCACTACCATGGTAGCATCAGGCTGGTTGACCCTCTGAGCCAGGGCCTGGACCTGTAGGGAGAGACCCTGCATTTGCTGAACCAGGGTCTCAAGGGGGTCCATAGTGGTGTGAGGGACCAGGGTAGAGTAGGTATATGGGCTTGTGATTATGTAATGACAGGGCTAGGGAAACAGACAAGTGAGCCCTAATCTATCCGCCACTCAGTCCCTGCCTACTTGCAATGACCCGCCCTAGGTGACGGAGTACAACTGGGCGACGGTCCCTACACTCAGTAAGTGCACGACAGACAACCAGACAAGGAAACACAGAACAAAGGGAAGCGGGGCAGTTGCCCACGGCAACACCGTGAGCAACAAGAGTAGTAAACGAGCCGAGTCAAACCAGGAGAGTACAAGGTGCCAAACGCAGAGCAGGAGAGTAGTGAACAAGCCGAGTCAAACCAGGAGTGTACGAGGTACCAAACGCAGAGCAGAAGAGTAGTGAACAAGCCGAGTCAAGCCAGGAGAGTACGAGGTGCCAAACGCAGAGCAGGAGAGTAGTGAACAAGCCGAGTCAAACCAGGAGTGTACGAGGTACCAAACGCAGAGCAGAAGAGTAGTCAGTAAGCCAGGGTCAATACGAAGCAGGGACAAGTAGTTCAAGAAGCTGCAGCAGGGCCAGGAAACCAACAGAGAAGAATCACAAGCAAGGAGGAACAGGAAAGGCAGGTATAAATAGACGGAGGGCGGGAGCTAGCTCCGTCTGGCCAGGCTGTGATAGGCTCTCCCACTCCTAAGCCTGCCATCCTGAGTGGTGGAAGATGGAGTCAGTCTCACAGACATAGAAGCAGGTGCAGACTGATTACCTATGGGCGTGGATACAGAAGCTGTGCCTGGCAGATCCTTAACAGGTGGAGGGGGGACACTAATAACACATCTGTAAGGAGTGTGCAGACAATAGCAATAGATAACCTTTACCTCCCAACCGTCCCGGATTCCAGGCGGTGTCCCGCTGTTCCGGGTGGCCGGTCGTATGTCCCTGTTTCAACTGTATCTGCGTCCTCAAGGCGCAGATACAGTTGAATCCAATGCTGAAGCAGGGAACAGTCAGCTCCCTGCTTCAGCATTCAACTATGGAGTCCCGGGCCAGAGCAGCCCAAGCTCTCTGGCTGGGGACTCCTGTCTTGGAAAAGCCCTTGACGTCACTGTCCATATATAGACAGTGACGTCAGTGGCTCCTCCAGGAGCGGAATCCCCGGCCAGAGCGTTGCCGGGGATTCCACTCCTGGATGAGCCCCTGACGTCACTATCTATATATGGGCAGTGTCAGTGGCTCTTCCTGAAGCGGAATCCCGGGCCAGAGTGTTGCGGACGCTCTGGTCGGGGATTCCGCTCCTGGAGAAGCCTCTGGCGTCAGTACCTACGTATGGACAGTGACGTCAGGGGCTCCTTCTGGAGCGGAATCCCCGGCCACAGCGTGGCTGACTCTCTGGCTGGGGATTCCGCTCCTACAGCTAACTATAGTATACCTTACTTATACCTCACTTTACCTAATAGTATGCCTTACCTATATCTCACACTATAGTATACCTTACCTATATCTACCTATAGTATATCTTTCCTATATGTCACCCTACCTATAGTATACCTTACCTATATATTAACCTAACTTTAGTATACCTTACCTATAGATTACCTTACCCATACTGAACCCTACCTATAGTAACGTTAGCTACATCTCACCCTACCTATAGTATACCTTACCTTACCTATATATTATCCTACCTATGGTATACCTAAGCAATACCTCATGCTACCTACAGTATACCTTACCTATACCTTATTCGACCTATAGTATACCATAAATATACCTTACTCTAACTATAGTATACCTTACCTATACCTCACTCTATCTATAGTATACCTTGCCTATATCTCACTTTAGCTACACTATGCCTTACCTATAGTATTTACACTATACTTCACCTACATTATACCATACCTAAAGCTCACCTTTAGTATACCTCACTCTACCATACTTCATTTTACTAATGTATAGCTTACCTAAACCTCCACTATAAAAGTATCACTGTCCCTCATCTACAGTGAACCTTACCTATACCTCAACTATAGTATTTACAATCTACACATAGCCTACATTATGTCTTACATACTTATAAGGCGAGGCATTAAAAAAAAAAACATTTGTTTTTTAACCTATGGCAGTAATAACAGCCTCCAGTCTTCTTGGGTATGATGCCACAAGGTTTGCACACCTGGATTTGGGCATTTTCTGCCATTCTTCTCTGCAGATCCTCTCAAGCTCTGTCAGGTTGGATGGGACAGTCGGGCGACAGACATTTTCAGGTCTCTCTAGAGATGTTCGATTGGGTTCAAGTCAGGGCTCTGGCTGGACCAGTCAAGGACATTGACATTGTTCCTAAGCCACTCCTGTGTTGCCTTGGCTGTGTGCTTAGGGTCATTGTCTTGTTGGAAGGTGAACCTTCGGCCCAGTCTGAAGTCCAGAGCAGTAAACCTAAAAAAGGACCTCAAAATAAGGTACAACAGGACAGAGGAGAAACCCCAAGCCAACTAGGAAAACAACCTATAAGCGCACGAGTGCCAGGGACATAACATCCCAGTAAAATCTGAAAGTAAATACCATGGATAATAGGAAAATATATACTTTTATTAATGTATCACAATACATGGTATAACAATATCAAATGTATTAAAAGACTGTATATGGCGGATCATATATCAAGAGGAGTAACAAAGCGGTAAGTATGACAAAATACCATGGGAAGCACAGAAAACATAACCACAAAAACCCCACATCTTAATGCGACCATACCAAAAGCACAGATGACAAGAATAACAGAGAAAGAGAGACTCTATATCGATGTGAATGAAATACCCACATGGAAAGAGTGCATGTCATAAATCTGCAAGGAATGAATAGCGTGCTTTACACATCGACATATTAGGTGAACATAATATTGAGAACATAACTCATGCAAATACCTGTCGACATGATGGAAGCAGGAGATGAGGGGAAATGGCACAGGAACGCCTCGACGCGCGTTTCGCCCACGACCGGCTTCGTCAGGAGGCTACCGTATATACAGGACCGGGGGTTTATATACCGCCATATGTAAACCGATCATTGATTAATTCATTGGTGGCATCTGTGGGGTGCACGTATGGACGGCGCTCGCAGGCCATGATGCGAGCACTGCATCATCAGAAAGCGCCATGCTGTCTGCGGTGTGATGATGCGTCTCACGGCATGAGACGCACGTCACCATAGTAACGCAGACAAACAGAGTGAGGCACCCTGAGATACAGTGCCCACAGCGCATGCGCCGGAGAGCGTCTGGTACACATATACCAGCAGAGACCATCAGGGAATACAGGAAAGAGAATATTTTATAGCGTTCATACAAACATTGGCAAAAGAGAAATAATAATGAATAAATAGATAAATAACTATGTGATGAGCAAGCCCAAGAGGAGAATTTTAACAAATATTATAAGTGACCTAAATCGGTACAAGTATATAATAATAAACCTCTATATAGTATATGTATCACTAAATGGTATTTTGATACAGAGTTCATCACAGACATAAACCAATTAAATAAATACATAGACACAAGAAATATAAAAATAAATATAAACTAAAACAAATAATTTTTATGTATAAAATAAATATAAATAAATATATAAATTAAAAATGAAAAATAAATAAAAAATAAATAAAAAATATAAAAAATAAATAGACTGAAAACGAGTATGTACCTACAAATAAATAGAACAACAAAGAATAAAGTGAAGCATAGAAACAGAAATATATATGTCTGGCCCGGGATTCCGCTTCAGGAAGAGCCACTGACACTGCCCATATATAGATAGTGACGTCAGGGGCTCATCCAGGAGTGGAATCCCCGGCAACGCTCTGGCCGGGGATTCCGCTCCTGGAGGAGCCACTGACGTCACTGTCTATATATGGACAGTGACGTCAAGGGCTTTTCCAAGACAGGAGTCCCCAGCCAGAGAGCTTGGGCTGCTCTGGCCTGGGACTCCATAGTTGAATGCTGAAGCAGGGAGCTGACTGTTCCCTGCTTCAGCATTGGATTCAACTGTATCTGCGCCTTGAGGACGCAGATACAGTTGAAACAGGGACATACGACCGGCCACCCGGAACAGCGGGACACCGCCTGGAATCCGGGACGGTTGGGAGGTAAAGGTTATCTATTGCTATTGTCTGCACACTCCTTACAGATGTGTTATTAGTGTCCCCCCTCCACCTGTTAAGGATCTGCCAGGCACAGCTTCTGTATCCACGCCCATAGGTAATCAGTCTGCACCTGCTTCTATGTCTGTGAGACTGACTCCATCTTCCACCACTCAGGATGGCAGGCTTAGGAGTGGGAGAGCCTATCACAGCCTGGCCAGACGGAGCTAGCTCCCGCCCTCCGTCTATTTATACCTGCCTTTCCTGTTCCTCCTTGCTTGTGATTCTTCTCTGTTGGTTTCCTGGCCCTGCTGCAGCTTCTTGAACTACTTGTCCCTGCTTCGTATTGACCCTGGCTTACTGACTACTCTTCTGCTCTGCGTTTGGTACCTCGTACACTCCTGGTTTGACTCGGCTTGTTCACTACTCTCCTGCTCTGCGTTTGGCACCTCGTACTCTCCTGGCTTGACTCGGCTTGTTCACTACTCTTCTGCTCTGCGTTTGGTACCTCGTACACTCCTGGTTTGACTCGGCTTGTTCACTACTCTCCTGCTCTGCATTTGGCACCTTGTACTCTCCTGGTTTGACTCGGCTCGTTTACTACTCTTGTTGCTCACGGTGTTGCCGTGGGCAACTGCCCCGCTTCCCTTTGTTCTGTGTTTCCTTGTCTGGTTGTCTGTCGTGCACTTACTGAGTGTAGTGACCGTCGCCCAGTTGTACCCCTCGTCGCCTAGGGCGGGTCATTGCAAGTAGGCAGGGACTGAGTGGCAGATAGATTAGGGCTCACTTGTCTGTTTCCCTAGCCCTGTCATTACATAATCACAAGCCCATATACCTACTCTACCCTGGTCCCTCACACCACTTTGGACCCCCTTGAGACCCTGGTTCAGCAAATGCAGGGTCTCTCCCTACAGGTCCAGGCCCTGGCTCAGAGGGTCAACCAGCCTGATGCTACCATGGTAGTGCCCCTCACCTCACCTCTTGAACCTCACCTCAAGTTGCCTGAACGGTTCTCAGGGGACCGGAAGACTTTTCTCTCCTTTCGGGAGAGTTGTAGGCTCTATTTTCGTTTAAAGCCCCACTCCTCAGGTTCTGAGAGCCAGCGGGTGGGTATAATTATGTCCCGACTCCAGGAAGGGCCCCAAGAATGGGCCTTCTCCTTGGCTCCTGACGCCCCTGAACTTTCCTCCGTTGATCTTTTCTTTTCTGCTCTCGGACTCATTTATGACGAGACTGACAGGACTGCCTTTGTCGAGAGTCAGCTGGTTACCTTACGTCAGGGTAAGAGACCTGTTGAGGAGTATTGCTCTGACTTTAGGAAGTAGTGCGTAGCTTCTCGGTGGAATGACCCTGCCTTAAGGTGCCAGTTTAGGTTGGGTCTGTCGAACGCCCTGAAAGACCTGCTAGTTAGCTATCCCTCTTCTGACTCCCTAGACCAGGTTATGGCTTTAGCTGTACGACTTGACCGACGTCTCAGGGAACGACAACGTGAACGTTTATGTGTTTTCTCCTCTGACTCCCCCATGATGCCTCCCGAGGTTCCGTTGCTTCATTCTTCCATGGAAGACTCGGAGGTACCTATGCAACTCGGGGCCTCCGTGTCCGCCCAACAACGTAGAGAGTTCCGCAGGAAGAATAGTCTCTGCTTCTATTGTGGGGATGACAAGCATCAAGTGAACACCTGTCCTAGGCGTAAGAATAAGCAGCCGGAAAACTTCCGCACCTAAGTGATCATCGGGGAGGTCACTTGGGCGCACAGGTATTTCCCGTAAATATGAAACGTAATAAAATCTTGCTTCCCTTTCAGGTCTCTTTTGGTGGCAGGTCTGCTACCGGCAGTGCCTTCGTGGATTTAGGGTCGTCTGCTAATATCATGTCTGTGGAATTTGCTATGTCTCTAGCTATGCCTTTGATTGATTTGCCTAAACCTGTCCCGGTAGTGGGTATCGACTCCACTCCTCTTGATAATGGTTATTTTACACAGCATACCCCTGTTTTTGAACTCCTTGTTGGCTCCATGCATTTGGAGCAGTGCTCTGTACTGTTGATGCAGGGATTATCGTCCGATTTGGTTTTAGGCCTTCCCTGGTTGCAGTTGCATAATCCCACGTTTGACTGGAATACTGGGGATCTTACCAAATGGGGTAATGAATGCTTGATGTCATGTTTTTCTGTTAATTCTATTTCTCCCCCTGAGGAGGTGAACACGCTACCTGAGTTTGTTCAGGACTTCGCTGATGTTTTCTCTAAGGAGGCCTCCGAAGTGTTACCTCCTCATAGAGAATACGATTGCGCTATCGATTTGGTACCAGGAGCTAAGCTCCCTAAGGGTAGGATATTTAATCTCTCTTGTCCCGAACGTGAAGCCATGAGAGAGTATATCCAGGAATGCCTGGCCAAGGGTTACATTCGCCCCTCTACTTCTCCGGTAGGTGCTGGCTTCTTCTTCGTAGGGAAGAAGGATGGTGGTCTTAGGCTATGCATTGACTACCGTAACTTGAATAAGGTCACTGTAAGGAACCAGTATCCCCTTCCTTTGATTCCTGATCTCTTTAATCAGGTTCAGGGGGCCCAATGGTTCTCTAAGTTTGATCTACGGGGGGCATATAACCTTATCCGCATCAAAGAGGGGGATGAGTGGAAGACTGCGTTTAACACGCCCGAAGGTCATTTCGAATACCTCGTCATGCCCTTTGGGTTGTGTAATGCTCCCGCGGTCTTCCAGAATTTCATAAATGAGATTTTAAGAGATTACCTGGGGGTATTTCTTGTAGTGTACCTTGATGATATACTTGTGTTTTCCAAGGACTGGTCCTCCCACATTGAGAATGTCAGGAAGGTGCTCCAGGTCCTTCGGGAAAAGAAACTGTTTGCGAAGACTGAAAAATGTGTGTTTGGGGTGCAGGAGATACCATTTTTGGGTCAAATCCTCACTCCTCATGAATTCCGCATGGACCCCGCCAATGTCCAGGCTGTGGCGGAATGGGTCCAACCTGCCTCCCTGAAGGCGTTACAGTGCTTCTTGGGGTTCGCTAATTATTACAGGAGATTTATTGCTAACTTCTCGGTCATCGCTAAGCCTCTTACGGATCTCACTCGCAAGGGTGCTGATCTCCTCCGCTGGCCTCCTGAGGCTGTCCAGGCTTTTGAGGTCCTTAAGAAGTGCTTTATCTCGGCCCCGGTGTTGGTTCAGCCCAACCAAATGGAGCCATTTATCGTGGAGGTTGACGCGTCTGAGGTGGGAGTGGGGGCTGTCTTGTCCCAGGGTACCAGGTCCCTCACCCATCTCCGTCCCTGTGCCTACTTCTCCAGAAAGTTTTCGCCCACTGAGAGTAACTATGATATTGGCAACCGCGAACTCTTAGCCATTAAATGGGCATTTGAAGAGTGGCGCCACTTCCTGGAGGGGGCTAGGCACCAGGTAACGGTCCTTACCGACCACAAGAATCTGGTTTTCCTAGAATCTGCCCGGAGGCTAAACCCGAGACAAGCTCGATGGGCGTTATTTTTTACCAGATTCAATTTTTTGGTTACCTATAGGGCTGGGTCTAAAAATATTAAGGCTGATGCACTGTCACGTAGCTTCATGGCCAGCCGTCCTTCGGAGGAAAATCCTGCTTGTATTTTGCCTCCAGGTATAAACATTTCCTCTATTGATTCTGATTTAGTCTCCGAAATTGCGGCTGATCAAGGTTCAGCCCCCGGGAACCTTCCTGAGAACAAGCGGTTGGTTCCCCTGCAATTCCGGCTAAGGGTACTTAGGGAAAATCATGACTCCGCACTATCTGGTCATCCAGGCATCCTGGGTACCAAGCACCTCATTGCCAGAAACTATTGGTGGCCTGGGTTGCCTAAAGACGTTAAGGCCTACGTCGCCGCTTGTGAGGTTTGTGCTAGGTCCAAGACTCCCAGGTCCCGACCAGCGGGCTTACTACGTTCTTTGCCCATTCCCCAGAGACCTTGGACCCATATCTCCATGGATTTTATCACCGATTTGCCTCCATCTCAAGGCAAGTCGGTGGTGTGGGTTGTAGTAGACCGCTTCAGTAAGATGTGCCACTTTGTGCCCCTCAAAAAACGACCCAATGCTAAGACGTTAGCTACCTTGTTTGTCAAACACATCCTGCGTCTCCATGGGGTCCCTGTCAATATTGTTTCTGACTGAGGCGTACAATTTGTTTCTTTGTTTTGGAGAGGCTTCTGTAAAAAGTTGGAGATTGATCTGTCCTTCTCCTCTGCCTTCCATCCTGAAACTAATGGCCAAACTGAGAGGACTAATCAGTCTCTAGAACAATATTTAAGGTGTTTTATCTCTGACTGTCAATATGATTGGGTCTCATTCATTCCCCTCGCCGAATTTTCCCTTAATAACCGGGTCAGTAACTCGTCAGGGGTCTCCCCCTTTTTCTGTAATTTTGGGTTTAATCCACGGTTCTCCTCCGTTTCACTTGGTAGTTCCAACAATCCCGAGGTAGAGGTCGTTCATCGGGAACTGTGCACAGTTTGGGCCCATGTTCAGAAGAACCTAGAGGCATCCCAGAGCATACAAAAGACTCAGGCAGATAGAAGACTGGTGTGGCTATCGTATAAGAACTTGCGCCTTAAAGTCCCGTCCAAGAAGTTTGCTCCCCGGTTTATAGGGCCGTACAAGGTCATTGAAGTCCTCAATCCTGTCTCCTTCCGACTGGAGTTGCCCCCATCTTTTCGAGTACACGACGTGTTTCATGCCTCCCTCCTTAAACGCTGCTCCCCGTCCTTAGCTCCCTCGAGGAAACCTCCTGTCCCCGTTCTCACTCCTGAGGGGGTAGAATTCGAGGTGGCCAAGATTGTGGACAGCAAGATGGTCCAAGGCTCCCTCCAGTACCTGGTCCATTGGAGAGGATACGGGCCTGAGGAGAGGACTTGGGTACCCGCCCGGGATGTTCACGCTGGGGTATTGGTCAGGAGGTTCCACCTTCGTTTCCCCAATAAACCAGGTCCACCTAGAAAGGGTCCGGTGGCCCCTCATAAAAGGGGGGGTACTGTTAAGGATCTGCCAGGCACAGCTTCTGTATCCACGCCCATATGTAATCAGTCTGCACCTGCTTCTATGTCTGTGAGACTGACTCCATCTTCCACCACTCAGGATGGCAGGCTTAGGAGTGGGAGAGCCTATCACAGCCTGGCCAGACGGAGCTAGCTCCCGCCCTCCGTCTATTTATACTTGCCTTTCCTGTTCCTCCTTGCTTGTGATTCTTCTCTGTTGGTTTCCTGGCCCTGCTGCAGCTTCTTGAACTACTTGTCCCTGCTTCGTATTGACCCTGGCTTACTGACTACTCTTCTGCTCTGCGTTTGGTACCTCGTACACTCCTGGTTTGACTCGGCTTGTTCACTACTCTCCTGCTCTGCGTTTGGCACCTCGTACTCTCCTGGTTTGACTCGGCTCGTTTACTACTCTTGTTGCTCACGGTGTTGCCGTGGGCAACTGCCCCGCCTCCCTTTGTTCTGTGTTTCCTTGTCTGGTTGTCTGTTGTGCACTTACTGAGTGTAGGGACCGTCGCCCAGTTGTACCCCGTCGCCTAGGGCGGGTCGTTGCAAGTAGGCAGGGACTGAGTGGCGGGTAGATTAGGGCTCACTTGTCTGTTTCCCTATCCCTGTCATTACACCACCAGTGTATGTTTGCTCCGTGGACATATAACTGATGTAACATGTTTTCGGTTGTAAAGTATACTACAGGTAGAGTGAGGTATAGGTAAAGTATACCACAGGTAAAGTGTGGTATAAGTAAGGTATACTATAGGTAGAGTGGGGTATAAGTAAGGTATATCATAGGTATAGGTAAAGTATACAGGTAGAGTGAGGTATAGGTAAAGTATACTATAGGTAGAGTGCAGTACAATGTATACTATAGGTAGAATGAGGTATAGGTAAAGTATACTATAGGTAGAGTGCAGTACAAAGTATACTACAGGTAGAGTGAGGTATAGGTAAAGTATACTACAGGTGGAGTGAGCTATAGGTAAACTATACTATAGGTAGGGTGAGGTAACTGTAAGGCAGTGGCGTAACTACCGCGGTAGCAGCAGTAGCGGCTGCTACGGGGCCCGGGGCTTGAGGGGGCCCGGTGGCGCCGCTAGCAGCCGTTATGGCTACTACAGCGGTAGCGTCGCTACTGTGGGGCCCGCGACGCCGAGCCTTACACAGGCCATCTCATGCCTGTAGGTGTCGCTAGCAGCGGAGGGGGCCCCAGTGCTAGCGGCAGCCAAATACATGAATGGCCGGGCATGTTCCGTGCCTGACCATCCAGTGCCTTACAATGACACTGATTGGCTAGCGGCGCGATGACATCATCGCGCCGCTTCCATGCTTGGAAGGTGCTGATTGGCGGGGCAAGTCATTCTGCCCCGCCAATCAGCGTCATTGGAGGACGCTCGTTCAACTCCTGCAGACATGCTCAGAAGAGAGCATGTCTGCATCGCCAGTGAACAGCGTGGGAACCGGAGAATGTGAGTATGGCAAGTTTTTGTTTTTTTTCCCCTCATAAAAATGTGAATGGCATTATCTATGGGGGGGGGGGGGGGTGTCATCTTTATGTGGGCTATTATATATAGGGGGTCTATATGTGGGGCAGTAGCTACAGGGGGGGTCTATATGTGGGGGTGTGGGCCATTATATACAGGGGGAGCTATATGTGAGACACTATATACAGAGGTGGGCTATACGTGGAGCACTAACTATAGGGGAAGCTATATGTAGGGCAGCACGGTGGCTCAGTGGTTAGCACTATTGCCTTGCAGCTCTGGAGTCCATATGTGGGCACTATCTACAGGGGCTTCTATGTAGGTCACTATCTACAGGGGACATGTTGTGTGTTTGTGACAGTTATATTTAGATGTGTTGAGAATTTTAACTTCGTTTTATAGGTGCAGAAATGTTTTAAAAGTGAGAAGCTGAAGACATCTAAACGGAAAACTGCAGAAATGGGTCATGGCCGGGAGAAATCCATCATAGATGTCTGAACCGGAGGGAGAAGAAAAGAACTAGAATCTGAGACGTCACCGGTGAGTCACTTAATATAAATGTTTATTCTGCCTCTAATCAGTATTGTAGTCCCTGTATGATCTGCAGCGAGATGATGGTGATAGGATTTTTTTTGTGAAACCGCATCTCCCAGCATATCCTTACCATTGTTCCGGCCATGCTGGGAGCTGTAGTTTTACGCCGTACAAACTTATACGCAGTGGCGTAACTACCGCTATAGCAGCCGTAGTGACTTCTACAGGGCCTGCAGCATGAGGGGGCCCGTGCCACCCGCCGGCACGGCCCCCTCCCATGGCCGCAGGCTCCGCTAGCAGCCGCTATGGCTGCTACAGCGCGACGCCACTGAAGGGGTTGTTCCTACATAAGACATGTATCCCCTATCCACAGGATAGGGGATACATGTGTGATCGCTGGCAGCGATGAGGAGAACGGGGGACCGAAAGTCCCCCCTAAGTTCTCCATGACAAACCTCGGACTTCCGGGGTCTGTGTCGGCAGCTCCGTAGAAATGAATGGAGCGCCGGTCGCGCTTGTGCGCATGCGTGACCAGCGCTCCTTTCATTTTTATTGAACTGCGCAGACGCCGGAAGTCCGAGGTTAGTCATGGAGAACTTCGGGGGACTTTCAGTCCCCCGTTCTCCTTATCGCTGCCAGTGATCACACATGTATCCCCTATCCTGTGGATAGGGGATGCATGTCTTTTGTAGGACAAACTATAGGACGTTTTTTTTTGGGGGGGGGGGGGGCTGTATGGCGTTATCTACAGGGGGGGCTGTATGGCGTTATCTACAGGGGGGCTGTATGGCGTTATCTACAGGGGGGCTGTATGGCGTTATCTACAGAGGGAGTCTGTATGGCGTTATCTACAGGGGGGCTGTATGGCGTTATCTGCAGGGGCTGTGTATGGTGCTATCTATAGGGGGGCGCTGTGTGGTGGAATCTATAGGGAGGCACTATCTACAAGGGGGGGGGGGGGTTGTGTGATACCCAGCAGAGGGGGGGCCCCAGTCAAAAGTTTGCTATGGGGCCCAGTCTTTCCTAGTTACGCCCCTGCTGTAAGGTATACTATAGAGTGTGGTATAAGTAAGGTATACTATAGGTAAAGTGAGAAATAGGTAAAGTATACTATAGGTAGATTGCAGTATAAAGTATACTACAGGTGGCGTGAGGTATGGGTAAATTATACAATAGGTAGGGTGAGGTATAGGTAAAGTATACTACAGGTAAAGTGAGGTATAGGTAAATTATACTGAGTGAGGTAATTATAGGGTATACTATAGGTAGAGTGAGGTATGAGTAAAGTATTCTATAGGTAAAGTGAGAAATAGGTAAAGTATACTATGTGTAGAGTAAGGTATAAGTAAGGTATACCATAGGTAAAGTGAGAAATAGGTAAAGTATACTATAGGGAGAGTGCAGTATAAAGTATACTACAGGTGGAGTGAGGTATAGGTAAATTATACTATAGGTTGAGTGAGGTATAGGTAAAGTATACTACAGGTAAAGTGAGGTATAGGAAAATTATACTGAGTGAGGTAATTATAGGGTATACTATAGGTAGAGTTGGGTATAAGTAAGGTATACCATTGGTAAAGTGAGAAATAGGTAAAGTATACTATAGGTAGAGTGCAGTATAAAGTATACTACAGGTAGAGTGAGGTATAGGTAAAGTATACTACAGGTGGAGTGAGGTATAGGTAAACTATACTATAGGTAGGGTGAGGTAACTGTAAGGTATACTATAGAGTGTGGTATAAGTAAAGTATACTATAGGTAAAGTGAGAAATAGGTAAAGTATACTATGGAGAACCGAAAAAAGGAGGAGCAACAGAAATCTATAACCCCAAAGGTCCAGGGTAAGTCGCACATATAGATATGTGTGGACCACTGGGTTGATTTCAGGGCGTAAAACCCTAACAGCATCAAAAAATGCAAGTAGAAAACCAAAAGAGAAAGATTGACACTGAGAGATGAAAAAACAGTAAATATACAAAAACTTTATTGAACAATAATGGTACAAAATAAAAAGAATCCAAAAAACCACAGTAAAAACAAGGATCATAGGCTGGTAAAGGAAATCAAACCATGCGACTATGTGAGGAGCAGGTAAATAAAGTGCATAAGCGTCCTTTAAATGATGTGTATAAATACCTGTAAAATAATGGTCTGTACATAAGATAATACAGTAGTGAACATCAATGTATATAGAGTGGTGCAGACTGTATAAATGTATTTAGATGGTTGAGTCATAATAAGGCAGCAGACGTAACTGCACCAGTAACAAATGACATGATAAGGTATCAAAAATCAAAAAAATATATGTAACCCAAAATACAAAATACTAAAGAAATGAATGAATGAACACTCACATACCCATGGTAATAGAACAGGATAAATGCAGCCAGAGTCCACCCCAACGCGCGTTTCGGGGTAATTTATCCTGTTCTGTTACCATGGGTATGTGAGTGTTCATTCATTCATTTCTTTAGTATTTTGTATTTTGGGTTACATATATTTTTTTGATTTTTGATACCTTATCATGTCATTTGTTACTGGTGCAGTTACGTCTGCTGCCTTATTATGACTCAACCATCTAAATACATTTATACAGTCTGCACCACTCTATATACATTGATGTTCACTACTGTATTATCTTGTGTACAGACCATTATTTTACAGGTATTTATACACATCATTTAAAGGACGCATATGCACTTTATTTACCTGCTCCTCACATAGTCGCATGGTTTGATTTCCTTTACCAGCCTATGATCCTTGTTTTTACTGTGGTTTTTTGGATTCTTTTTATTTTGTACCATTATTGTTCAATAAAGTTTTTGTATATTTACTGTTTTTTCATCTCTCAGTGTCAAAGTATACTATGGGTAGAGTGAGGTATAAGTAAGGTATACTATAGGTAGAGTTGGGTATAAGTAAGGTATACCATTGGTAAAGTGAGAAATAGGTAAAGTATACTATAGGTAGAGTGCAGTATAAAGTATACTACAGGTGGAGTGAGGTATGGGTAAATTATACAATAGGTAGGGTGAGGTATAGATAAAGTATACTACAGGTATATTGAGGTATAGGTAAATTATACTGAGTGAGGTAATTATAGGGTATACTATAGGTAGAGTGAGGTATGAGTAAAGTATTCTATAGGTAGAGTGAGGTATAAGTAAGGTATACCATTGGTAAAGTGAGAAATAGGTAAAGTATACTATAGGTAGAGTGCAGTATAAAGTATACTACAGGTGGAGTGAGGTATGGGTAAATTATACTATAGGTAGAGTGAGGTATGAG
Organism: Rhinoderma darwinii; assembly: GCF_050947455.1. Classification (NCBI taxonomy): domain Eukaryota; kingdom Metazoa; phylum Chordata; class Amphibia; order Anura; family Rhinodermatidae; genus Rhinoderma; species Rhinoderma darwinii. The sequence continues at coordinate 70,877,640 of NC_134694.1, read as the reverse complement.
TAAAGTATTCTATAGGTAAAGTGAGAAATAGGTAAAGTATACTATGTGTAGAGTGAGGTATAAGTAAAGTATACTATAGGTAAAGTGAGAAATAGGTAAAGTATACTATGTGTAGAGTGAGGTATAAGTAAAGTATACTATAGGTAAAGTAAGAAATAGGTAAAGTGTACTATAGGTAGAGTGAGGTATAAGTAAGGTACATTACAGTATAGATGAGGTATAGTGCTAGCGGTATAGGTGAGGTATATTTGCTATACTGTAGGTAAGTGGAGGTATAGTATTTAGGAAAGGTGAGTTGAGGTAAGGAGCTCGGCGGAGCTTTGTGCCGCACCGTGCAGTCTGCCGGAGCAGGTAGACCGGGGCATGGAGGGAAGCGATGGGCGGAGGCAGGGATCTGGGAGGGAATAGTGGGGAGAAGGAGGAGGAGGATAGCCAGACGATGGAAGAAGAGACGGAGGAGGACGAGAACCTGCCACCGGGGGAAGAGCAGGGGATGCGGGACAGCCTGCTCGGGGGAACCCCGGAAGGGGTGCCGATGCCTGCCGAGGTGCCTTCACATGGCGACCAGGAGGAAGAAATGCGGATCAGAGTCCCTGAGGGGGGTTTCGGCTGGGTGGTGGCGCTGGCGGCCACCTGGTGCAGCGGCTCCATCTTCGGCATCCACAACTCATTCGGGATGCTGTACGTTATTCTGCAGGAAGAAATGGACGATAGCGAGCGGCACAGCATGGACTTCAAGACAGGTAACCGATACTACTGCTCCCATCCTCCTCCCCTCACACCCGTCCTGTACACTCTCATAACTTCCCTCACACTCGCATGTGACAGCCGCCGCCTCCTCCTCCACGTGTAGTGTCAGTGCGGTGTCCCCGGGGACTCATCACTCCGTCCGCGGCGCACACACGTTCTCTGTTCTCTCAGCCGGGCTGTGTTCGCAAGCCGGGCAGGCGTGTACTACCTACTGTGCCACTCTAGTGCCCCTAGTACTTGGGTATAAAGTATCGGCCTCCTCGCTTCAAGTATAGTAGAACTTGTGCGCTATACCTGACATTTGCATAACGACCTGCACATGTTCTATAGAAGGAGGCTCCCAGTCCTGTCATAACACGGTGCAATCTATGATGTCTCATATACTGACCACAAGTGTGTGTGTGTGTATATGTATATATATATATTTATTATAAAATCTCCTGAATCAATGTATCACGCTTCATATATAATATTGCATACACATACCGGAGCATCTGGCACACGCCACACTTAGGGGAATTACCGGCCCCAACGGTTTTATTAATTGTAGCCAGTTTTAGGTATGGTTATGGATATCGTATTTGTCGTAAACTATTTATTTACATTGAGACCAAGTGAGCAGGCACGGACAGGATAATCAACCATCTTAGTTCGTCATGTTTTTGAAGGGTTGGCGGGCATTGCAAGTAATTTGGGCAAAGGACAGAAATAAAACCGTTAAAAAAAAAACGAAAATCAATTTTGTATGAGTGGAAGTAATGAGTCAGCTGGCAGTACATGTTGGGGGTTGTAGTTTCACAACTGCTAGAAAGGCACAGGGGCTACTGCTACGGGTTTATGGTGACGGGTTGTTCCAACAAGTTTCTGCATTATGGTTTTAAAACTATTTTTTTTATTAAGAATGCAGACTAATAAAATGCCATATTTCTAAAAATGGCAAAGTAAGGAATGTTGGGAGTTGTAGTTTCACAGCAGGGAAGAGATAAAGGTTCAGGCCACTGCTATAAGATATAGAACAGGTCTATATGGGTACTGGACCAGTTTTAATAGCCTAGTTTAAGATAAGGGGACATATAGCAAGTCAGGCTGGTTGTCGTTGTATATCGATAGACCCATAAACAAGGTTGGTACTCCCAGCGTGTAGACCCTGCGAGCCAGTTAGACCCTCCAGGAGACGACTTTACAACTTTCGCTGGTCAGCAAGGAGACCTTTCATAGAATACCAGTGGATACAATTGAAATAGCTGCAAATAGTAAACCTCTAGGCGCACTGGTTACCTGACCGGGGTTGTCTAGCTCTGTCTCCTGATAGTGCACGTTGTATATAGAATCAGCGAAGAATGTCATTTGTTTAGTAAATATCAGATTATTCTTCATACATACCCCCCCCCCCCCCATGTTTAAATGTCTTATGGTAAGTAATATTCTTCATTACACTGTAAATGTTTGTTAAACTATAAAACATATCTTGTGTAATGTCCATTTCTATACATCTTACTGAATTGTATTTCAATGGTTACTAAACAAGTACTGTATATCCTGTAGTCGCTAATAGATGTGCTGCCCCAGACACTAGTCCCCAATATCCACTCTCCGCATGAGTACGTACAGTGCAAACTTTATAGGTACTTGTGAAATACCCATGATGGACCATATACTATACTTGGATATCCGTGTTTAATACGCCTGTTCCTTCCATATACACAGCTATACACTTTTTGCTACTTTATCTATTACTCCTGACGTTTCTCTGTACACAGAGATTTCACTTTACACATAGTGTATATATCTATATATACTTTCTGCCTCTATGTGTAATACCCCTGAGGCCTGCCAGTTGAGTTCTCAATTCATTGGCGCTTATTAAATGGAAAAAGAATTGGCTATAAGAGAAGTCCTCTTCTAAGGAGAAGTTCTCTCTTCTATTCCCCCAGTGTGGAAAACGGAAAACCGGTATTTAACCACTTTCATTACAGCAGGTGGTTGCAGTGTTTTATGTGCTTTTGTACGACATCCTCCGGTTGTAAAGGAAACGTTCACGGTTTTTTAAAATTGCCACTTTAAAAACCGTGAGAATAAAATCTGACTTCCAATAATTAATGTTGATGATAGAAGTTTTTGATATAGACATGGGTGGGTAAATGTAATCGGACAATAGAAGTCTTGAATCAATAATGTCATTTGTACGGCACGTTCATGGTCTTTGCAGTGCCGCTGGAGATATTACATGGAAATTTGTTGCAGCCTAAAATGAAGGAAAGCCTATAAGACGTATGTGTAAGTAGCCCGTTGTTTTGGCATGAATAGCTGGTGTCCGGAGTTGATACGTGTCACAATATTGTGTCAAGGCCCATATTTGAAGAAAGAGATAAATGTTGCGGCTGTTGGTATTTGAATGGGAGAATGGAAGCCGTACTGAAGACGTACTTGCACGATTTGTCTATCATAGATCGATATTTTAGCCCCCAGTATTTTCTGCTGCATTATTATAGGTACAGTGTGATCAGGGGCGTAGCTATAGGAGGTGCAGAGGTAGCAGTCGCACCTGGGCCCTGGAGCCTGAGGGGGCCCAGAAACCCCTCAGCCGCATAAGAAGACACCAGTATTATAAATTATATATGGCAGTTGGGGGTCCTGTTATAGAATTGGCTTCATGCACATCACGGAGCCTGTGTAGCAGCACAGAAGACTGTGATGAGTATTGGGGTGTCCCAACTTTCCCCCATGACGGCACATGTTGGATTCTGACGTGTCTGATCCTTTCTTCCTGCAGGAGAGAAGCGGCTGCCAAAGAAGTCTGGCAGTAGCTTGTGCTCTTCTCCCCATTGATTACACAGGCATTCTCATAGTAGCGTGCATTCGTTCGTATGCGGGAGATGGGCGTTCGTCGGCAACTGCTATCTTAATGTGTATGGGTAATGTGTACCGTTAGATTTTCAAAAGCACAGTTGCTGTTCGCATCTTTTATATTTATTATGTCAATAAAAATCCCATTCACTGGTGTAACAAACAACTGCGTGGTACATTCTCCTATTACATAGGCATGGCGCATACATACCTGCAACCCTCCGAGTAATCTGGGATTATACACAAGCATCCTACTGAGCGAGGCATTGTTTAATCAGATAGGTAACCCGCTCCGTGTCTTATGCTGTGAACACATTAAGCAGAAATCTATTTATTGATGTGAGGTGATACCATCTGCCATCCAACAGACAGATGGTTTACTTCCATTAGCTAAGAATTTGCCGTACAAGGGGCACCCCTGCCCCTGTCATGCTATAGTATTAAGTGAAACGTGAGCTGCTTATTCCTATTCATGTTTTAGGGACCTGTGACTATACCTGTAATCTCCAGACATTTGGTGATTAATCCGCCTATACATATATTAACTTGCTTATAGCAGCACTTTATGTTTTAGTAAAAAAATGAATAGATTATTATATATGATGGCTTATTCTTTATCCAGAGCTGATATTCAGACCGGCTTTGTTTTTATTATTTTTTTTTTGAATTTTTACTATAGCAATGCGAATAACCGTTTTCACTGTTAGTTATAAACATGTTTAAGAATTCCGGGAATTGGTTATTTTTTCAGTTGCCTATATAGGATATTTGATGTGTGAAAAATTTGCATTAGTGGTGCATCTGAAATTAGTTTCCAAGATAATTGTTTTATTTAGAACAGGGCTGGACACATTTTGCATAGGTCTAGGAGCCAGCGATTTACACTCTAGGGCTTCTTCTACAGCCCTAAGCACATGTCATACATAATGGTGGGCTTAGCAAGGGGGTGAGTTTTACCAATCTCTGTGTCCTACTGCAGACATGGCAGATGGGGGAGGCTCCTGTTGCAGTCAGTTGTCTTATATCCAGATAAAGAATTGTGAGGAGGAGGAGGGGGCCAAATGCCTGATCTACTGGAACACCCATAGAAAAATACTTTATATAATTCTCAGTATTAACCCCTTTGCTGACATTTGACATGTACTTGGTTCATAGTCAGCAAGGGGATATATGGAGTGTGCTCATGGTCTGAGCCCACTACATGCTAAGCAGGTGTCGGCTGTTTGAAACAGCCGACACTTCACTGCAACATGCAGGATCCCACATATTTAACCCCTTAGATGCCGAGGTCAATAGCGGCTGCGGCATCTAAGTCGTTAGATGGGTGGCGACCCCCTCTGATAGAATATTAGCCCCCACGCAACACGATCGCGGGGTGCCGAGGGTTGTCATGGCAACATAGGGACCTATTGAGGGCCCCCATGTCTGCTGTCTTTGAACTCCTATTAATAGGAGCCTGTCAGAATCATGATCTACTGCACTACATTAGTATTGCGTTATATCGTGCAAGCGATCCAAAAATCGCTGGTTCAAGTTCACGTACAAAAAAAAATAAACCTAATTAGTAATGCCGCGATCGTAAAAGTTAGAACTATTACAGTTTAATATTATTTAACCCACACAGTGAATGCAGTAAAGGAAAAAAATGTGAAAAGCCAGAATCGCTGTTTTTTAGTCACCTAATCTCCTACAAAAAATAGAATAGCCATTTTGGTACCATTTTGTAGCCCAAAATGGTATCCATAAAAACTACGGCTCGCCCCGCAAAAATATGGCAACACATAACAAATGTTATTTTTAGCAATTCGTTTTATCCTTGTAAAAGTAGTAAAACATTAAAAAAAAAAAACTATATAAATTTGTTATCGCCATAATTATATTGATAAACCATGTAATTTTTGTTGCATGGTGAATGCCATAAAAACCAAACCCAAGAAACCATGGAGGAATCGCTGTTTTTTTTTTCCCCATTCCACCCCACAATGATTTTTTTTTTCAGTCTCCCAGTACATTATATGGTACAAGAAATGGTGCCATGAAAAACGACAACTCGTCCTGTAAAAATCAATCCCTGATATGGCTTTATTGACAGAAAAATAAAGTTACGGCTTTTGGAAGGTGGGGAGGAAAGAATGAAAATTAAAATCCGAGAAATGGCTGCGGAGGGAAAGGGGTTAAAGTTTTTTTTCTTTCCCCCTACAAATGACAATTATCACCTATACACAGGATATGTGATAACTGTATGATAGCTGGGGCTCCACTTCTGGGACCTGCACCAAACCACTATAACAGGAGACCTAATTGGTGGGGGTCCTATTGGGGCTTCTGGTGATCGGAACGGGGTCCCAGCATGGAGCCCCCTGCGATCATACATTTATCAGCTATCCTGTGAATGAGAGTAACAGGTTTTCCTTAAATTACATTTAATACTGGTAATCGTATAAAAGTTTTCTTCTATATGTGGTCCAGAGCTGTTTCCCACCTCTTTCTCACAATCCTGTGTCTTGCTGTAAGACAACTGGCTGCAGCAGGAGGCTCTCAAACCCCCCCCCCCCCCCCCCCCCCCTCTGCCATGTCTGCAGTAGGATGCATTGATCGGTAAGCCACGCCCCATGCTATGCCCAACCCCCTCTGCTATTCACTAAAAATGGAACAAATCAGCAGAAATGAACCCCTCTAATTTCTTCAGGATATTTCAAAACTGTTTGATTCACAAACATGCATAAAATCATGCAGATTGATCAACTTTATCTTCTGTTTACTTTTTTCATTCATTTATAAGTTTAAAATACTAGAAACAGGGGACAAAAAAGTGCTCAGTAAAGCAATGCAACCTGGATGGGGGAGTCACAGCAGTATCTCCACTTCAGTAGTCATTGCCTTCCACATTTTTTTCCCCCAGTAGCCACCCTTCCCATCACCACTAGCTCACTACCACAACGTGCTGCCACCCCCCCCCCCTGTATGTTGCGCTACACCCCCTCCGTGTAGATATTCAGGTTCCCTCTAGAAGTGGAATCTCCAGCCAGAATGTTGCCGATGCTCTGACTGGTATTCCTCTCCTGGAGGAGCCCCTGACGTTCCTGTCCATATATGAATAGTGACGTCAGGGGCTTTTGTAGGAGCGGAATCGCCGGCCAGAGCATACGCAACACTCTGGCCAGGGATTTTGCTCCAGTAGGAGCCCTTGACGTCCCTGTCCATATATGGATAGGCACGTCAGGGACTCCCTCTAGGAGCAGAATACCCAGCCAATGCGAATGCTCCGGCGGGGATTCCACTCCAGGAGGAGTAAATAGCAGAGCAGTGAGCGGATAGTTTCCTGCTCTGGACGTAGATACAATTGTATACTATGTCAGAGGACGCAGATACAATTAAAAATGGCAGTTGCTGGGAAACGTCCGGGACTATCTCTGTAAATTCTTGACTGTTGTCAACTATGCCTGTACGACCCGGCGCGCCCCCCCTTCCTTCCCTCCTAGTTGCGCCTTGGGCACAGGCCCCGTCTGTACCCTCCCACTTAGCTACACCCCTGGCTTCCTGCATCAATCTCTACTAACCGAGATCAATAAGGGTATGTTCACACGAGGGCGTCCGTTACGGCTGAAATTACGGGGATGTTTTAGCCTGAAAACATCCCCGTAATTTCAGCCGTACCGGCATGTGCAGGCGCTTGAACGCCGCGTCCATTACGGCCGTAATTAGCGCTGCTATTCATTGGAGTCAATGAATAACGGCTCCAATTACGGCCAAAGAAGTGACAGGTCACTTCTTTGACGCGGGCGTCTATTTACGCTCCGTCATTTGACAGCGGCGCGTAAATATACGCCTCGTGTGAACAGACAAACGTCTGCCCATTGCTTTCAATGGGCAGATGTTTGTCAGCACTATTGAGGCGCTATTTTCGGACGTAATTCGGGGCAAAAACGCCCGAATTACGTCCGTAATTAGGGTGTGTGAACATACCCTAAAGGTAAAACACATAAAGCTGCTGGGACAGATGGAGCCTGGTGGTGTTAGTCCCAGCCTGGCTCCATGCCTTCGTTAACAGGTGTAAGCACCCAGCTGCTCGGAATTCATGTGGGCATGAAGCAAGATTTGGTCACCGCTGCCAATTTTCTTTTTGCCATAGTGAATGGACAACTGTACTACTGAATACTTTGAGCCAGTAAGAACGCTCCAAGTACCAGAATTATTTTCTTTTTTTGTCTACCAGCAAGACATTAGCTCCTATGATGTAACTGTATGTCATGGCCGCGTAGAGGGAGTATTGAGAGGACTTGGGGGCTGAGTCCGCTCCATAATCAGTGGATGTTGGCTGTATGTTACAGCCGACACTTCACTCTAACGGCTGGGATTGGATATTACTTTGATCCCAGTCATTTAACCTTTTAGATGCCACGGTCAATAGCGACGTTGGCTTCTAAACCGTTTGAAAGAGGGGGGGAAACACCATCACTCCATGCCCGCCTGTGACGCAATAGTGTTTACATTTCAGATATTTTTTAAAAAGATAAAGGAAATTAGGAAAAATTTGCAATTAGTTTTTCAAATTATCAAAATTTAGCGCAACATTTTTTTCTGCACCCCTCAATATATTCAAAACAGCATTTAGGAAGTTTCTTAACCCTTTAGGTATTTTACAGGAATTAAAGCAATGTGGGGGTAAAATTTACAAATTTTATTTTCTTTTGCATTTATTTCTGTAACACAGCAAGTGTTAACAGAAACACAACTCAATATTTCTAAGGGCCTGCTCATATCACCGTTCGCTTCCGTTCCGGGGTTCCGTCGGAGGTGTCCGTTGGGCGAACCCCGCAACGGAATGTGACAGCAAAAAGTGAAAGCATTAGCGAGGTTTCCGTCACCATTGAGATCAATGGTGACTGAAACGGAAGCTGTGCTGTCACTTTCACATTCCGTTTCGGGGTTCACCCGACGGAACCCTCCGACGGAACCCCGGATCGGAAATGAACGGTGATGTGAACAGGCCCTTACCCAGATTCTGCAGTTTTCAGAAATATCCCTTTATGTATTCCTGGTATGCTACTTGACTCAAACAAAGGCCTCAGAAAGGAAGGAGCACCTTGTGGATTTTGGGGATGGCTTTCTTTTTATTAGGATGTTTTCCAGGCACAATTTTATGTTTAAAGAGGCTTAAGGCCGGGTTCGTTCCCACAGGTAAAGCTACGCAGCGTATCCGACCTAGAACCCGCACCACATAACGTCCAAAAAACCACACTACATTTTGGTGCTGTCTGGGCAGAATTTCCGCAGTGTAAAGCAGCCCTAGGGGGGGAAAAAAAGTTTATACTTACCCCGGCCGTAGTCATGGCAACGCGTCCCTTCGTTGACGTGTAGTCCGGCCTCCCCGGATGGTGCTGAAGTCCATGTGACCGCTGCAGCCAGTGATTAGCTGCCGCAGTCACATGGGAAGAAACGTCATCCCAGGTGGCCAGCCTGGAAGAAGAACTGATTAAAGCGTCGTTATGACCGTGCAGATTGTAAGTATAGCATGCATTCTTTTTTTTATATCTGCAGCAAGGGCATAAGATTTTCTAAATCTCATTTACTCTGCTGCTATTGTAAATGCTGCAGAATTTCCACACAGAATTTCATTGCAGAAATTCTGTAGCGTTTACACTACATGGGAGTCCGGCCTTAACCCCTTCAGGACCAAGCTCATTTTGGCCCTCAGGACCAGCCCCGTTTTTTCAAATCTGACATGTCACATTATGTGGTAATAACTCTGAAATACTTTCACCTATCCAAGTGATTCTGAGATTATTTTGTCGTTACATATTGTACTTTATGGTAGTGAAAAAATGTGGTCGATAAATTCAATATTTATTTGTGAAAAACACCAAAATTAAGAAAACTTGCAAAAATTTGCATTTTTCAAAATTTTAATGTAGCTGCTTGTAAAACAGATAGTAATACCATACAAAATAGTTACTATTTCACATATCCCATATGTCTTTGTTTGCATTGTTTTTTTGAACATTCTTTTATTTTTCTACGACGTTACAAGGCTTAGAACTTTCGCAGCAATTTCTCACAATTTCAAGAAAAATTCAAAAGGCTATTTTTTCAGGGACCAGTTCAGTTCTGAAGTGGCATTGAGGACCTTCTATATTCGAAAGTCCCAATAAATCACCCCATTTTTAAAACTGCAGCCCTCAAAGTATTTAAAACAGCATTCAGAAAGTGTTTTAATCCCTTAGGTGTTTCTTAGGAATTAAAGCAAAGTAAATGTGAAATTTACAAATTTCTTTTTTTTTGCCAAAATTCATTTGTAATAAAAAAATTCTGTAACACAGAAGGTTTTACCCAAGAAATGCAACTCAATATTTATTGCCCAGATTCTGGCGTTTTTAAAAATATCCCACATGTGGCCCTAGTGTACGAATGAACTGAAGCACAGGCCTCAGAAGCAAAGGAGCACCTAGAGGATTTTGGGGCGTCCGTTTTTAGAATATATTTTAGGCACCATGTCAGGTTTGAAGAGGTCTTGTGGTGCCAAAACCGTGGAAAACCTCCAAAAGTGACCCCATTTTGGAAACTACACCCCTCAAGGAATTTTTCTAGGGGTACAGTTAGCATTTTGACCCCACAGGTTTTTTGTTGAATTTATTTAAATTAGTCTGTGAAGATGAAAATCTACTTTTTTTCTGAAAAAACATAGAATTTTTTAATTTTTACAAGGAATAAAGGAGAAAAAGCACCCCAACACTTGTAAAGCAATTATGGCAATACCTCATATATGGTAATAAACTGCTATTTAGACCCACGGCAGTGCTCAGAAGGGAAGGAGTGCCATTTGGAGAGCAGATCTTGCTGGAATGGTTTTCGGTGCCATGTCTTGTTTGCAACAGGGTGGAGGGACCAAAATAGTAGAAACCCCCAAAAGTGACCCCATTTTGGAAACTACACCCCTCAAGGAATTTTTCTAGGGGTGTGATCACTTTTTTAACCCCATAGTGTTTTTGCAGAATCTTGTGGAAATCTGGCATGAAGAATAACATTTAAATTTGTTTTCACAAATGTGTCATTTCTAGGACGTATTGTTCCTACATAGTACATGAAACGGATGAATCGCACCTCAACATTTATTACCTAGTTTCTCCTGTGTCCAGAAATACCCCCACTTAGGCCATAATCTTCTGCATGCCCACACAGTGTGCCCACCAAAGCAAAGAAGCACCCTTTTGTCTTTTCAGAACATAATTTTAGCTGGCAGAATGATCTGACACCCCTAGAAGTGACCCCATTTTTAAAACTGCACCTAAGGTATTCACCTAGTGGTTTAATGAGTGTTTGTACCACTAGGTTTTCATAGCTGGAATCATGGTATTTAGGTGGTAATTTTTCTACTAAATCTATAATTTTTGGGTGATGGTTGCCTTCCACAGCATATTAACCCGTAGAAGTGCATTTGCCAGTGTAGGTAACTATGTCATGCTAACAAAGCAGATGACCAACAAATGTGTCAGTCCACAGCTGTTAACAACAGTTAAAGCAGGGAGAATTTAAATTAGAACTGTATTGGACTGAAGGGCAACATATTTGTGAACTGGAGGAATAATTTTAGAACTTGAGCGTGTTCACAGGATGAAAGAACAGGGCTTTATAATGTCACTTTTTTTCAAAGGAACTGGTCATACAACGTCTCTTTAGCCCCATCAATCTCTATATCGGAGACTAACGTGCCAAGGGACGTTGGCACACCACTACAGCTCCGGCAGCTGCCCGGCAAAGTAGGAACCGTAATGTGCGCAAAACAACCAATCCCCTACACCATATATAAAAGGGCAGTGTCCAACACCATCTTTATGGACCGTAAAGGATCACTAATCCCCTAAGATATTGTCAGCTTTCCTGGAAGTATCGGGTTTAACAGGTTGTGCAAAAACCTGAACAAAACAACAAAAAAGCCCATAACGTATTGATCAGGAACAGCTCGTAAATTGAGTAACCTCCAAATATAAAGAACTATGCCCATATCACCAAACCGTTTATAAGAATTAATAGAACAGATTTATATGGCAGGTCATAGTTATAATAATAGGCAAACTCCGTAAAATTATAAAAATATATTGAAGGAATATTACATTTATATGAAATGATGCTGTCAAATAAAAATTTAATTTTTATCTCAAGTATGCTATTTCAGTGATTCCAACTGACCTTAATTTGAAAACTCTACCCTTCAAGTTATTCATCTAGGGGTATAGTGAGAATTTTGTTAGGGGTCTTTCAAACATTTTTTAATTTGGTGTAACTACTTATAACGTGAAACCACTTTAGTATTCATTTAGGGGTGTAGTAGGAATTTTTCGTTTCGTTTGGGCTTCTTTTAAATTTTAGTAAGTGGGCAAAAATATATGAAAATAAAATTACTCGGCTTTCAAAAATTAATTTAGAATGGCCAATTTGTAAAATGAACGGGTGTATAAATAAAAATAATCTAAAAGTTAGTGGAGGTATGGTAAATTTTGAAGCATTCATTGATGCACAGGCATGGCTTTGTGGGGCATGTCTCACACTGGTGGATAGTGTCTTTCCTAATGCCTTTTTTGGAACACACCCGACCTCTTTTCTGGGGTCTTGTTTTCTTCTCAGTGGGGGGTATTACTGAGGGAAAGTGCTGGCCTGGAATTATACGGCAACTGTAATCTCGCGAAGAAGTGCCCTCACCTTCTGCGTTGTCAAACAAAAGGGCCTTGAATTGTCTCCTGAAATTGGAGAAATGTATTTGTATTGCCTATGTATCTGGACACCACAAATGCGTTATACATTGCCATTTGGGTGAGGTGGACTGCCAGCTTCTTGTACCAGGTCTTACTTTTCCGCATGGCACAATACGGCTTTATGACCTGATCAGATAGATCCACCCCACCCATAAAACGGTTATAATCCAGTACGCAGGCAGGCTTGGCAGTTGTGGTGCTGGAGCCACGAACTGGAACGTGGATGCTGCTATCCTTATGTATGCTTGATAGAATGTGGACATCTTTCTTGTCCCTATATTTCACTAGCAGCATATTCTCCCTGCACATTGCTTTGCTTTCTCCTTTTGGCAATGTTTGACCCAGGAGGGTTTTGGGGAGGCCCTTAGAATTTTTTAGGGTATGTTCACACGAGGGCGTCCGGAACGGCTGAAATTACGGGGATGTTTCAGCCTGAAAACATCCCCGTAATTTCAGCCGTAACGGCATGTGCAGGCGCTTGAACGCTGCGTCAATTACGGAGTCAATGAATAACGAAGTCAATGAATAACGGCTCCAATTACGGCCAAAGAAGCGGCGCGTAAATTACGCCTCGTGTGAACAGACAAACGTCTGCCCATTGCTTTCAATGGGCAGATGTTTGTCAACGCTAATGAGGCGCTATTTTCGGACGTAATTCAGGGCAAATACGCCCGAATTACGTCCGTAATTAGTGCGTGTGCACATACCCTTATTGTGCCACAGGCCACTGTTGTTCTGGCCAAAAGGCACTTTTGGAGAGGGGTCTATATAGAGGGGTCTATATAGACATTATATCTCTGGCCAAGTAGCGGGTGTATAAGATCCCACACAATTTTTCCGCTGACACTAAGGAAAGGGGAGCACTCTGGGGGATCAATTTTGGAATCCCTTCCCTCATAAATCCGTAAACAATGTGTGTACCCGGTGGAACTTTCGCAGATCTTATAGAGCTTTATTCCATACCGGGCCCTTTTATTTGGGAGGCATTGACGAAAGTGGAGCCTTCCCTTAAAACTGGGGTGTAAATTTGGACAAATTTTAAATTCAAATGGTTGATGACCGGCCTTATTTTATATAAACGGTTGTAATTTGGATCACCAGGTGGTGGGCAGCAGGTATTATCTGCGTAATGCAGAAATTTGAGGATGACCTCAAATCTTTTTCTGGTCATAATGTTGCCATAAATGGGGGTTTAATATAGGACATCCGATGACCAGTAGTCCCTAATGCTGGGTTTCTTTGAGGCCCATATTCAGTAACCGGCCCCAAAATTTGCAAAGCTTCTGAGTTTGGGGGGGGTCCAAATTTGGCCTTTGGAACAGTAGGATGTGGGATTGTGGGCGAGAAATTGTTCTGCATATAAATTAGTCTATTTTGACCATTAAATTTTATGTATTCAGCGAAGAAAAAAAATTAGAAAAAAATCAAACTCTCCAAACCCCGTGGTCTCCACTTGGATTCCCAAGGATGCGGTGAGGTCGGGAACCTGGGGGGCATAATTCGTAGCAGGCATCCATATCGCCTCACTATCAGAACCAGCAACTCTTCTGTGCTGCTGGGGGGGGGGGGGCTCATCAGACTCGCTAGACGAAGATAATTTTTTTTTTTGTATTAACTAGAGAAAAAGCTGGCGCTCTCAAAAATGTAGGAGCGGGATGTAACTGACCGGATCACTGCGTAAAACTCACTGTATGTGGCACGGCAACAGTGAATGGTGGTGATCTGTGTGGATCGTATGGTCACTGACACGGCTCAATGTTCTCTCGTTGGGCAGAGAGGGGGCGATCTGGGGGTATTTAGGCTATTGCCTAATGTAATATGGCGCAGTAATTTCACTGGGGTAATGGGTGGGCGATTTGGGGGCTATTCTCTAATTACTGGGACAGGAGAGATCTGGGAGGATCTGGGGATTCTGGGGAGATCTAGAAGAGATCTTTATTCACTTTTCTTTAACTTTTCGTTTCTCACCGGGCTTCACACACCGACTCACAAGCTCTCTGACAGAAATGAGCTTGTCAGAGCCGGTGATAAGAAGAATTCTGCGTCTTTTGTTTACATATGCTGTGATTGGTCATTCAGTCTTGAATGACCATTCACAGCCATCGTCGGCACAGGACCACTCTGATTGTGTCACTCGCCGCCGCGATCTGCCCGTTATCGCCATGTCTTCTGACATGGTGACAGGTTCGTGTCGTCACGTAACTGTACGAGAGAAGGCGGGAACACACCGCCAATTTTCACGTACAGTTACGTGATTGGGCGGGAAGGGGTAAAGGTGCAGAACCAGAAGAAGCAACCCCTGAAAATAAACCTATTTTGGAAACTACACCCCTCAAGGACTTCATCTAGGTGTTCAGTGAACATTTTGACCCCACAGGTGTTTCATAGAATTTATTAAAATTGAGCCATGAATATAAAAAAAAAATATTTTCCCAAATATCTAGTTTTAGCTCAGAATTTCTAATTTCCACCGAACTCCGGAGATAAAGCACCCCAAAAATTGTTAAGCAATTTCTCCTGAGCTTGGCAGTATCCCTTATGCGGTCATAAACTTCTATTTGGACACATGTCCACGGCCATGGTGCGCCACGGACAAAAACGCAGGGAAATACGCTTTCTCTGCCTCCCATTGATGTCAATGGGAGGTCAGATATGTAAAGGCCCGAAGATGGGGCATGTCGCTTTTTTCCGCGAGATGATTATTCTGCTCACGGGAAAAAAAACTTCTCTGCCTCCCATTGAAATCAATAGGAGGCATTTTTGGCGCGTTTTCTGATGCGGTTTCCGCATAAAAAAAAACTTGTCCAAAAACTCCACGCGAACTAGGCTGTACAGTAGCAGCAGAGTGGATGAGATCTGAAAAAATCTGCCGAGAAACTGTTCGTAAATTGACCTGCGGTGCGTTTTTTGTTTTTTTTTTAAATCCGCAGCATGTCAATTTATGCTGTGGAATTACTGCTTTTGTCGCAATCCCACCACAAAAAAATGCAAATCAGAAAAGAATAAAACCCTTTTGTTTTGGTTCAAAATTAATAAAATGCTTAATACTTGCCCCGGGTATTGTCATAGCGACTCGTTTCTCTTCTCCATCCAGTCCAGCCTCCTGGGATGACGTTTCATCCCAAGTGACTGCTGCAGCGGTCACATGGACCGCAGCGTCATTCCTGAAGGCCAAGCTGCACCGAGAATAGAAGGATGCATCGCAATAATGGTTTTTAACTGCACCTAAACCGCTATGTGTGAATATACCCGAATGCAAAAATATGCTACCAAATAAAACTTGTGACCGTTTTTTCTTTTTTTTTTCTTGCCTTTCTTTGAGCCTATATGCATGACATGCCTAACTTTCAATGTAGCTTGCAATTCCACGATGGCTACAAAAGAAAATACATTGTTTGCACTTTATACAGGCTCTGCAACCATTCATGCCATGAAGGAGCAGGTCTAAGGCTGTGTTCACATGCTGTGTTCACATGCTGTGTTCACATGCTGTGTTCACATGCTGTGTTCACATGCTGTGTTCACATGCTGCGCTACTGTCTCCGGTAAACTCTGCTGGATCTGCGATGGAGGCCCCTAATGGAGCCTCCTAAGCAGATGTAAACAGAATTCGGGTATGTGCACAAGTTATTTTCGGGCCATAAACAGAATGCCGCCAAACATCTGCCCATTGTTTTCAATGGGAAATACAGCGTTCTGTTCCGACGGGCCGTTTTTTTTTTTTTTACGCGGCCTTTTTTAAAAAGGGGCGCGTAAACAAACGCCTGCAAAAAAGCAGTGCATGTCACTTCTTGAGCCGTTTTTGGAGCCGTTTTTCATTGACGCTATAGAAAAACCGCTCCAAAAACGGGCGTAAAAAAAACGCAGCGAAAAACGCGAGTTTGCTTAAAAAATGTCTGAAAATTAGGAAATTGTTAAGCCTGTGAACATACCCTTAGACTAGATTTGCCAAAGTTATCACGGTGGCTCATGCTGGATAAAAAATTTCTAACCATGTTAATTCGCTTATTTTAGTCCCTTTTTGCGTCAAAATTTTGGCCATTTTTAGCCGTGCCCACGAAGGCTCGCCCCCTTGTCAGTTGAGACTCAAACATCTGTTCTTCTTGTCGAATGTGAGTTGTACCAAAAAGTAGGTGCATTAGGCCAGAATTCCGGCACAACGCCATACCTCCCAACTTTTGAATTCGGAAGAAAGGGACATTTTAAGCCACGCCCCTAACCACGCCCAATATCCGGCATAAACACATCAAATCACAGCCAGAACATTCTGCAAATTACACATGCGCATTTTCACTGCGGATCTCTAGACTCTCTGGATATCACAGATATTATGGATCCGGTTATATCGTCTTTATGTTACTTTTCCTATCTTGGGTATAACATTTGGCTCATCACGGTGGCAGCGGCTGCAGGACAAACCAAAAGGCTGAGAACAATGAAAGTCAAGAGGGAGACCCTGTGGTAGATGACTTTTCAATTGACAGGTAGCAGAGTTACATGATGGGAATTTTTTTCCAGTTGTGTAACTCTGCTACCAGTCAATGGAAAAATCATCCACCAGAGCCCCCCTGTAGAAAGTGCCACACACAGTCCCCTGTAGATAGTGCCACACATAGCCCCCCTGTACATAGTGCCACACACAGCCCCCCTGTAGATGGCTCCGGACACAGCCCGCCTGTAGATGGCTCCGGACACTGCCCCTTATACTTTGTGCGTAGAGCGGTAGAGGTCAGGTGACAGAACTGGTCCACTCTCGGGCCGGCATCGATTCCAGTGAGAACACCGTCGCAAGACTCCTGCCTTCTTCTGATCGCTGCTGCAGTCAGCAGCGATCAGCTGTTTTGATGCAGCGCCCAGCGGGACATTTTGAAGACGGGCCGGGACAGCAGTGAGAAACCGGGACTGTCCCGCCGGAATCGGGACGGTTGGGAGGTATGACCACACCAATAGTAAATCTGCCCCATTGTTTGTTTTCCTATCGTTTTTTTTTTTGTTTTTTTTAATTTTCTCATTGCATTTCAATTCTTTTTTCTGTACATGATTATGGGGGCAGACATCTTGCCTGAGCTGCAAAGAGCAGTTGAGATAAAGACTGCAGGCACAGGAACATTAGAAAGCTCAGTCAGAAAACAACCTTTTGACTTGTGCAGAGATCACTGCGCAGTGAGGAGGAGCTGTCCCCATCACCTATTGTCAATGGTGTGATTCTGTCTTCTCTTGATTTATAGTAGAAGTATTAGGCCTCATGCACATGACTGTATTGGTATTGCGGTCCGCAAAACCACAGGTCTGTTGTGGTCTGTCGGACCGCAAAAAAAACTTTTTGGGCATCCGGATTTGCAGATCCACAACAATTCACCAGTACTTGTCCTGAGTTTTTCCGGTCCGGATTTGTGGCCACCAAACTAATCCGTGTAAATCATGGTCGTGTGCATGGGGCCATAGAAAAGAATGGGTCCACAATTTATCTGCAAAAATGCAGATAAATTGCAGCTGCACAAATACGGTCATGTGCATGAGGCCTAAGGGTGTATTCTCCAGTAGTATCATGTGTGGCCAATTACTGCGTGACAAAACAACGCATAATGTCATCTCGAATTAGGGTGAGTTCACACGTAGCGTAAATACTGCGGATTTCCTGCAACAGATTTTGTTGCGGAAAATCTGCAGCATAATGCGGTATCCGCAGAGTGGATGAGATTTGAAGAAATCTCATCCACGCGTAAATGCTGTGCGGAAAAAACACTCAGGCAATGACGTGCGGTTTTTAATTCGCAACATGTCAATAGTATTTGCATAATCGCTGCTCATTTGTTGCGGCTTTTCCACATTGAATTCAATGGAGAGGTAAAACCTGCAACAAATTTCTTTCCCGCCGCAATAAACGCAACGTCTGCTGTGACTTCGCTGCAAAAAAAAAGAAACTTTGAAGAAATAAATCTTATACTTCTGAAATATATTTTTATGTGCAGTTTTCTGCAGTGGACATTCCAGCCGAAAAACTGCACAACAATTTGTTGCGTTTTTTTGGCTGGAATTCCCTGCGGCACCGCAGTAGACTGCGCTATTGATTCCGTAAAAAAAAACCCTGAACCCTTCCACAACGGTGACAAACGGAAACCATTAGCAAAGTATCAGTCACCATTGAAATCAATGGTGATGCAAACGGAAGCTAAGGTTTCAGTTTGCCTTTCCGTTGAGGGGTTCCCCAGACGGAAAGCTTCGATGGAACCCTTCAATGGAAAGAAACTCTGATGTGAACAGACCCTTAGGCTGGTTTCCCACGTAGTGTAAATGCTGCAGAATTTCCACAACGGAATTCTGTTCTGAAATTCTGCAGCATTTACAGCAGCAGCAAAGTGAATGAGCTTTACAAAATCTCATGCCCACGCTTTGGGGAAAAAAAACGCACAAAAGTCGTGCGGAAAGTGTTCTGCGGTGCGTTTTTCAATTCCCTAGCATGTCAATTTATGCTGCGTGTTCTGTGCGGAGATGCTGCGTGTTTGGCCCATAGACTTCAATGGGGAGCAGAAATTGCGCAACAGATATATGTTGCAGTTTAGGCAGCGGAAAACGCAGTAAAAACCGCTGAAAATCCACAGGTGCACATATACTTTGCTAAAACCATTTAACGTGTTTGACACTAAATCCGCAGGTAAAACAGATTGCGGAAAAAACGCAGCAATATGAGCAGGAATAACACACTATTTGTTGCGGATTTCTGTGACCGATTTACCAGCGTTTTTCTAGAGATTCTGCTGCAGATTTTCTATTGCAGAAAATTTGCAGCGTATCCTGTGTGTGGAAACATACCCTAAGGGCGGATTTACACGAATGTGATACATGTCCGTGCAACGCGCGTGATTTTCACGCGCCTCGCACGGACCTATGTTAGTCTATGGGGCCGTGCAGACAGTCCGTGATTTTTACGCCGCGTGTGTCCGCTGCGTAAAACTCACGACATGTCCTATATTTCTGCGTTTCTCGTGCATCACGCACCCCTTTTCTGTTTACAAACATCCAAACAGAGTGTCATCATGATGGCGGCTGCGCGAACATCACGCAGCCACGCATCATATGGGGATGACACACGGAGCTGTTAAGTGCCTTTTGTGCACGCAAAACGCACACGCTCGTGTAAATCCTCCCTAAGGGTTTTTACTGTCCGCAAATACAGATGCGTAGCCGTCCGCATAGACTTCTGTGCGCGAGTCCGTGCCGCAATTGCGGACAAGAATAGGACATGTTCTATATTTTGCGGATCGTTTCTACGGCCTGAACACACATCCGTGTATATATACGGAAAGGTGTCCGTGGCCTAAAGAAATTAATGGGTCCGCAATTTCATCTGTAATTGTGGATTCAAACTACGGTTGTGTGCATGGGGCCTTAGCCTATCGTACAGGCACAAAGGGCAATATATATATATATATATATATATATATATAACACAATACTTTTTCTATAGATGCCCTTTAGATATGGCTTTGTTGCCCACTGTGAACAAAAGCTCATAAGTCGGCTAAGGGTATGTTCACACGCACTGTTTTACGCCTCGAATTACGCCTGAAAAAACGGCTCCATTACGCCTACAAACATCTGCCTGTTGCTTTCAATGGGTTTTACGGTGTTCTGTTCCCACGAGGTGTTATTTTGCGCGCCGCTGTCAAAATACTGCGCGTAAAAAGACACCCACGAAAAAGTTCATGTCACTTTTTGGGACGTCTTTGGAGCAGTTTTTCATTGACTCCATTGAAAAACAGGCCCAATAACGTCCATAAAATACGCAGAGAAAAACGCAAGTTTCTACAAGCGTCTGAAAATCAGGAGCTATTTTCGCCTGAAAACAGCTCCGTATTTTCAGACGTATTTTGCTAAGCCGTGTGAACATACCCTTATTGTGAGCAATTGACTGTTTGCAACTCAATTCTGTGGAGAGGCTGCACAAGTGTCGAGATTTAAGCTTATTACAAAATCGCCACGTTATGTAACATTATGCAGAGCAGAATTCCCTTTCCCAACCGGGTCCTATAGATTGATTCTGCCAACCAGAACCACACAGAGGTTTTCCAATATATAATACAATCGTCCCAGAAGGTCAGAACTTCTCTGCAGATGTTGATTTGGGCCACTGGTAAATCCAGAATAGGGATCTGAATCTTTGTGTGGTTATTGAAAATTCAGATTGTGTCAAATTTTTAATTGTGGCCACGTCTCTGGTTTCCATGATGTTGGAAGTACGGTAAGATTTAATTGCCTTTTTATGGGCACATGAAAATGATCTTTGCTACTTGAGATCTACATACATTTGGACTCTTAATAAAGCTACTGAAATGAATAAAAGGTGGCAAACAACATGGCATGAATAAATATTAGAATGATTTGGTTGCTATTGTTATCTGTATGAGCAGTATCTTGTGTGCTGCTACTTGTCACGGAGCTTGTGCCATGCACGACTGTACAGGCTCCATCTGATTCCATGCGTGCAGGAAGATTTTCCCCTAGAAGCAACGCTTTTCCCCTATACATCTGATGTTCCATCCCAGAGTTGCTCCTGCACGCTAGGCGGTACTGTAGCCGTGGCAACCGTACAATGCCAGAAGACTATTGTGCATGGGTCCGATTCTAATGTTCGGGCGGGAGAAGATAACTAACCCTTTAAGAGCACTCTGTAAAAGGGGTATAGAAATGGTATGTCCTTCTTTAGGCCCCATGCACACGACCGTAAAAACTCCCGTAATTACGGGCCCATAGACTTCTATTGGCCATGGTACCTCCCCGTATGCTTACGGGAAGGTGCCCGTGCCGTTGAAAAAGATAGAACATGTCCTATTTCAGGCCGTAATTACGGCACGGGCAGCCCATAGAAGTCTATGGGGCTCCCGTAATTACGGGTGACTAAGTGTGTGCACCCATAATTACGGGAGCGTTGCTAGGTGACCTCAGTAAATAGTCACTGTCCAGGGTGCTGAAAGAGTTAAACGATCGGCAGCAACTGTTTCAGCAGCCTGGACAGTGGCTACCGATCAGAATATAGATAAAGCTGTAAAAAAAAAAAAAAGACGTTCATACTTACCCAGAACTCCCTGCTTCTTCCTCCAGTCCGGCCTCCTGGGATGACGTTTACAGCCCATGTGACCGCTGCAGCCAATCACACACAGGTCAATCACTGGCTGCAGCGGTCACATGGACTGCCGCGTCATCCAGGGAGGTCGGACTGGATGTCAAGAGAGGGACGCGTCACCAAGACAACGGCCGGGTAAGTATGAATTTCTCTTACATTTATTACGGAAAGGGCTGTCCCTTCTCTCTTTCCTTCACTGATAGAGAGAAGGGCTGCCGATTAGTGCAGTGCAATTTTGCAGCCAAAAACTTGCCCGTAAATACGGGTGACACCGGACCCATATTTACGGGCACGGGTCTGTAAATACTGCTGCAATACGGGTCGAATACGTGTGACCAAGGACCCGTATTTACGGGTGGACAAAAATGTGGTCGTGTGCATGAGGCATAAGTAAGCAGAGCAGGGAGCTGTCAAATCTCCCTGCTCTAAGTTGCCAGAGGTAGCTGAGGGCTGGGGGCATCCCTGCTCTAACGTGTGAGATCGATATTAGTATCGATCTCACCCGTTTAACCCCTCAGATGCGGTGCTGAATAGCGTGAACCACATCTGAGTGGTTTTGGAGAGAGGGAGGGAGCTCCCTCTCATCCCACCGACACCCGGCGATAACATTGCCGAGTGTCTGTGTCTCCGATTGCAGCCGGAGGCCTAATAAAGGCCCCCAGGTCTGCCTGTAGTGAATGCCTCCTAGATCATGCATCTAGCATGACCTAGCAGATGCCTGTCCATTTTAAACGGACAGGCAGTAATACACTGCAATACAAAAGTATTGCAGTGTATTATAATAGCGATCGGAGAATTGCATACTAAAGTCCCCTAGTGGGACTAGTAAAAAAGTTTAAAAAAAAAGTTGAATAAAGTTTAATTTAAAAAAAAGGGAAAAAGAATAAATGAAAAACACACTTTTTCCCCTT